>NC_060284.1:45716361-46016361 GCF_021613505.1 Equus quagga | reverse complement strand
CCTGGAGGCTTTGGGGAAGTCTCGTCAGAATTCACTTGGCAATAGTTTACGTGTCTTAAATCAAGTACATTTCATCGAAGTCCTAACTTTCATCACCTTTCAAATGGTATTAGCTTGGCTTTAAATTCCTTAGTTCGAGAATCTCAGCCATAAAGGGTGAGTTCCTGGTATCTGCTATCAGCTCCCTGTTTGAGGATTAGTCCTGTGTTTTGATGTGGGATATAAACATATCCGGATAATTCTCCCGAGCTTCACTTGTTGAAATTTGACATTTGTCCTATCTCTTAATTATGGCTTAGCTCCCAGAAAGCTTTGCTGCCACCTCTCTGTCAGCTGCCTGCCCCTCCCCCTCGACACACACACTCAGTCCTAGTCTCAATCTTCCATTTAGCTAAGGAAGCAAAGCTAATAACAAAACACAGATTAGAAACCCTCCATCTCGAAAGATTCTCAGCTTTGTGTGGCTTGGGTCTGTTAGCCACAGAAAGGTCAAACAAATCAGATAGTTGAGTTTTTCTGACCTGGCTAGTTAGGGCTCCCAACTGCCAACCCCTCCCTACCTCCTGGACACTCCCCACAACCCAACATTTTAGCTTTCCTCACTGTCAACTTATCTTTCTGCGTTCCTGGAGCGTCTTTTCTATGGAGCATTTGCTGCCTCCAACGTTGCCAAAACAGAAGCTGTTGCCCTCCAGGTTAAAAACTCCATAGTTGAATATAGAAAGACACAGAGGACGGGAATTAATAGAAAAGATTTGAGGGTGTGTGTGTGTCCTTGTGTGACACAACTGCAACTTGAAAGGAGCACATAGTTATCCTAGCAGTCCATTTTAGCTCATATTATCATCCTTGTTCTACCAGCACAGAGTGTTTTCTCTCTGTGTGAATAACCAACTGGGTTGTATCCAGTAGGGTGCTGGTAAATGTATAAAAACTAACTCTTCAGGAGAAAAGTGCTTGTTTCTACCATTTACTGATTTCCTTGGTATAAATACTCCCGGTGTGGTCAATTTTGAGTCACCAAAATCACTGAACAAAGATTTGGGAAGAAATGTCCATCATCAGCTCCGCTAGCAGTAGAGTAGGTCCAGTGCATGGGGAGAGAGAAGGCCAGGGAACATTTATAGAGCAAGCAATTGTGGGAGATCAGAATTTGCCACCCCAAAATGTGTCTCTTTGGCTTGATTATTTTTTATTTTTTTTTTATTTTTTGAGGAAGATTAGCCCTGAGCTAACATCTGCCACCAATCCTCCTCTTTTTGCTGAGGAAGCCTGGCCCTGAGCTAACATCCATGTCCATCTTCCTCTACTTTATATGTGGGACACCTGCCACAGCATGGCTTGACAAGCAAGGTGTAGGTCCATACTCGGGATCCCAACCAGCAAACCCCAGGGTGCTGAAGCAGAATATGCAAACTTAACTGCTCTGCCACCAGGCCTGCCCCATGGCTTGATTATTTTTAAGAACAAAAGACTTTGAAGGAAACTTTGACCTTCCTCCAACTATCTAAGATAATTTAAGATAGAAAGCCTATCCTAGGAAGGAGCCACCACCATAGATAACTCTGGGTGTGGTAGACTGGGAGGATCCTTGCTAAGCCTATTTTTATCAAAGTTCTCTTTCCTGGGTCCCATTGTCTATAGATGGTCCAGCAAACATTTGTTTACCAAGCATTTGCTTTACCATCTCCATGTGAATGACTTTCCTCTTCTTTGAAGTCCCAAACCACTACCCCCAATATCCTCCTTTGTCCTTACCCGAAGATGCTATTTAAGGTAGTGGCTTCTGCCATTTTGGCAAGTTACTCAGTTTTCCTGAGTTTCTCTCATGTATACATGCTATTAAGCTTTGATTTTATCCCATTACTCTGTCTCATGTCAATTTAATTCTTAGACCAGACAGAAGGACCTAGAGGGTAGAGGAATTGTCTTCCTCCCCTACACAATTCTTGAGTTTGAATCTAGAAAAAGTAGATATAGACATGATGATAGAAGGCAAGAGGCAAGTATTTCTGGAAAAGGGTGAACCACTCTCACTGCAATCTAAGTGTGTATCTGTGCAGTGTGTATGTGCCCGCTTGTGTGTGTGGCAGGGGATGGGCTGGGGAAAAGACTCCCTCAAATAGGCCATCTGTGGCTCTAGCAATGAGCCTTCATCATCTAAAGAATTCCCAGGATCAAATGTAACATCTATAGTCTCCTTTCAAGACTATTAGTTCCAAACTGGGAAGAATGTCCTCTCCAATTGGACTCCTTTCAAAAAAGTTGTTTCAAATAATTCTTTGGTTACAATAGTCAGTGTCATAGTGAAATCGTCATTATTCTAGGAGCCAACATCAATACATTATCATTACAGAGTAGCCACACAACAGAGCTCAGCCAAGCCAAGGAAGGCGGAATTTCAGACTGAGAGACTGTTAAAGGTCATGCTATGATTTGGTCTGCATAGGAAGGAAATGGAGAAAGTTTAAAGGGGAAGTGTGATGCATTGATTTGCGTCAAAATAAGAGCTCTGTGTAATGAGAACTGTCTCAGAGTGGTCTAATTACTAACCGTCTCCTTCACATTAGCTTGCCCTGCAAAGGCTGCATTTCCTTTGTTGCATCCAAGGGCAATTCAAACTATTGTTCCAAAGCAACAAGTTTATGATTCAAAACTTGAGCACTGGTAGATTTCATCCCTCTCAATGAAATCAACAAATGCTTGTTGAGTGGCATCTTGGCCCATGATACCAGGTTGCCCTTACTCCTGGCACAACACCCCAGGGCTCTCAATAGCCCCTTCTTACCTGCTCTCACTGGCTTTTCAGGAAGAAAAAACGATATCTCTAAAGATTCTCATCAGCTCATTCCACTCCCGCTTCTTGATCGACAGGGTTTAGGGCTTCTCCAACACCCTATTTCTCTGGCTTCTTTCTCTTTCATGAGGATTTTATATTCTAACTTCTGTAATTAATTTAACTATTGTTTGTATAATTTAACTATATTTAATCACATAATTTAACATAATATAAAAATGCTATAAATATAACTGTAACTAATTAACTATATTTTGTTACATGGACATGTTCTAGAGGCCTTTGGGTAATGGGTACTTTAAAAATGAGACAGAAAAAGTAGCAACAAACCAGGAACACGAATTGAGTTTCTTCTTTAAGGTCTCTATTTTCAAAAAAAGTTTTCCTTTTTTTTTTAACTATGGGAAAAATGCTAATTTTCTTACACAGGAAACTTTAACAATCCAATTACAGCAAATAGTAAAAATAGTTTCCTAGTGGGAATACATTAAGGATATTGAAATAAAAACTCGCTGGTAACACTAAATATCAGCTAAAAGTATACACATAACCAGGGCAGAAAAGTTCTAATGAGAGGCAGAAATAAGAATTTGGAAGTAGTTTATTACCTAAGTTACCACTTTGCTGCCTGGTCCCAGTGGCCAGTGTGGTTCTTTCCATGTTGTTTAAACAATCTTGTACCAGGATAAACACGAGATAAAGGTTCATATGATCCTGCTGCTGTTGTCAACAGACAAACTCTTAAATGCTATTTCCCCTTCAGTTACTAAGTAGTGTCTCAGAAAGTACCTGATAGCCAAGAATGGCCACTATGAGACACTGCTTCCCTAGCACAGGGAAGGGTATGTTGTTGGAAAGAGAAATACATTATAACAATTAGTATTAAGTAACTAAACTTTTCACTTCTACAAAATTGGTTTAGAAGGAGTTTCTGTGTGAGTGGAAGGCAGCCCCTACTAGAACCCCAGGATCTGAGGGCTGGTCTCTCTATGAGATCATCCTTGTCATCTTGTTTTGATCACTTTAAGCCAAGCCCCATCACGCCAGCTGAGGAACGAAGATGGGGAATGAAGTCATTCTCTGGAGCTCCGAGCTCTGGATCTGAACCTCGTCCAGTCCCAGTGGGGCCCAGGGCTCATCTGTCCCCATCTCAGTTGTCCTGGGGGAATGGTAGAACCAAGGCCTGAGGGAACTTTCCTTTGGGACACAACACTCGGAGAGAGGGGCCCACAGGGAGCAGTAAGAGAAGTAAAGTCATCAGAACTTAGCCTCCTAGCAGCTGAGTGAGTTGGTGGGCTGTTTAACCCCTCTGAACCTGTTTCCTCACCTGCAAGATGGAGAGAATAATATTTATCTCACAAGATTGTTTGATGGACTAAACAAAGTAGAGATATAAAGTGCCTGGCAGAGAGAAAACCCAGTCAATGGTGTCTCTCATCCGACCTCAAAGCTACTATAAACCCTCTCCAGAATGGAGTTTCTTTTTCTCTCCTCCCACCAACTTTTTCCCTGTCACCCAAAAGGACAGAGGAGTGGCCAGCATTGCCTCTCCTAGCACCATCACAGGGAGTCCAACTACAAATTGAGGGTGAGGATGACGGAGAGGAATATCCCATGAATGGAAACTGGAGCAAATTTTGTATAGTTCTGGAGGAGCTGGCTATTCTGAGGCCAAAGTTCACATGGTGGGGCAGGAATAGCTTTCAGTGGACATGAGCTTAGCTCAGTAAAGAAGGGCCAGGTCCTACGCTCTGGGAGGACAGGCAGCCCCACATCTGCCAACAAGAGGCAAAAACATCCCGTAACTTTCTGCCACTTGTCTGGGATGCAGAATGCTCTAGCTCTCCCAAACTACCTATGCTGCACACAAACTTATGCTGTTTGTCTGTCTGTCTGCTCGCCTGTGTTTATTTTCAGTGCCTTAGCAGATTGGCTTTAGGTTCATGCTGCAAGTTGTGTTTGGCAAGAGGAGGTGTTTTAATATCCTTGCTTGACTGAAACTATCTCAATGCCGATGAGTTCAGTTATTTTGAAGAGGATAAAGTATTGCCCCAGTTTCTTCATAATCACAGCATAGAACAGTTCAACTTTAAATCTGAGTTATCTACCTTATGAAATACTCACTAAAATAACCACATCTGGAGTGTTCCCCACAGGTTCCTGGAGCTCTGACCAACTCTTAGGCAAACCATGCATGTCAAAACACACTTGATGACTTATCTGAGCTATAATCTGGGCAGCTGAAATTGATGGAGCGTCCTGGTCCCTACCCTTAACCTTCCTCTGTGTACGTCTGTAATCCAGCACCTTCAGTGGGTGAGACCAGTAAAGATTTAATGTTATCTTATTCAAAGTTTCTATGATTTATATTCAGTCCACAAAAGGTGTGTTCACCCACCCAAATGAAGTGAGGCTGAATTTATTCATCTATTCACAAATATTTTCTTGCACCCTCTATGGGCCAGACACTTTATAAGCACTGGGGATATACACGTGAATGGGCCAATCTCTGCCTGAAGGACTCACAGTCTAGTAGAAGAGGTAGTATTCAGGACATGTGGAGGATCTGAATGAAGGGAGGGATCCCCAGGTCTGTGGGGATTGGAAGTCAGAAAAGATGTAATGGAAAAAGTGACCTTTGTTCAGGATCAAGACTTCAAATTAAGAAGTCTTTCCTGATTTCCAATCCCCATAGAATTAACCACTCCCCTCATGAACTCAGGCTTATCCTCCTAGCCAATAATAATCAGTCTCACTGTGACAACTTTTCTGGCGTGCATTATCCACACAAACTATTAGAATTGACCCTAAGTTCACTAGATAATTGAATAGTCACTCGTTCTATGACATGTGTTCATCTCTTAAATCAGCAAAAGAAACACTGCTTTGAAATTTGACAACCTCAACAATTTTTGTCAATTCTATTGAAGACCCATGTGATCAAACTCTATAAACAGAGGCATTTAGGAAAAAGAACTATCTTAAACCATGCCCTTTGTTTATAGCTCATGTCTTCTCAATAGTGAAAATTAGAAAGTTGACCTTTAAAAAGATTTGAGCTTAAGATGAGCTGCCTGATAACAAAGGTTAGCAGCAAATGAACGAACTGGGGTATGTATCAAGCCGTTGACCATTAGTATGATTTCAGAGGCCCTTGATGTTTGCCCCAAAGGTTTCTCATACCTCTGTCTCCCCAAGTGATGATATCTAAACTTCCACTGGTAGTTTCTTTATCATGAGGTCTGATCCTACTTAAAATACAGCTATCTGCAATAGATGTCTTTTACACCTTGGTGTGAATAAATTCATCAGATTCTTTCTAGAGACTGGTCACACCATGGGTGAAATCGGAGTGCTGCTAAGGTGGAAAGAGGGGAGGAAGAGTGAATAAGATAAAGTCTGGGGGTACCCCCAAGTTTTTTTTTTACTTGCAATTTGCTAAAGTCCAGCCTTGGTCACAATTTAGAAAAAAATGAAAATTCGCGGGTGAGAAGTGGCGGCCAATACCTAAGATTCTAAAGAGCTGTAAGACAGGCGAGTTTCATGGTTTTGATAATCAAGACTAAGACACCCCACTCTTGTTCCCCTGCCTCAGCTTAGAGTCATGTGAGAGTTTCTGGTCCAGAACCACTCAGACTGTAGTAGGTACCCAGTGACATGGCAGTATGTCACCTGCCCCTGTGGCACTCTGAGAAAATAGCTGCAGTCACAGTTCCTTAACAGAGATGTTCAAACATATTTCACTTTTTTCTTTTTTTCAGTTTTAGTCTAACACAATATTCCTTGTTCTTAGATCTGATTGTTGTGAAAGCATTTCATTTCTCAGTTACCACCCCACAGGCCAGTGCAGACCTGCCAGCGAGGGGATGAATCAGTGTCTCAAAGCCCCAGTACAGTCACCAAAGGAACTTTCCATTCCTACCTGGGTAGAGTATTTGTGCCTGCACACATTCAATCAAAAGTATGGACTGAACATTCTCTGTGTAGCATACTGGACCTGTCCCGTGACAGATACCAGAACAGTATCAGACACAGTTCAGATTTTGTTGTGCTTATCATTGTACTGGAGAGACAAGTCATAAGTGCGTGAAAAGCTATGTCCCAGGAGGAGGTAGTGGGGGACCAACTCTTCAAAGAGAACTATAGCAGGTCAGGTAAAGGGGAGATCCCTATAGCTGGAGTAGTTAAGCTCCACAAGGGCAGAGACCGCAGCTAGCTGTTCATTGTTGTATGCCCAGCGTCTATCACATGGTGGGTACTCCATAAATATTTGTTGACTGAATGAGTAGATAGATAGATGGATAAATGATAGTAGATGGCTATTATGAAATGCTCCATGAAAGAAGTAGTTTTTAAAGGTTGGCTAGGCTTTTGATATAGAGGAGAGAGGGGGAGGGCAAGTCAGAAGAAGTTCCTCTCCTAAAGATCCCCAGGACATTCAGCAGGATTGGGATGCCCCCAAGACAGAGCAAGCATTCAAATGCCGTTGGCCAGTCCTGAGCCCTGAGCAATGCCACAACTCCAACTTCTATCACCATCAGTGGGCAGTAAGAACAGTGTCAGGCCAGAATCCAAAAAGAGCAAGTGGGAGATATAAGTAGAAAGGAAGCTTCTAGTTCTAAATACAACATCAATGCCGCTGGGGTTTTCCATCCGCCCATCATCTGTCTATGGGGCAGGCTCATAGAGATCCCAGACAGCCATGATTGCCTGTGTTCATAGTAACACTGTAGTACCAGAGCCAACTTGTATCAATCACAAGTTGGGCACAAAGTTCGATGTGAAGACAGGGATTCAACAGGTTACAATTTTTCCCATCCCTTTCTGCTGGGCCCTACCACGTTGGGCTTTCAATCTGAACCCTGACTTTCCCCCAAGTTAAGCCACTTGATCCATATCCAGAGCTTTAAATGGCAAACTACTTAACACACCTAAGCACTGACAACAGTACCAAGCCCATAGTAAGAACCATCCTGCTATCTGTTTTTATGACCCATGGAGGCAGTAAGAGGTATTCAAGCTGAAGGCAGCGACTACCTCCTCTTTTGTATTTCCAGCATCTAGCCAGTGCCTGACACGTAGTAGGTGCTCAGCAAATGTTTGTTGAATGAAGGAGTAAGGCAGCTTTAGTTCCATAGTGCACGTCAGCCTTCTGCTGGTCTTTCCCCACCCTAAACCCTAGTTTAAATCACTAGACTTCTGCCATCACTCTGTTCTAGTAACCTACCACCAGGACGGGGGTTCCTCCCTTTCTCTTCTCTACCCAGGACCCAAGTCTATTATCTGTTTATTTCCTGGATGGCAAGTGTCTGAATTTCTCAGATACTGCCTTCCACAGATTACCTTTGGCCTCCATTATGCATAGGTCCTCAAATACTGTTTCATGCTTCAATGCTTTCATCTGCATTATCCCCTCTGTCTCAAATTCCCCTTTACCTCATTACTTTCTATTCATGTTTCAAAGCTCATCTCAACCATCACTTCCTCTCAGAAGACTTATAGAAGGTCTTCCCAGACTTATATAATTATGATATAATGCCCACCCTTATATAATTCCTCCCTTAGGTTCCCATGGCCTCCTGGGTACCTCTCTACCTACTGCTACCGATTAAGTTGCCCTGCAATCACTGATTCACTCGTCTGTTCTCCACACTCAGCAATGAGCAAATGGAGGGTGGGGAGCATGTGTTCTTCTTTGTATCCCCACCATCTACCATAGTGTCTAGCACATAGTATTCAACAAAAAATGAGCGAGTGAATGAATGAATGGGTGAATGTCTTCTGTCCAACAGGACGGCCTGAGCTGAGACCTGGTTTTGCTCTCTGGCCTGGACACCGAATGTTGCCTCTCACCCTGACTATTCCTTTCCCTCAGTGCCGGTGGTTCAAGTTCTCAAACCATTCCCCCTCCCCCTCGCTTACCACCCTGCCTCTAGAAGTGCTGTGCCTTGTCCAGTAATGAGCGATGCACTGCTGTGTCCCAGGTTAGGACGCTTTGTTTAACACTGACTATGGTGGAGTCACACAGATGCACATTTCACTTCTATAAATTCAACTATGTACTTTCAGCACTATTTATGGTTTTAAAATTTAATGATACACCTTTTTTTTACAATTTGGCTCCTAAAGATATGCCATCTATTTCATTTGGCACAAAAAAAACACTCATATGTTCCAACAGGAAAAGGAAAACTGTTAGATTTATTTAAAGATGGTAAACTCTGTTCTGTACTTTATGTACAATTTAAGGGACTTTTCAAGCATAACTTTTGTCCATAAAAGATTTTTACCTTACACTTTGATTTTATTGTATTTTTCAAAAAATTTCATCTGTATAGTTGAGTACTTATCTCCAAGACAAAGATTTCTTTTTAAACATAATCACAATACCATCATCACACAAAGAAAACCAACAATAATTCCTTAATATTAGCAAACATCCTTGAATGTCCTAGACATTTTTTGGGTTTTTTTAAATATATATTTTTTTAAGTTTGAGGCTTGAATTGGAGTTTCTGAATAAAGTCCATACCTTACTATTAGTTAATATGTCTCTAATGTTCTTTTAAAATATAGATTCCTCTTCCATTGCTTTTTTTTTTTCAATTGCACTTTGCTGTTGTTTTGTTGTTGCAGAAACCACACTGTTTAACTTGTAGTTTCCTACGGTCTGGATTTCGCTGACTGCGTCTTCATGTTGTGCTTCAACACGTTGCCTTGTTCTCTGTATATCTTTTAAATTGGAAGTTAGACCTAGAGGCTTGATTAGATTCAGATTTGATTTTTTTTTTTTCAAAACTGCTTCATGGGAGGTGTTGTGTGTTTCATCAGGAGGTTCAGAATATCTGATTGTCTCCTTTTTACGATGTTAGCAGCCATTGATGAGCCTTGTCTAGATCCATTGTCTCATTAGGTTTTGCAAATTGCTGAAGTTCTAATTCCATTATTCCTCCTTCTTGTATGAACTGGGATACTTCTAGAAGGCAAATTTTCCCTCGTCTGATATTTATCTTAAGCTATGGTCTCTTTAGGAATCAAGGATAAATACTTGATTTTTTTTTTTTAGTTTCTGTTTTCAATCAGAGGTGATCAATGACAAATTTAAAAAATATCTTTTTTGTTTTTTTAAAGATTGGCACCTGCGCTAACATCTGTTCCCAATCTTCTTTTTTTTTTCTTCTTCCCAAACCCTCCAGTACAGAGTTATATATTCTAGTTGTGAGTGCCTCTGGTTGTGCTGTGTGGGACGCCGCCTCAGCATGGCCTGATGAGTGGTGCCACGTCCTGCCCAGGATCTGAACCAGCAAAACCCCAGGTCCCTGAAGTGGAGCGCGCCAACTTAACCACTTGGCTGTGGGGCTGTGCCCTAAAAAATATCTTTATAAACGCATGGATTTAAACATATCTGATGCATTTCATTTTATGTGGTTATTATCCTTACTGATGCTCAAATTGTTGCCTTTTTACCCAAAAGGAGACTATTTAATTGGCTCCTAAGCCCTTTTGACATGACCCCAGTAGCTTCTGATAGCTACTTTTAATTTTGGTATGACAAGATGTTTCAGGCTTATCCTGTACATTTCCTGCCCCCCACCTAGAAGCAGCCATTTCTCCAAGAAGCCCTGATTCCCTTTAGTGGAAAATTGTGTTAATAAACAATCATCTGGGCCCTAGAGGTGCTTAGTGCTATTGAATTGCTCACTACCTCTAGGTCTTTTTGGTGAGCTAGAAGAATCATGACTTTGCAGAGACATCTCCAGTTCAAACTCAGGACTATAAGTTTATTACTTATCCTTATTGCTATTACCTCTGTATTTCTTTTCTCCCAATCAAAAATCTTGTTTCTCAATGAAACGTTATTATTAATTTGCTTTATCCCACATTATACAGTCTTAAAATAACAATAACAGTATTAGCATAATATATTACTGAAAATAGTTGAAGATCTTTCTTTAGTTTTTGTTTGTTTGGTTTTGCTTTGGAGTATATACTGTTAAGCATGTGCAGTCAAATTACTGTGTTTTAGAGTCATTTGGAATAGTTCCAACCAACTACATATATCATTAGATTCATTTTTTCATTTTACTTCTGTTTTTAGAGATTGTTTTTAAAATTTTAATTTTGGTTTATAATTATGCAAAATATTTACAAGGTTTCAAAGTCAAATTTAACAAGAAAATAAATTTTTAAAAGTCTAGCTTGTCTCCCTCGTCCCTATTCCCTCCTTCTCAATAACCAAAATTGAGAATTTTATGACTTATTCTTCTAAATTTTAAATATAAATATATACATATATGTATGTGTACACGTGTGCATGTTTGTGCGTCCTGCATTGCTAGATAACAGGTGGAATATTATACACATTTTTCTCCACCGTGCTTCATTACCTGACAGTAGATCCTGGAGAGCATGCCACTGCAGTGTAGGAGTGTGTGGGAGACACCCCGTCCCTTTATACGGATCCACGGTGCTCCATTTATGGAGGCAGCAGGATTTATTCAACCAGTGCCCTAGCAGTGGATATTTGGGTTGTTTCAGTATTTTTGCTATTACTAATAGTGCTACAATGGATTGCTTTGTGTATACATCTTTTCATAGATTTGCAGGAGTATCTTCTGGAAAGATTCCTACAAGTAGATTGTCAGGATAAAGAGTAAATGCATAACTAATTTTACTAGAGCTTGTCAAATTTCAACCTTTTGCATCTCCCGCAGCAATTTTTGAGAATGCCTATTCCCCATAGACCTCCCAACAGACTTTGTTGTCAAACTGGAATTTTTGCCAATCTGATAGACGAGAAATGATACCCCAGTGTGGTTTAATTTTCATTTCTCTTATCACGGGTAGGTTGAACATTTTTCATAAGACTTACGAGCTATTTCCACCTTTTTTGTTCAACAGTCTCTATCTCTGGCCCATTTTTCTATAGGCTTGTTGGCTTCTTTCTTCTCTGTTTTTATAAATTTTTTAATATATTATGAATATTAGCCATTAGTCTGTAACGTAAGTTGCAAACATTTTTTCCTAGTTTATCTCTTGTCTTTTACTTTACTTATGAAGTATTTTTCTATGTGGAATTAAAAAAATTTATATAATCACATTTATCAATCTTTTCCCTTAATCATGTTTAGATTAAGTTTTTACTACGCTCAGATCATAGAGAAACTGTATCATGTTTTTTGGCACTTGTATGATCTATCTGGAATTTATCCTAGTGTATACTGTGAAGGATGCATCCAGTGTTACTACTTTCTATATGACTATTCAATTATCTTAACACCACCCTCTAAAAAGTTGATCTTTCTCCCTGTTCATTTGAGATGCTGTCTTTATTGGATAATAAACATCCATATGCAATTGGATCTATTTTTAAATTTTCTCTTTTGTTCTATTAGTCTATTTGTGCAGTAGCATAAATCTATTTTAATTATAAAGGCTTTATAGTATGTTTTAGTGTCCAGTAATGGCAAGCCCGACTCAATACTCTCCTTTTTCAGGGTTATCCTGTCTATTCATGCTTATTTGTTACTCCAGCTGAACTCTATAAGCAAACTGGCTAGGTCTAAAAAATAACCTGATGGCATTTTATTGGGATTGCATTACATATAAATTAACTCAGAGAGAACTATCTTTTTTTTCCCCCCTAAGATTGGCACCTGAGCTAACAACTGTTGCCAATCTTCTTTTTTTTTTTCTGCTTTTTTATCCCCAAAGCACCCCAGTGTATAGTTTATATATTTTAGTTGTGGGCCCTTCTAGTTGTGGCATGTGGGACGCTGCCTCAACGTGGCTTGATGAGCAGTGCCATGTCTGTGCCCAGGATCCGAACCAGTGAAACCCTGGGCCGCCGAAGCGGAGTGCGCAAACTTAACCACTTGGCCATGGGGCCGGCCCTGAGAACTGATATCTTTAGAAAATTGAGTCTTTCTATACAAAGATGTGGTATATCCTCCATTTTCTCAAGTCTACTCTTGTTGTATCATTCAGTAGAGTTTTATAATTTTTCTCTTATAGCCTTTGGACATATCTTGTTAATTCTTATGCCTAAGTATTTTATTTTCTTATCTGTTGTCATAAATGGAGTCTCTTCTTCCATTATACCTCTAACTGGCTTTTGTTTATATATATAATATAAAAACTACTGATTTTATGTAAATTTTTTAACTTGCTACTTTATTAAATTCTTTTATTATTATATTATTTCCATAGATTCTTTTAGATTTTCCAAATATATAATCATGTTTCCTGAAAATGAAGATGGTTTTACTTATTTCTTCTAATTCTTTTGGCTTTAATTGCTTTCCCTTCTCTAATTACATTGATTAATATCTCCAATGTAATATTAAGTAGTCAAGAACTTAGAACCTAACACCAATGTAAGAAATGACTCCTCTATATTTTAAACAAATTCTGTCTCCAAGAAATGATTAAAAGAGCTAAGCTATTGTGTCTATGTTAGTCTAAAAGTCATTACTAACTACAGTCTTTTACATAAAGTGGCAACTTTCAGTGGAGATAAATCCCTCTTCGTGGCATCTGAGAACATGCCTCCCTAACCTCCCGAAGAGAAGCAGATCTTAAAGCGGGTGGGATCCTTTCCAAATTCAGCCTCAAGAGTCTCATGGGAACTCACTAGAGAATGTCTCAGATTCATCCCGTGAATAAATGCACTGATCTTTCCAATCTTTTAACTATTTCTAACATAGACTTCTAGTTTTGTTTTATAGTACCATCTTACCCACTCAGACTTATGGAAATAAATCAACCTAAAGTAATGGAAAACTAGGATTATAAAAAGCTTGCCACATATCTGATGTGGTTCATCTGGATAAGATGGCAGTGATGTGTTTCTGGTGTTAGGTGTGGCCCTAGATCCAAGGGCCGTGTGGAGCTCCAGGTCAGAAGAGTCTTAACTGACTTAGTAGGTCATGGCCAGGGGCTTATGCACATGCCCTCATCTGCCTGAGAAATTAGAATTCAGCCCCCACACTTTGGTTCTTGGTTTGCCTGTGTTGGACAGATTGGGCTAGTGGTTAAGAGCATGGACACTGGATAAATCTGGACTCAAATATTGGTTCCATATTTATGACCCATTTTGTTTTTAGCTGATTACTTAACATCTGTCTGTGCTGTGTAGTTAGTTTGTAAAATAGGGATATTTCCTACCTGCTTGGATTAATATAAGGATTAAATGAGATGATGTACACAAAGTACTTAGCAGAGGGTTTGTCATATAGTATGTGCTCAATAGATGGCAATTATTATTTCTACTATTAAATTAATAGGAAGTGCCAAATAAGCAACATACCAGTGCTATTGCAGTCTTAGCCACAGAGATTAAACTGTCAAACAGGAACATCTCTGAGCTGCTACCATTATCAGACATGCTTAAAGGTGTTGTATAAGAAGCGTCACGTTGACCATTTCCTATTGTAAAGTAGGTGGGAATAATTGGTTCTCTGTTATGATTCTAATCGGAAAGTTATTTTTCCTTCTTATTACTACTGAACATCCAAGAAAACAACTCCTGTTCTGTATGCACTCTAGAGTGAGAATGCTGAGGATCTAATCCTGTGTGGGTCTTGAAGTGAGACTGGTAAAGGGAGCTGAAGTCTGAGGGTGGGATGAGAGTCCAGCCAGAAAAGATGGTCAGTTTGAAACATCAAGATGCATGTTGCAGGCAGAAGCAAAGCTAGAGCCAGGGGTCTGCCACTGGCCACCAACTGAAAGAGTGGAGCAAACCTGGTGTCAACACCTGGCAGGGTACTGAGGCAACAGTGAGAAAGAAACTTCTGGCAGCAACGTGCAGTTAAGGGCACCACATGATTTCAGACAGAGAAGTTAGAAGCAGAGTGCTATGACTGGCTGGCCAAGGCATAGGACACCAAATACTGAAGTCATTCTTAGGTTTATGATTCAGCAGTTTTAGGTGATTTGCAAAAATCAAGGGAACAAACTTCTTTAGCTATGTTGATTTACTTAAGGTCTAATTTCTCCAGTCAATCACGTATTCTATATGACTCAGAGTGATTTTGCCTCTCTGAACAAATGTTAAGTGATACAAATTTGCTGCTGGAAGTGGGTGCTGAGATAACAAAACTTAAAATGTGGCATAAGTTTGGGGACAAAGTGGCAGCAGAAGTCTGATGGCCTTGAGGAAGCCATGGTGACAGCCTAGAAAAGAAAGTGACAAAAATGTTATTGGAAGCTGGACAAAAAGGGGACTCATGGTACATAGTGGTAGAAATTTTTGCAATGCTGTCTTTCGTGGAAATATGTGAGATTGGAAATGCACATAATGAACATGATGATTTTAATAGTTAGAATCGTTAAAATAGTTAAAATGGGCAGAATGTTGAAGAGTCCACCTGGGTTATTTTAGCTGTATTGTGTAGGGTATAGATAGAGAGAGATT
Source organism: Equus quagga (assembly GCF_021613505.1). Lineage (NCBI taxonomy): Eukaryota > Metazoa > Chordata > Mammalia > Perissodactyla > Equidae > Equus > Equus quagga. The sequence goes on along the minus strand of NC_060284.1, from coordinate 46,001,149 downwards.
ATCAAAAGAAGGAATTACTAAGTTTTCAAATAGAATTCAGAGAAAATATAAAGGTCTTAGGACAGTTTTTTCCAGCCAGCCAAATTTTCTCAAAGTAAGAAATGGCCTCAAAGCACAGATTAGAAAAATGTTATCTCAGGGTAAAGGTGAAGCCAAAGGTCTAACTATAAAACCCTTTGCTAAGAGCTCAGATATATTGTAGGTTGTGCTTAAGATCATCTTAGAAAAACAATAGCCCTTTTCAAGATCTCAGGGGTGTGCCTCTCAGATCCTCTCTGTTGAATAAGAGAATATCTATGAATCATAAGGATGCTCTCCCTCAGCAGCCTTATGGGGAACCCAAGCAAGAGAAAGGATGATTTTGAAGATATTTGGAGGTATAGCTTTCTTATAATGAAGTGGATTATAAATTGGTACATAAGAAACAGAAAATTTTTACAGAAATTATTCCAGGTTGGACTGAAAGGAGCAAAGACAGTATAAAATAAAAGCAGTCCTTCAGATGCACAACTCCTATGGACAGAAAAGAGCTCGGTAGAACTACTTGCCTGAAAACATGGACTTTTCTCATGAAAATGTAAAGATCACTGAGAGAGTGAATCCAAGAGTGAGGGAGTACAATCCCCCAAGAGCAGGACAGCCCTAATCAAGGAACTGAGAACATCTGCCCAGCTAAATTTCAGAATTGCTATAGACCAGCGACTGCTCTTATTTCCCATCTTTGAACAGGAGTATCTACTGCAGCTGTTGTATGCCTGTCACACCATTGTATGTTGGATGTGGGATGGAAGGAGATAACTCGTCCCTTTACTTCATAAGTCTTCAAATTGCACATAGAAATGATTTAGATGATACAATATTGGATCTTGAGGCTGAGTCTCATGCTGTGATGAGATGACGCTTGAGGGTGTTTAGGGAAATGTGAATATTTTGCTAGTGGGAAAGATGTGAGCAGAAGAACTGTGGCCATCTATATTTTCCAAAGATGGCCACAACCATATCTGCCATCCCACATGCTCATATTCAATGTGACCATGTCACTCCTACATTGTCTACTCTACCAAGAGGTAGAGTCTAGTTTCCTTCTCCTTAAATCTGGGTGAAACAAGCAAAGGCAGTGGAAGTGACACTGCATGGCTTTTGAGGCTAAATCAAAAGAAGCTTTTCAACTTCAGTTTTTGTCTTTTTAGAACACTTTCTCTGAATAGTGCTCCCTCTCAGAATAGTCTCTCTTGGAAGCCAGCTGCCATGCTTTAAGGATCCCAATCCATGTGGAGAGAACACATGCAGGTTCAACAGCTCAAGCTGAGCCCCAACCTTCAAGTCATCCCAGCCCAGAAGTCAACTATTTGAGCGAGAAAGTCTCCAAATGATTCTATCCTGCAGATGTTAGAATCGTCTCCAGCCATTTGAGTCTTCAAGCTCCCAGATAGGAGATCAGAAACAAGAAATTCATCCTGGCTGAAATTCTGATCTACAGAGTCCATGAGCATAAGGAAAAAAAAGCTGCTTTTTGCCATGAAATTTGGGCTGGTTTGCCACACAGCAGGAGATAAACAAGACAATGCCTGAGAGTTAGGACTTGGTACAAGAAAAGGATAGTTCATCAAAGACCAATGTGGGATAAGAAAAGAACGCCTTTTGACACCCACACAAAAATATCAGGGGAACTTGGAAGGATAGATCCAAACAGAACTGGAACACAGAACATTTATTCCACTGACACAGACAATTAAGCAGTTCCAAGAGGAAAAGGAACTGGAGGTTAATTTCTAGACCCTATTGTATATCATTTAAAGATTACAGTATGTATGTAGGCCTAAAGTGTACTGTAAAGTGTAAAAAGACTCTTTTTCAAGAATGTAAGTTCCATTATTCTTAATTATTTTTGTTACAGCTACAGAATTTTAAGTCAAAACAAGAACAAAACAAAAGTAAAACATTTCAGATGAACTCCTGCTTCCAACTATGAAGAAATTAGATAATCCAGAATTATTCCCCCCTGGCAAACAATTTAAAAGCAGGAAAAAATACAGGAAATAACTATTTTCAGACATTGGACAATAGACAGCACAGCAGTGCAATTCCTAAGAAAAAAGAAACAAATGAGATAAAGCCTACCAGTGCCTAGGCTTCCTATCTGGGGGTAATTCCAAGATTGTGGTGCAGGGAGGGGGAACCCAAAAAGAATGCACCAATATTGCTTTTTTTGAAAAAACCAATATCAGAGTTTTGACAAGCCAAGGCAGCTAGAATTTCAGGCGTAGAATATCTAAGATAAGGGAGTGACACCAAGAAAGAGCTCCAGAAATCTGCAGAGGGATTGACTACATCGGAGAAAAGGAAAATTACTGGGAGATGTAAGACAAAAAATTTCAAGAGCTCTCTCAGGGCCAGGAATTCTTCAATTCTCTTTGTACAGAGTGGAGAAATCTTGATGTCTAGTACACGGAGCATAAAATACAGATTCCAGAAAGACCAAACCTTAGAATTTGGCCTAAATTATCCCCAGAATGAAGACAACTCTAGACCTGCCTTAAATGAGTTTTAAAACAAACTACGAGAAGATCAAACTAATCTGTGATACCTTCATTGCCTGCCAATAAAAGTTCAACACTCTTTAAAGTAATACAACAAAATACAGCACTCAGCAAGATAAAATTTGCAATGTCTTGCATCCACTCTAATATTGTTAACATACAAAGAAACAAAATGAAGTGACCTATCACTAGTACAAAAGTCAAAAGCAGAACAAGAAAAAACAGTGTTGATGAAATTAGCAGGAAAGATATTAAAACAATTATTATAAATATGCTCCTTGCTATGGACTGAATTGTGTCACCCCCTGCAAAATTCGTATGTTGAACCCATAACCACCAATGTGACTGTATTTAGAGACAGGGCCAACAAGGAGGTAATTAACATTAAATGAGATCATCAGGGTGGTGCCCTGATACAATAGGATTAGGGTCCTTGTAAGAAGAGACACCAGAGAGCACATGCTCTCTGTCTCTCTCTTTCTCTCCCTCTCTCCCCCATCCATGTGAGGATACTGGGAGAAAGTGGCCATCTGCAAGCCAAGAAGAGTGCTCTCACCAGGAACTGAACTGGCAGGCACCTTGATCTTGAACTTTCAGCCTCTAAAACTGTGAGAAATAAACTTCTGTTGTTTAAGTCACCGAATCTAGGGAATTTTGTTATGGCATCCCAAGCAGACATACATTCTTTCTGCTCAAGAATGTAAAGGAAAGCATCACCATGATGAGGAGATGATTAAAGATATTAAAAACACTCCAATGAACTTATAAGTAAAAAATACAATAACTAAAACAAAAAATATATTTGTTAACATTAAAAGAAGATGAGGCACTACAGATAGGGTCGATAATATGGAGGACAGAATTAGCAATTTGGGGGATAGGAATATAGAAATGCTGCAGGCAGAGGAGGAGAGAGAATTAAGACTAAAAAGAAATGAAGAAACTCTCCGAGAATTATCCGACTCAATTAGGAGATGCAACATAAGGATTATAGGTATACCAGAGAGAGAAGAGAAGGAGAAGGGGGTAGAAGGCCTGTTCAAAGAAATAATAGCTGAGAACTTTCCAAACTTGGGAAGAGAGATGGAACTTCATGTCACAGAAGCCAATAGATCTCCAAACTTTATTAGCGCAAGAAGACCAACCCCAAGACATATAGTAGTGAAACTAGCAAAAGTCAACGACAAAGAGAAAATACTAAGGGCAGCCAGGCAGAAGAAAATAACTTACAAAGGAAACCCCATAAGGCTATCAGCAGATTTCTCAGGAGAGACCTTACAGGCTAGAAGAGATTGGAATGAAATATTCAAAACTCTGAAGGACAAAAACCTGCAGCCAAGAATACTCTACCCAGCAAAAATATCCTTCAAATATGATGGAGAAATAAAAACTTTCCCAGATAAACAAAAGTTAAGGGAGTTCATCACCACAAAACCTCCTCTTCAAGAATTGCTCAGGAAGAAACTCATTCCTGAAAAATCAAAAAAAGGAAAGGGGTTACAAAATCCAGAACAAAGGAGATAAGCAGAAGGACAATAACACAAAGTAACAGCTCTCCATCAGGACAAAATGCAAAAGAACCAGAAAGCAAGTGATAAAATTGCAACAGTAGGCCCCCACGTTTCAATAATCACACTAAACGTGAATGGATTGAACTCTCCAATCAAAAGGCACAGAGTGGCAGGATGGATCAAACAACAAGATCCAACAATATGCTGCCTCCAGGAAACACAGCTCAGCCCCAAAGACAAACACAGACTCAGAGTGAAGGGGTGGAAGACAATACTCCAAGCCAATAATGAACAAAAGAAAGCAGGTGTTGCCATACTTATATCAGACAAAGTAGACTTCAAAGGGCAAAACAGATAAAGAAAGACAAAGAGGGGCAGTATATAATGATAAAAGGGATGCTCCACCAAGATGACATAACAGTCATAAATATATACTCACCTAACATAGGAGCACAAAAATTCGTGAAGAGACTGTTAACAAAACTAAAAGGAGACATCAACAGTAATACAATAATAGTAGGGGACCTCAACAGCCCATTAACACCAATGGACAGATCATCCAGACAGAAAATCAACAAGGAAATTATAGAATTAAATGAAAAATTAGATCAGATGGACCTAATAGATATATATAGGACACTTCATCCAAAAACAGCAGGTTACACATTCTTCTCAAGCGCGCATGGAACATTCTCAAGGATAGACCATATCTTGGGAAACAAAGCAAGCATCAATAAGTTCAAGAGGGTTGAAATAACATCAAGCATCTTTTCTGATCACAATGCTGTGAAACTAGAAATCAACTACAAGAATAAAGCTGGGAAAGGGCCAAAAATGTGGAGACTAAACAACATGCTACTGAACAAACAATGGATTATTGAAGAAATTAAAGAAGAAATCATATATTATCGGGAGACAAATGAAAATGAAAACACACTGTACCAAATTATTTGGGACGCAGCAAAGGCAGTCCTAAGAGGAAAATTCATTGCAATACAGGCTCACCTCAATAAGCAAGAAAAATCTTACATAAACAACCTCAAACGACACCTAACGGAATTAGAAAAAGAAGAACAAACAAAGCCTGAAGTCAGTAGAAGGAGGGAAATAATAAGAATTAGAGCAGAAATAAATGATATTGAAACAAAAAAGACAGTAGAAAGGATCAATGAAACAAAGAGCTGGTTCTTCAAAAAAATTAACAAAATCGACAAACCCTTAGCCAGACTCACTAAAAAAAAAGAGAGAAGTCTCAAATAAATAAAATTAGAAACGAGAGAGGAGAAATCACAACAGATACTGAAGAAATACAAAGGATCATAAGAGAATACTATGAAAAACTATATACCAACAAATTGAATAACCTAGAAGAAGTGGATAAATTCCTAGCCTCATACAACCTACCCAAACTGAATCAGGAAGAAATAGAGAATCTGAATAGACCAATCACAAGTAAAGAAATAGAAACAGTAATCAAAAACCTCCCCAAAAATAAGAGTCCAGGACCAGACAGCTTCTCTGGAGAATTCTACCAAACATTCAAAGAAGATTTAATACCTATCCTTCTCAGACTGTTCCAGAAAATAGAGGAAGATGGAGCACTCCCTAATACATTCTATGAAGCCAACATCACCCTGATCCCCAAACCTGACAAGGACAACACAAAGAAGGAAAACTACAGGCCAATACCACTGATGAATATAGATGCAAAAATCCTCAACAAAAAATTTTGGCAAACCGAATACAGCAATACATCAAAAAGATTATACACCATGATCAAGTGGGATTTATACCAGGGACACAGGGATGGTTGAACATCCGCAAGTCAATCAACGTGATTCACTACATTAACAATATGAGAAACAAAAACCAAGTGATCATCTCAATAGATGCAGAGAAAGCATTCGACAAGATCCAGCATCCATTTATGATAAAAACCCTCAATAACATAGGTATAGAAGGAAAGTACCTCAACATAATAAAGGCCATATATGACAAACCCACGGCCAACATCATACTCAACGGACAAAAACTGAAACCCATCCCTCTCAGAACAGGAACAAGACAAGGGTGCCCACTTTCACCACTCTTATTCAACATAGTACTGGAGGTGTTGGCCAGAGCTATTCAGCAGGAAAAAGAAATAAAAGGAATCCAAATAGGCAACGAAGAAGTAAAACTCTCGCTGTTCGCAGACGACATGATCTTATATATAGAAAACCCCAAAGAATCCATAGAAAAACTATTAGAAACAATCAACAACTACAGCAAAGTTGAAGGGTATAAAATCAACATACATAAATCAGTAGCATTTCTATATGCTAACAATGAACTAACAGAAAAAGATCTCAAGAACTCAATCCCATTCACAATCGCAACAAAAAGAATAAAATACCTTGGGATAAATTTAACCAAGGAAGTGAAAGACCTATACAATGAAAACTACAAGACCTTCTTGAAAGAAATCGACGACGACATAAAGAGTTGGAAAGACATTCCATGCACAAGGATTGGAAGAATAAACATAGTTAAAATGTCCATACTACCTAAAGCAATCTACAGATTCAATGCTATCCCAATCAGAATTTCAATGTCATTCTTTACAGAAATTGAACAAAGAATCCAAAAATTCATATGGGGCAACAAAAGACCCCTAATTGCTAAAGCAATCCTGAGAAAGAAGAACAAAGCTGGAGGCATCACAATCCCTGACTTCAAAACATACTACAAAGCCACAGTAATCAAAACAGTGTGGTACTGGTACAAAAACAGATGCACAGATCAATGGAACAGAATTGAAAGTCCAGAAATAAAACCACACATCTATGGACAGCTCATCTTTGACAAAGGAGCTGAGGGCCTACAATGGAGGAGAGAAAGTCTCTTCAACAAATGGTGCTGGGGAAACTGGACAGCCACATGTAAAAGAATGAAAATCAACCATTCTTTTTCACCATTTACTAAAATAAACTCAAAATGGATCAAAGACCTAAAGATTAGGCCTGAAACAATGTCTTCTAGAAGAGAATATTGGCAGCACACTCTTTGACATCAGCTTCAAAAGAATCTTTTTGGACACCATAACCCCTCACCTGAGGGAAACAATAGAAAGAATAAACAAATGGGACTTCATCAGGCTAAAGAGCTTCTTCAAGGCAAGGGAAAACAGGATTGAAACAAAAGAACAGCCCACTATTGGGAAAAAATATTCACAAGTTATTTATCTGACAAAGGGTTAATCTCCATAATATACAAAGAACTCACACGACTCAACAATAAAAAATCAAATAACCCAATTACAAAATGGGCAGGGGACATGAACAGACATTTCTCCAAAGAAGATATACAGATGGCCAATAGACACATGAAAAGGTGCTCATCATCACTAATCATCAGGGAAATGCAAATCAAGACTACAGTAAGATATCACCTAACACCTGTTAGAATGGCAAAAATATCCAAAACCAAGTGTGACAAATGTTGGAGAGGCTGTGGAGAAAAGGGAACCCTCATACACTGTTGGTGGGAATGCAAACTGGTGCAGCCACTATGGAAAACAGTATGGAGATTCCTCAAAAAGTTAAGAATAGAAATACCTTATGACCAAGCCATCCCACTACTGGGTATCTATCCTAAGAACCTGAAATCAGCAATTTCAGAAGCTTCATGCACCCTTATCTTCATTGCAGCATTATTCACAATAGCCAAGTCATGGAACCAACCTAAGTGCCCAGCAACTGATGATTGGATAAAGAAGTTGTGGTATATATATACAATGGAATACTACTCAGCCATAAAAAAGGACAAAGTCGTCCCATTCACAACAACAACATGGATAGACCTTGAGAGTATTATGTTGAGTGAAATAAGCCAGACAGAGAAAGACAAACTCTGTATGACTCCACTCATAGGTGGTAGTTAACATACGGACAAAGAGAACTGATCGGTGGTTGCCAGGGGAAAGGGGGGTGGGGGGGAGGGCACTAGGGGTGAAGTGGTGTGCCCACAACATGACTAATAATAATGTACAACCTGTAATTTCACAAGGATGTTAACTTTTATAACCTTAATAAAAAAAAAAAAGAAGATGAGGCACTACAGAAGCAAATATTACTGAACTTGAAAACACAACAATGGAAACTATCAAAAATGAATTACGGAGAGCAAAAAGACTGAGAAAAAGTGAGCAGAGCCTCAATGACCTGTGGGACAATATCAAATGGTCTAACATTTATATAAATGGAGTTCCAGAAGAAGATGAAAGAAGAAACAGAAAGAATATTTGAAGAAATAATAGTCAACATTTTTCCAAATTTTATGAAAAATATAAGCTTACAGATTCAGGAAACCCAACAAATCCCAAGCAGAATAAACATAAGGAAACCACACTATGGCACATAATAATCAAATTGCTAAGAACCAGTGATAAAGAGAAAATATTGAAAGCAGCCAGAGAGGAACAAAATAATTATATACACAGGAGCCAATATTTGAATGATAGTAGATTTCTCATCAAAACAAGTAGGACAGAAAACAATAGACTGACATACTTAAAATAAAAATTCAATCTAGAATTCCATATCCAGCAAAAAGATCTTTTAAAAACGAAGATGAAATAATGCTAAGAAAAAAAACTCAGAGTTTTATTGTCAGAAGTTGTGTATTACATCAGTTTTTAAAAGCTCTTCAGATAAAAGTAAAATAAGAATGACGGAAATTTGGATTTTGACCAAGGAATAATGATCACCAGAATACACAGTTAATTTTCTGATTTAAAAAATCTATTTAGAAGATAATAGGTGATTTAAAGCAAAATTAATAATGTGGTATTTATAACATATGAGAAAATCAAATATGTGACAACAACATATAAAGGAAAGAGATGGAGGGGAAGTATATGATGGCGAGATTTTATAATATACGTGAGGAAGTACAATACTGTTTAAAGGTAGACTGTGATAAGTTAAAGATGTGCATTGTAAACCCTGCAGAAACCACTAACGTAATGAAACAAAGAAGCAGAGCTAATAAGTTAATGGTGGAAATAAACCTGAATATTAAAAATACTTCATTAATTTAAAAAAAGAAAAAACAAGAGTAAATTTTGGTAGGAAAAATAGAAAACCAGTAGCAACACAGCAGGTTTAAACCCAACTATTTAAGTAACTAAGTTAAATGTTATGGTTTAGGCACTCCAATTAAAATACAAAGATGGCCAGATTTGACTAAAAAAAGCAAAATCCAGCTATATGTTATCTACAAAATGCTCACTTGACAAATAAAGACACTGATAGATTAAAAGTGAAAGGATAGAGGGGCTTGCCTGGTGGTGTAGTGGTTAAGTTTGCATGCTCCGCTTTGGCGGTCCAGGGTTCACAGATTTGGATCCCAGGCACGCACCCAGCACCACTCGTCAAGCCAAGCAGTGGCAGCATCCCACATAAAACAGAGGAAGATTCGCACAGATGTTAGCTCAGTGACAATCTTCCTCAAGCAAAAAGAGGAGGATTGGCAACAGATGTTAGCTCAGGGCCAATCTTCCTCACCATAAAAAAAATAAGTAAAAGCATAGGAAAAGTGTACTATGTAAACATCAACCAAAAGAAAGCTGGAATGGTCTTAAAAATATCAGAAACTTGATTCAGAAAAAGGAATAATACCAGGTATAAGGATGGACGTTTCACAACCATAAAGGGATCAATTTATCAAGAAGGCTTATTGACCTTAGCAATCATTTCACTCTATATGTATATCAAATCATCAGGTCATACAACTTGAACATACACAATTTTTATTTTTAAAAAACTAATCCAGAAAAAGAAGACATACAATCCTAAATATATGCACACTTAATAACAGAGATGTAAAAACATGAAACAAAAACAGATAAAACTGAAAGTAGGAATAGACATCCACAGTTATAACTGGAGATTTCAATATTCCTCTCTCGGTAATTGATAGGACAAGTAGCAAACCAGCTTAATTGATGTTTATAGAACACACCGCCCAACTAGAGCAGAACAAACACTATTTTCAAGTGCACATGGAATGCTCACCTAGATCATATTCTGGGCTCTAAAAAGATCTCAGTAAATTCAAGAGGATTGAAATCACACAAAGTATATTCTTTCACTGCAGCAGAATCAAACCAGAAATTAATAACAGAAAGTTAGCTGGGAAATCCCCAAATATTGGGAAGTTAAACCACACAGTTAAAAATACACCATGGGTCAAAAAGGAAATCACAAGGGAAATTAGAATATATTTTGAACTGAAATAAAAATGAGAACACAACATAGCAAAATGTGTGGGATGCTGCTAAAACAATGCTTGCCAGGAAATTTATAGCATTAAATGATTACACGAGTAAAAAGTTCTTAAATTAATTATCTAAACTTCTACTTTTTTGTTACTCTACATTTAAAAAAAATTTTTTGAGGTCATATTGGCTTTTAACATTATACAAATTTCAGGTGTACATTATATTTCAGTTTCTGTATAGACTGCATTGTGTTCACCACCAATAGTCTAGTTTTTATCCATCACCATACACATGCCCCTTTACCTCTTTCACCCTCCCTCCACTCCCTTTTCCTCTGGTAACCACTAATCTGTTTTCATTATTTATGTGTTTGTTTATCTTCCACAAATGAGTGAAATCATATGGTTTTTGTCTTTCTCTGTCTGACTTATTTCACTTAGCATAATACCCTCAAGGTCACAAATGGCATGACTTTGTCTTTGTTGTGGCTGGGTAGTATTCCCTTGTGTACATATGCCACATTTTCTTTATCCATCCATCCATTGGTGAGCACTTGGGTTGCTTCCCCATCTTACCTATTGTGAATAAAGCTGTGATGAACATAGGGCTGTAGAAATCTTTTTGAATTGTTGATTTCATATTCTTTGGATAAATTCCGGTAGCAAAAAGCTGGATAATATGGCATTTCTATTTTTAGGTTTTTAAGAAATCTCCACACTGTTTTCCACAGTGGCTGCACCAGTTTGCATTCCTACCAGCAGAGTATGAGTTCCCTTTTCTCCACATCCTCTCCAACACTTGTTATTTCTTGTCTTATCAAATATAGCCATTCTGACAGATGTAAGGTGATATCTTAGTGTAGTTTTGCTTTCTGTTTCCCTAAGAATTAGTGATGTTGAACATCTTTTCATGTGCCTGTTGGCCATCAGTATATCTTCTTTGGAAAAATGTCTGTTCATATCCTCTGCTCATTTTTTGATCACGTTGTTCATTTCTTTGTTGTTGAGTTGTATGAATTCTTTATATATTTTGGAAATTAACCTCTTGTCAGATACACAATTTGCAAATATTACCTCCCAGCTGGTGGGTTGTCTTTTCGTTTTGTTGATGGTTTCTTTTACTTTGCAGAAGCTTTTTAATCTGATGTAGTCCTGTTTATTTTTCTTTCATTTCCCTTTCCTGAGTAGACATGGTGTTCGAAAAGATACTGCTAAGACCAATGTCAAAAAGTGTACTGCCTATATTTTCTTCCAAGAGTTTTATGATTTCAGGTCTTACGTTCAAGTCTTTAATCGTTTTGATTTAATTTTTATATATGGTGTAAGATAATGGTCTACTTTCATTCTTTTGCATGAGGCTGTCCAGTTTTCCCAATACCATTTATTGAACAGAATTTTCCTTTCTCCATTGTTATGTTCTTGGCTCCTTTGTCAAAGATTAGCTGTCCATAGATGTGTGGTTTTATTTCTGGGCTTTCAATTCTGTTTCATTGATCTGTGTCTCTGTTTTTCTGCCAATACCATGCTGTTTTGATTACTATTGCTTTGTAGTATAATTTGAATTCAGGGAGTGTGATACCTCCAACTTCATTCTTTTTTATCAGAATTCCTTTCGCTATTCGAGGTCTTTTGTTGTTCCACATGAATTTTAGGATTCTGTGTTCTGTTTCCATGAAGAATGTCATTGAGCTTCTGATTGGGATTGCATTGAATCTGTAGGTTGCTTCAGGTAATATGGACATTTTAACTATGTTTGTCCTTCTAATCCATGAACATGGAATATCTTTCCATTTCTTTATGTTGCCTTTGATTTCTTTCAACAATGTTGTATAGTTTTCAGTGTATAGGTCTTTCACTTCATTGGTTAAATTTATTCCTAGGTATTTTAGTCTTTTTGTTGCAATTATAAAAGGGATTGTATTCTTGAATTCTCTTTTGGCTGGTTCATTGTTAGTGTATAGAAATGCAACTGATTTTTGCATGTTCATTTTGCATCCTGCAACTTTACTGTATTTCTTAATTATTTCTAATAGTTTTTTAGTGGATTATTTGGGGTTTTCTAAATATAGAATCGTGTCATCTGCAAATGGTGAGAGTTACACTTCTTCCTTTCCAGTTTGAATCCCTTTTATTTCTTTTTCTTGCCTAATCACTCTGGCTAAAACTTCCAATAGTACATTGAGTAAGAGTGTCAAGAGTGGGCACCCTTGTCTTGTTCCTGTTCTCAAAGGGATGGCTTTTAGTTTTTCTCTGTTGAGTAAGCTCTTGGCTGTCGGTTTGTCATATATGAGCTTTAGTATGTTGAGGTACTTTCCTTCTATACCTGTTTCATTTAGAGTTTTTATCATAAATGGATGTTGGATTTTGTCAAATGCTTTCTCCGCATCCATTGAGATGATCATGTGATTTTTATTCTTCATTTTGTTAATGTGGTGTATCACATTGATTGATTTGTGCATGTTAAACCATCCCTGCATCCTTGGAATAAATCCCACTTGATTGTGGTGTATGGTCCTTTTACTGTATTGTTGTATTGAATTTGCCAATATTTTGTTGAGGATTTTTGCATGTATGTTCATCAGCAATATTGGCCTGTAATTTTCCTTTTTTGTGTTGTCCTTGTCCAGTTTTGGTACCAAAGTAATGTTGGCCTCATAAAATGAGTTAGGAGGCACTCTGTCCTCTTCAACTTTTGGAGTAGTTTGAGAAAGATAGGAATTAACTCTTCTTTGAATGTTTGGTGGAATTCACCGGAGAAGCCATCTGGTCCTAGACTTTTGTTTTGGGGGAGACTTTTGTTTTGGTTACTGTTTCAATCTCTTTGCTTGTGATTGGTCTATTTAGATTCTCTATTTCTTCTTGATTCAGTTTTGGGAGGTTGTATGATTCTAAGAATTTATTCATTTCTTCTAGGCTATCCAGTTTATCATCACATAGCTTTTCAGCAAATTCTCTTATAATCCTTTGTATTTCTGTGGTGTCCTCTAATTTCTCCTCTTTCATTTCTGATTTTATTTATTTGAGTCTTCTTTCTTTTTTCTTAGTGAGTCTGATGAAGGGTTTGTCGATTTTGTTTATCTCCTCAAAGAACCAGCTCTTAGTTTCATTGATCCTTTCGATTGTTTTTTTTTTTTAGTCTCTATTTCATTGATCTCTGACATTTTTTTTATTATTTCCTTCCTTCTACTGACTTTCGGCTCTGTTTATTCTTATTTATCTAGGTCTTTTAGGTAGGGTAAGCTTGTTTTTGGAGATTTTCTTGTTTCTTGAGTTAGGCCTGTATTGCTGTAAATTTCCACTTACTATCACTTTTTCTGCATCCCATAAGTTTTAGTACGTTGTGTTTTCATTTTCATTTGTCTCCAGGTATTTTTTGATTTCTCCTTTGATTTCTTCATTGATCCAATAGTTGTTCAGTAGCATATCACTTAGTCTCCATATATTTGTGACTTTCCCAGCTTTTATCTTGTAGTTGATTTCTAGTTTCATAGAATTATGGTCAGAAAAGATGCTTGATATGATTTAAATCTTCTTAAATTTATTGAGGCCTGCTTTATTTCCCAACATATGGTCTATCTTTGAGAATCTTCCATGTGGACTTGAGAGGAATGTGTATTCTGGTGCTTTTGGATGGAATGTTCTATATATATCTATTGAGTCCATCTAGTCTAGTGTTTAATTTAAGGCCTCTGTTTCCTTGTTGACTTTCTGTCTGGATGATCTATCCATTGACGTAAGTAGGGTGTTAACGTCCCCTACTATTATTATGTTGTAGTCAATTTCTCCATTTATGTCTGTTAATAGTTCCTTTATATACTTTGGTGCTCCTGTGTTAGATGCATATATATTAATAAGTGTTGGGACCAACCTGGTGGTGTAGTGGTTAAGTTCACACATCTCACTGTTCTGGGTCCTGGGGTTTGCCCGTTTGGATCCTGGCTGTGGACATGGCACTGCTTGGTAAAAGCCATGCTGTGGTAGGCATCCTACATATAATGTAGAGGAAGATGGGCATGGATGTTAGCTCAGGGCCAATCTTCCTCAGCAAAAAGAGGAGGATTGGCAGTAGTTAGCTCAGGGCTAAACTTCCTCAAAAATAAACAAATAAATAAGTGTTAAGCCTTCTTGGTGGAATGTTCCTTTTATCATTATATAATGGCCATCTTTGTCTCTCATTATCTTTTTTATCTTGAAGTCTGATTTTTTTGATGCAAGTATGGCTAAACCCACTTGTATTTGCCATTTGCCTGGAGTATCATCTTCCATCCCTCCACTCTGAGCATATGTTTGTCTTTAATGCTGAGATGTGTTTCCTGGAGGCAGCATATGTTGAGTCTTGTTTTTCAATCCATCCAGCCACTCTGTGTCTTTTGATTGGTGAATTCAATCCTTTCACGTTTAGAATGGTTATTGATATATGAAGGCTTAATACTGCCATTTTATCTTTTGTTTTCTGATTGTTCTCTATTCCCATTACTTCTTTTCCCTTATCTTTCTGTCTGCCATTTCAGTTTGGTGGTTTTCTGTGATGATTTTATCAGTTTTCTCTTTATTTATGATTTGTGACTCTGTTCTGACTTTTTGTTTTGTGGTTACCATGAGGTTTGTAAAAAAGATCTCATAGGTGAGATAATACATTTTCTGATAGTATCTTATTTCCATCAGCCTAAGTAAGTTCCATCCCTTTTCTCTTTTCCTTCTATATTTTTGTTGTCATAAATTATTCTTTTTTTGTATTGTAAGTTTGTGACCAAATTAAAGTGTTTTAAGTTATTTTTGATGCTTCCTTTCCCTTTATCCTTTATTTTATAATTAAGTGTTTACTAATCTGTTCTGATAGAGAGCTGCAAATTTCTGATTTTGTCTATTTATCTTCTTGTTATAAGCTTTGTAAACCTTTGCCTTTTTGTTTCAGGCAGGAGGGCTCCCTTCATCATTTCTTGCAGCTCCAGTGGTGATGAACTCCCTCAGCTTTTGTTTGTCCAGAAAAGCTTTTATTACCTGTCATATCTGAAGGAAAATTTTTCTGCATAGAGTTTTCTTGACTGATAGTTTTTGTCTTTCAGTATTTTGAATGGACCATTCCACTCTCTTCTAGTCTGTAAGGTTTCTGCTGAGAAATTCACTGAAAGCCTGATGGGGGTTCCTGTGTAGGTTACTTTCTTCTCTCTTGCTGCCCTTAATACTTTTTCTTTGTCATTGACTTTTGACACTTTTAATATTATATGTCTTAGAGAAGGATTTTTGCATTGATGTAGTTAGGAGTTATGTTAGCTTCATGTACTTGCATGTCCCATTCCTTCCCTAGGTTTGGGAAGTTCTCAGCGATTATTTCTTTGAATAAGCTCCCTGCTCCTTTCTCCTTCTCTTCTCCCTGTGGGATACCTATAATCCTTATGTTACTTTTCCTAATTGAATCAGATATATCTCGAAGAATTTCCTCATTTTTAAAAAATCTTAGTTCTCTCTCCTCCTCCACCTGAATCATTTCTAGGTTTCTATCTTTGAGTTCACTGATTCTCTCCTCCATAAGGTATTTTATGCTTTCTAAATTATTTCTTATCTTATTGTGTTCTTCATATCCAGAATCTCTCTTTAGGTTTTTTCCAAAGCTTCAGTCTCTTTGGTGAAGTATTCTTTCTGTTCATCAGTTTTATTCCTGAGCTCCTTGAAGTGTCTTTCTGAGTTTTCTTGTAACTCATTGAGTTTCTTTATGACAGCTACTTTGAATTCTCTGTCAGTCAGATTGTAATCTGTGACTTCAGGTTTGGTTTCTGGAAAGCTGTCATTCTCCATCTGTTCTGCCACATTACTCTAGTTCTTCATGGTATTTGATGAGTTGGTTCTCCTCCAGCACACTTGTGGTAGTAACCAGCTTTCTTATTTGGGTACAGCTTTGGTTACTTTGGTTCTGAGCTGCTTTTGGTTGTATTTGAGAGCCTGTACTTTCCACCCTCCACTGCTTCAGCTAGAGGTATCGTCAGTGCCCTCCTTGTGTCACTTGTGCCTTTGAGGTTGCTGGTTTCTTACTTCTTTCAATGTCACTGCAGTCTCAGGTGTTGCCACTGGGGTCACCAGGTTGTAAGCACTTCTGCTGCTTCCAGGGTGTCCTGGGTCTTGTGTTCCTCCACTTGCTCTCCACGGGCTTGGGTGCTGCTGTCCCATGCACCACCTGTGCTGCTGCTCCTGGTTTGTCTAGGGGTGTGGCAGCACTGCTGCCAGGGGCCCTTGGTTCACAGGTGTCACTCTTGCTGTCAGGGCCCTGGGTGCTTGTATGCAGCCTGTGCTTCTGGTAGAGCCAGGGATGGGCATGCTGTCACTGGGAACTGGTTGTCAGGTTCTGCTGTAGTTCCTGAGGCCTCAGGTTGCAGGTGCCACCTGCCACCGCTAGGGGAGGAGTAGGACTAAGCCAAAAGTGTTGTTGCTGGCCCTCCAGTCTCTGGTCACTGGCAACTGCCAGTGTGTCTTTGAAGACTTCAGGTCAGGGCACTCTGCTCCTGCTGGTGAAATCTGAGTTTTGGTTGCTGTCGCCACTGCTGGAGAGACCAGTGCCACTGCCAGGGCAGGAGAAGTCACATGGGGCATGGGCACTGCCCTGTGTCCTGAAGTCTCAGGATGTGTGTGCCAGCCACCACCACTGGGGGAGGCAGGGGCTGCAGCCTGTGGTTGTTGGCACTAGCATGATATGCTGATAATTTTGCTCTGAAATCTTGGATCAGGGAACACTGGCCCTGCTAGGGAAATTCACAGCTTGGATATTGTCCCTGCTGCTGAAAAGACCAGTGCCACTGCTGGAAGAGGGGAAGGGGATCAGGTCAGGGTTCTGCTCTATGTTCTAAGGCCTCAGGACATGTGCACCACCTGCTACCACCGGCGGGGGTAAGGGCCACAGCCTTTGGCGCTGGCGCAGGTACTGATGCTCTGCTCTTAAACCTCAGATCAGGGGACCCCAGACCTTCTGGGTAAATTCATGCCTTGGATGTAGTCCCCAGTGCTGAAAAGACTGGCACCACTGCTGGGTGCGAGGGGCCAGTTGCTGGCTCTTCTGTGTCCTGAGTCTGAAGATATGTGCGTCACCTGCCACCACTGGTGGGGAAAGAGTGCCCACCAAGCCAGGAGTGCCATATTTGCCCTTGTAGCCTGTGGTTGCTGGTGTGCACGCCGGTGTGAGGATATGCATTTTGGGATTGCTGCCACCAGGGGAGGAAGGGGTTGCTCCTCTAGTTCCACTGTCTCCTAGAGGTCCAGTCCACCCACCTTCAGATGTATAGATGTGTGGATCACTCAGGCATTCTGGTGTGCTGTGCAGGGAGTCCTTGCCATGCAGGGAGTCCTTTGTTGGTCACTGGATATCTGGCTGGTTGTAACTTAGAGGGGGTAGACAAAGGGAACGACTCACTCCACCACGATGCTGATGTAACCAAACTTTTACTTTAAGAAGCAAGAAAAATACAAGCTAATTAAACTTGAAGTAAGCTGAAGGAAAGCAATAATAAAGATAAGTGTGGAAACCAATAAAAATAAAAATGAACAAATGATAGAGAAAAAGCTATCAAACCAATAGCTGGTTCTTTGAATGCATCAATAAAATCAATGAACCTTAAGTTTATTTAGTCTGCCTAATTCATCCTGGGTTGCCTGGGACTTTCCCAGAATTAGTGCTGAACATTCCACATTTCAGGCACCCCTCAGTCTCAGGTAAACTGGAACAGTTGGTCACTTTGCTGTACCTAGGAAATGGAAAGAGAAGACAAAAATTACTAGTATCAAGAATGAGAGACATTTTGAGTTGGGCAATTCTTTCTTGGGAGACTTACCTGGGCATTGCAGAATATTTAGCAGCATCCCTGGTCTCCATCCACTACATGCCAGTAGCATCCTACGCTTGTGACAAACGCTGATGTCTCCAGTCATTGCCACACGTCCCCGAGGAGGAAAAAGTGGCCCTCAGATGAGAACCACTGATCTAATACATATAAGTCAATTGATTAGCAACAGAAGTACCAAAGTAATTAAAAGGGGAGAAAATATAGACTCTTCAACAAAAAGTACTGGAACAATCAGATATCCTTATAGAAAAAAATGAACCTTCCACTATGTAAAAAATTAACTTTAAAAGGATCATGTACATAAACATAAGAGCTAAAATGATAAAAAGATCTATAAGAAAGCATAGGGGGAAATCTTTGTAAACTTGAGTGAGCCAAAGCTTTTTTGGATAAGGAACAGACAACACAATAATAATAATAAATTGGGTAGCATCAAAATAAAACTTTTGTTCTCCAAAGAAACTAAGAAAAGGAAAAACAAGCCACAGCCTGAGAGAAAATGCCTGCAAAAATATGTCTCATAAACAACTTATATGAGAATATATAAAGAATTCTCACAACTCAATAAAAGAACATAACGAATAAAATTTGGGCAAAAGATTTCAACAATCACCCCACTAAAGAAGATACGCAAATGGAAAAGGAAAGCACACAAAAAGATTTTCAGCATCAGTAGTTATCAGGGAAATTCAAATTAAAACCAAAATGAGGTACTGCTATAACTCATCAGAACAGCTGATGTTTTTAAAAAAACTAAACTAAACTTAAAAAATCTGATAATATCAAGTGTTGACAGGTTCGTAGAGCAGCTAGAACTCTCAAAAATTTCTGATAGGCATACAAAATGGTACAGCCCCTTTGGAAAACATTTGGCAGTTTCCTATAAACACCGCTTGCCATAGAACCCAGCATTTCCACTCCTAGGTATCTTTTCAAGAGACACGAAAACACGTTCACACAAAGACGTACAGGCAAGTATCCATGGCAGCTTCATCATAATTGCCACAAAATGGAAGCAACCTAAATATCTACCAGCTGGTGAGTAAATAAACAGATTGTAGTATATCCATACATTGGAATACTACTCAGCAATGTAAAGAAACAAGCTGCTGATACTTAGAATGGCACAGATGAATCTCAAAAGCATTTTGTTGAAGATAGAAGCCTAACACAGAAGACTACATACGATGTAGTCTTCTATATGAATTCTAGACTTCTGTCATTATGGTGACAGAAATCAGGTCAGTGTTGCCAGGGGCTAAGGGTTAGAGAGGGGGTTGATTACAAACGGCTACCAGGGAACTTCTGGGGATAGAGTGTTCTCTACATGTGACTGTGTACAACTGGATAGTTCCACAAGGTGACTACAGGAATCAAGGTCCTTGTGACCAGAGGGGCAGAACAGGTGTTGATGGTGGTGGTAGCAGCAACAGGAGCTGCCATGACCCTTCATTGAGCTCTAATACTGTGCCAGGTACTATAATAAGCCCTTTAGATGCATTTTCCCGTTCAATCTTCAAAATAACCATTTTGGGTGAATTCTATCGTTTCCCCTTTTTACACACGTGGCAACTGAGCCCCAGAGAGTTTAAGTGACATGTCGAAAGTCACTCCGCTGTCAGCAAGTCTGGAAGATCCCCAAGACTGTGCTCTACCTTATGTGCTTATCCAACAACCTGCGTGGAATGCTGTTTTAACACTTCTATCTGATTGTGTTGCACAATGATGCAATACATATATATACTTTTTTTGATGAGGAAGATTGACCATGAGCTAATATATGTTGTCAATCTTCCTCTTTTTGCTTGAAGAAGATTGTCCTTGAGCTAACATCTGTGCCAATCTTCCTCTATTTTGTATGTGGGACACCACCACAGCCTGGCTTGATGAGCAGAGTATAAGCCTGCACCCAGGACCCGAATCGCGAACCCTGGCCCACCGAAGCAGAGCATGTGAACTTAACCACTACTCCACTGGGCTGGCCCCAATACCAATATTTTTTATCCCAACCTGACCCTTTGCAATATAAGTTTGTGTGATTATAACACCCTAGACACAAATGGTTAAAGCATTTCAGTCTAAATTGAGATTCTCTGAATTAATCCTCCTCTGGCCAGCTAGGAAAAGGCAGTTCAGGTCTTCCTGTGTATTGCAGGTTGTCTCCTCTGGAAGCATCTGCTGAGACAGAATTTTGGATGTGAATTCTGTGAAAGGAAGGGAGAGAAAGCAGGGTTGGGCAGAGAGACCAGTCAAATTACAGTGTAGACCATTGGCCAACCTAGTGAGGAGCTCTAGGGCAAGTATTGCCCAGTAAAATGGCGCTCGTTGGGCCAAAATGGTCACATTTTTATATTCCTGCCTCACAGTCACTGGCTGAGAGTTGCCCCAGGAAGGATGTGACCTTTGCAGCAGAGGCAGCACAGAGGCGCTGACTGCTTGAGGCTGCCTGCTGACTGCATCCTGTAGCTGGGTAGCAAGTCCTCCCTTGAAGTGGCCATCTGGGCGTGCATCTCTGAGTCTATGGCCTGGTGCTGCCCTCCGGAATGCTTCCGCTTGCACTACAAGATCACTAAGTTACCCCAAGTCCTCCCAAAAGTTTCTCTTTTTAAAAGCATATGACCTTATTTCAATGGACATATTTATACTTGAAAGGAGTAAATAAAGTTCAGAAAGTGTGTCTTTAGGAATTTGATATAATGAGTTAAAACAACCATTGAACATAATGTCAATATTTTACTTGTAGCTAGGTGCCACTGAAGGATAATAAACTCAGTTCTTTTGCTAGTATCATTCGTTTATTCACCTGAAGTGTATGGTACACTCCTATGCACCAGGCACTCTGCTAACTATTGAAGATATGAAAACAAATACAGTGTGACAAGAAGAAATGAATAATGAAAAAGGCAAGATTCTTATCCTCCAGGAGCCTGAAACTTACCATTCGTGGACACTGGGGGATCTAGTAACAGTAAGATCATGGGCTGCCTGCTCTATGGAGAGCAGTGAGGAGAATGCTTTGTGACATCTGAGCTGGGCCCTGAGAATGAACTGTTGGAGTTGGATGGAAAAGGGTAGAAGGACATCCCTGGAAGATTGGCAACATAAGCAAAGTCAGAAGTGTGAGTAATCCAGTGTGAGGATTGTGTAGGATAGGGATGGCACAAGGAGGGGACAGAGGCCTCAAACGCTGGTTGGGATGGATTGTGAATGGCCTTGAACATCATGCTCAGGGGGCTGGAGGAATCACATGAAGGCTCAGGACAGACCAAGGCAAATCCATTCCTATGACTGGACAGCATATGCCCTTCCAGGTGGGCGGGGCCCTTTTTGGTCTTTGCTTTAGGCCTTGTCTCCACAAATGTTTCAGAATTCCCTATTTGTTTTTTTTTCCAAAGCCATCATATTTTTATTCTTACATGTCATTTCTGACTGTGGCCTCTAAAAACATGCCCTCCCATCCCTTTGTTAAGCAAGAAGGAGAGATCAGGCCACCTCAGTAAGAGCAAGACCTTCACCTGAATGGGCAGCCAGTGTCGGTCCTACAATGGAAACACCATTATCCTGTGGACAGCAGGTGAAATGTGCCCACACCTGGGGCCCGTCCTCCTCTTTTGACCAGTGCGGGAAAGAATGGATAGCTCCCTGTAGTCTATTTTCTCTTGCGGTCTCTGCTCCATCTATTTGGCCACTTTCAACAGGACTAGCTATGAACACATTATTCTGACACCGTCCCTTAGAGAGCAAAGAGAAATCTAACAGCTTCACTTAACTCAATCAATTTCTAGAAAATCTGCCTCTGAATCACACAGCCGATTTACATATGGTAAGTAAAACAGGAATTAGCAAATATTTTCTGAACTTGTAAAATGTTTTTAAGACACTCTGATGAGTCAGTGTTTAATCCTTTCTCCCATAAATAGGAGGAAAGATCTTTGCCGTGTTTTCTCTTAAGTAAATATATTTTAAAACTGTGCCTACATCGTGTTTCAATTTTCTTTTCAGCTGTCGCTGTGAATGGACATAGCAGCTGGAATGGAGGATAACACATCACACCTCCACTTTGAATTTCCTGCCTTTTGTTTTCTTGAATCATAGCCTTGATGTTGTTTAAATAGTGCTCTGTATATTTAATTTCCTTTTTCTCTTCACAAAGACCAAATGATTTTTTAAAACCATCTCATCTTTCACGGTAGGTTATAAAAGTGTTCTTGAGCTGAAATTGAACTGGTCTCTTATTTCAACATATAAATATATATTTAGGCATTTTAATCCACTGTCATTTATTTTATAGATTGACTGCTTGGGCAGAAATGTATTTGTGCACATTTTATCCATGTCATGCGCTTTGCATTTGAAGATAACACCACTGATAGTAACTACTAATTGTGTGCACAGATGGTTAGGCGAAGAACACGTGTCTTCCAAGGTACATGTACACAAAGTCTGTTCTTTGCTGTTTGCAGACTGTCATTTTGATTCTCCCTCTTCATCTCAGATCCTCCCCAAAGAGTCAACCATATGTGGAGTTAGAAGGACATTAGATATTATTCGGCCCAACTACCCAAAAGAAGCAGGCACCCTGCATTCTCTAGCCTCTGCTTATAACTTTCAGTGGGAAGACATTCAGCTCTTCAAAAAGGTAGCCATTGCATTGTTGCTCATCTCTAAGTATTAGAAAATTCTTCCTTTTATTGAGGCAAAGTTATCCTTCATCTGACTTCCACCTATTTGTAGTGCCCTTTAGACCTACACTGAAGACATACAGGGAGGTCTTTAGGAGAAAATTCTCACGTCTTCTCTTTTGTCTTCTCCAAATGAAAATTTCTCATTTCCTTCAGCAGTCCCTCACTATCCTATCAACTGCCTCTCAACCCACATTGATTTGTCAACTTTTCTCTTTTGTGTGGTTTTTAAAACTCCTCATGTGGCCTGACCAGCACAGTGATTCAGAGGAACCTACGTGTTTCACTTTCTTCTTCCTTCTTCCAATATGGTCTTACTAGTGACTTGAAAATTTTGGCAACCAAGTTGCATTCTTGCCTCATAACTTGTACTTCAAAGTTTTGTATTTTTTTCAGTAGCAATGAAGTCATGTCTATTCCATCTAGTATTTGTCCATTTGACTATTGGAACTAAAACTTGGGACTTTGCTTTTAAATCCCATCTTGTTTCTTCCTTCCTATTCATTGTTCCAGAGTTATTTTTTGCCATTTCTGTCAACAAACATGTTAGTTCTCTCTTCAAGCTTGGTTTCACCTGAAAAGCGGACAAACATATCCTTTGTCTTTAAGTCGTTGATGAAAACATTGCATAGGATGGGGCTCAATATGGAACTCCTTGACGTGTCATTAAAGACTCCTCCCCCTCCCCAAGTTTGTATCAATTCATTCACCAACAACACCCAGTTAATGATCCTTCAACCAGCTATCTCTGGCCTGATTTCTGTCTTGTTCAAAAAGATATAATGGGGAACTTTATCAAATGTCTTGCTCAAATTATGCTATGTCTAAACAGCATTTTCTGGACCTAAAATTTAATAATCCAATCAAGAGTGGATTAGATGCCCTTCCAAAAGCTCCAATAGCAAACTATACTTATGCTTGTAATAGCAATTAATGTGGTGCATTGTAATCACTTATTTATACGTGTTTTTGTCCCAATTAGATTGTAGGTTCTTTGATGGCAGGGACTAACTCTTTTTATTCACCATTGTATCCCTAATTCTTCCTCCTGGAGCCTGGCAGGTATTAGGTATTCAATAGATACTGGTTACATTAATGAATAAATGAAGAGTGGCATGACGGAATATGATGAAAAAGCATTTTGGAGGATATGTTGAGTTGAGGTGTCTGTGGGTGAGTGGAGTAGATTTCCACATTAGTAGGCTTTATACACAGGTTTGGAGTTCAGGAGAAAGAATTGGTCTGACAAGATAGATTTTAGTATAATCAGCAATAAATGAAATTAAAACCAAGGCCATAGTGAGGTTGCTTAGGGAGAGAGTGTGGGGTGAGAAAAGAGCAACAGTATGGCATACTGATCAAGAAACTGGGGCTCTAAAATGCAAGCTGCCTGAGTATAAGTTCTACCACTTTCTTGGGCAAGTAATAACCTCATGGGCTTCATTTTCCTCATCTGTAAGAAAGGGATGCAACAATAGTTCCTACTTC
This sequence comes from Equus quagga, assembly GCF_021613505.1. NCBI lineage: Eukaryota > Metazoa > Chordata > Mammalia > Perissodactyla > Equidae > Equus > Equus quagga. The sequence goes on along the minus strand of NC_060284.1, from coordinate 45,976,838 downwards.
ATGTGCTCCATAAGTGGTGTAAAAAATGATCAGAGAGGTAGAAGAGGAACTGAGGGAAGCATTGTGTCGCACAAACTAAAGGAGAAAGTGTTCTGAGAAGAACATGCTCATTGGCAATATCAAGAGTCACAGAGTGGCCTGGGTATTGGGAGAAGCTTCTGTCGAGATGCAGCAGGAGACGCCAGATTTTAGTGGCCAGAGGAAAGTCTAGGAGGTAAGCAAGTGAAGACAGAATGTATTGATAGTTCTCACAAAGGTTGACTGTAAATGGAGGAGAGAGAACAGAGGCTGGACAGGGCACAAGTCAAGGAATTTCTTTGCTTGTATTGTAGGATGGGCTTGACTTGCACATGATTACTGGCTGGGGAGAAGGACGCCATTCTAGAGGAAAAGAATCTGGAATTACAGAGAAGAAAGAGGATAACTAAGCGAGAACAGGATCCAAGAATAGACAGGAGGTAGGAGGGGGCTCAAAAGGAAAAACGAGGGGCATCTGTTCCTCACCAGTCTGTCTTATCCTTGATGACAAGGGAAGCATGGTGCCAATCTTTGCACAACAGGTGGTTAATAAATGTTGAGACTATTTTCTAGGGTGGGAAGAAAGGAGGAAAGGACGGTGTGAATAGATGCTGGTAGGTGAGGGGCAGCAAGTTGATGAACTCCATATTTTCCGTGGTGCAGGCAATGGTGACATCTTCTGAGAGAGAATAGTCTAGGGTTGAGTAGGGAGCTTGAGGGGAGCAGTTGAGGGTGAATCTAGAGGGAACAGGACAGGATCAGCACGAAGATAATTGGTGGAAGCAAGACAGGAGCTTATTATTCAAAATTCAACATGTATTCATTGAGCACCTACAATGTGCTTGAAGATATAGCAGAGAACAAAACAGACATTCTCCCTGCTTTCACCAAGCTTACATGTTAGTGGAAGAGACAATCAAGTAAACCAACACGCACAATTTTTATAGCTTAAGTGTTATGAAATAAATTAGCAAGATGACATGATAGATATTGACTAGGAGATGGAAGAGAATACTGTTTGGATATAGAGGGCTCAAGGAAACTATGACTGCAAAAGAAGCATTTAAGCTAAATCCTGGAGCTGGGTGAAGGACAGTGGTGTTCTGATTAACTGGCTCTCAAAAGAGATTTTAAAAAAATGTCCTGATTTATAGCTTTGCTGATTTTCACGGCGTAAATACACCACAGCCCGTTTCCAGATACCAACATGACATCACCGAATACAGAGCTGAGAAGAAAGGTCCACACTTGGCTCTGGCGAGCCTGTAGGAACCATGTTCAGCATACCAGGAAGAATGTTCCAGATGAAAGGAGAACATGTGAAAAGGCACAACAGGAGGAAGGACTCAGGGTTACCGGGGACAAGAACTGTGGAGGGAGGAGTGTGGAAAGTCAGAGAGGTTGGCAAATGCCAGATTTTGCATGTAAGGAGTTGGACCTTATTCTAAATAAAATGGGATAAGATCTGATTTACAACTGTAAAATCATTCACATTGTTACGTGGAGAATGAATATGAATGGGGCAAAAATAGAAACAGGCAGCCAGTTAAGAGTTATTGAAGTTGTCCAAGCAAGAATTAGGATGAGAGCAGTGGAAATGAGAGAAGTGAATATATTTGGGAACATATTTTGGAGGCAGAAGGTAGGATTTATTGGCAGATTTGATGTGATACTTCAGGGAAGAGAGCACTCAGAATGATTCCTAGGTTATTATCTTGACCAATTGGAAGTTTTCTGATGCCATTTACAAAGATGTGGAGGAAAAATTGATTTGGATTTGGGGAATTAATGTGAAATCTATAGTAGGTATCCGAATGAAAATGTCAAGTCAGCATGTGGATATAAGAATCTGGAACTTAGGGGAAAGACTGGGGATGGAGATAGAAATTTTCGTGTCATCTGTATCAGATAGCAGTTGAACAATGTGACTGGTTGGGATTATGTAGAGAGTGTAGTGATAGAGAAGAGATTAATCCCTGAGAACTCAAGCATTTAGTCGTCAGCTAAGAAAGGAGAATTCAGTGAAGGAGACCAAACAAAATGACCAATGAAGTAAGAGAGAAACAGGTCATTGTGCTGTCACAAAAGCCTGGAGGAGAAAGGATTTCAAGGAAGAGGAAGTGGTCAACCATGTTGATGCTGCTGAAAGGTCAAGTAATGTGAAGACAGAGAAGTGCCCACAGGATAAAACAACATGGAGCTCATGGGTGGCCTTGACGAGTTCAGGCCCTGGTGATGCAATATGAATCAGGGTGACACCACCAACTCCAACATGGTAAAGCAGAAGCTTGGTTAGCCTGCTCCACCCCAGAGTTAGTCTCTCCTCTGGAGAAGTCGCAGTGCACTGGGGAAGAAAGCAGGAGGCTGACAATCAGTCTCAGTATCACCTACTAAACAGCCGTGCAATTCTAAGGAGCCAAGGAACCTCTCTGGACTCTCATCTTCTCATCAGTGAAATTAGATGCTCTGAAATTCTATTTATTCATTTACTTGTTCAGCACATAAGCATCAAGCAGTATTCTACGCCAGGTCCTGGGTGAGAAAAAGACCATGTCCCTTCCTTTGAATGATTGTCTCTAATTCACTAACTTGTATCATAAACTTCTTGTGTGTATATGTGGCTCACCTCTCCCAAGAGATGGTCCGGTCTTTGAAGCTGTACCTTTCCCACCTTGGTGTATGCCACAAAGCCTAGTGCAATGCCTGGCACAACTGTGCACTTAATATCAGTTATGAATATGTTGCTGTACTATTAAAACTAATATTTATTGGGGCTGGTCCCATGGCCTAATGGTTAAGTTTGGTGCTCTCTGCTTCGGTGGCCCAGGTTCAGCTCCTGGGCATGGACCTACATCACTTATTGGTGGCCATGCTCTTGCGGCAACCCACATACAAAATAGAGGAAGATTGGCACATATGGCAGCTCAGGGTGAATCTTCCTCAAGCAAAAAGAGGAAGATTGGCAACAGATGTTATCTCAGGGTGAATCTTCCTCAGCAATAATAATAATAATAATAATATTTATCATTTTCTGATTCAGGTACAAATCCTGACTCTACCATTCATTATTTAGGCAAGCTACTGACCCTCTCTGTGCCTCAGTTTCCTTAACTGTAAAATGGGGATAATAATAGTATCTATACCATAATGTACTGTAAAAATTAAAATGGGTGCCTGGTATCTAATAAGCTGTTATTATTAATAATATGTGCTCATGGTAGATAATTCAGAAGAATCAGAATTTATGAAGAAGTGAGCTAAATCACTCATGACTTTACAACTAGAGATAACCATCGTTAATATTTTGGTGTCTGTCCTTCTCACTCTTCTCTTGCATGATGCAAAGAATTGTATCCTGAACTCAGGTGGCTCAAATAGCAATTGAACATGATGGTGCTCTTATCGAGAATATCGTGTAGAGCTCTTGATATTATGCCTTTATTTTCCCTTCATGCAAAATAGAGTGAAATTATGTTCAAGCTATTATATTTTACCAAAATGTGTATATGAAAAGCTACAAGTTAGGTGAGTCTTTCCAGTTTGAATTCTCAGTGTTTTATATACATTATCTTATTGACTTGTCACAACAACACTTCGTGGTAGGTATCACCCCCATTTTATTGATGAGGAAAATGAGGGTCAGAGGATGTGGCATTACAATTGCTCACAAGTATCCAGTTCTGCTCTCTTTCTCGGCACATGTGAGTAGTTGTTCTCTGCCATATTGATATTAATTGTGGCAAATGAATTTTGGCCAATGAAGTGTGAGCAGACGTGATGTGTGTTACCTCTGGAAAGGAACAATTAATTGCTGATGCTTAACTCTCCACCAATCTTTCCTCCGCCATGATGATCATGGAAACCAGCGTAGGTGTGGAGAGTTCATGCTGATCACAGCTGGAGAGTTGCCAGATCTGTACCAGACTTTGAGCAAGAAAGGAACATTTCTTGTTTTAAGCCACTGAAATTTTGAGATTTTTATTACCACAGCATAGCTTGGCCTACCCTGACTAAGGCAGAGCACACAAAAGACTCCCCCAGGTCACAGAGTTTGTAAGTCGTGCAGCCAGGATTTGGACCCAGACACCTATATGACTGCAAGCCCGTGATCAATAGCTCATCTAAGACGGGTCAGGCAAAGATTTTATGAGAAGTGGAGAGTAGACCTACTGTAACGGTTACTGTCATCAGCTTTCTTATTTCACCTTGAATATGGTAATGACAGCATCATCTTTGAAGCTGTATGGCATTTCTCCAGGCCTGCACATGTTGGGGAAAAAATAAGCAAAACAGAATAACCCTACTATTTATGGTGGGATATGTGTTTTCAACATTGCGGGAGAAAAAGGAAAAGTCATGTCAAACTTGTGAAGCAAAGAGAGTTGATAGCAAAGCCTGAAAAGGGCAAGTACCTAAATTAAATAGTATAAATAAAAAACTTTTACCCAGCAAGAAGTTTCAATAATAAACCTTTCAGAGGAAACTCTGGGAAGCCAATCCAAGATCTTTGGGAGGCAAAGGTGATAAAATTGGTAAGTCAAGCAGCTGGATAAAAGGTTTTAAAGACAGAAATTGCTGAATACCCAGCCAGGTCGAATGGTTAAAAGAGGGTGAAACAGGCAGAATAAAAAAACAGTCAGAGTTTTCAGACTCCGACTGTTAAAACAGCATAAAGCCACATATTATATTAAGAACCACGACAGGCACCCCATAGCTCATGGAAAGAGCCCTGCACTACCAAAATCTGATTGCTGGGGTATCTTTTTCAAAAACTGGGGCAGAAGCCATGTGGTTAGCTTTAGTTGCTTTCATCCTTTATGGTGGAAGAAATGTTAAATTTGAATATGGCTCCTAAATTATTCAAAGAAATTAAAGACAGCATCTTCTTAGTGTCTCTAACCCATCAGCACAACATGACCAAATTAGGCATTTCTTAAAGTCAGAACATCAATAGAAAGGGAGAGGGATCTCCTTCTAGGGTCAGTAGACAAAGAAGGAAGTAGCTCCAACTGCCTATTTCTCTACTAACCCAGCCCTGATCCCAGGACAGGATATTATGATGGTCCAGGCACTTTCTCCTCAGGGATGGGTGTGATGGGTGATAAATGAGGTGTTAATGGCTCCTTTAGACTAAAGTTCAGATGCATGTGGGTCTTTGCCAAGACGCTTGTCCGGGGAGAATCGAAGGAACAGAATTAGATCTTGGTGCATTATCTAAACAGAATGGATGTAGCACCAACTGCAGTAACCCAGGCTGTGCCCAGCTTCTGGCATCTTCCAGCGCCCTTCACCAGCTCCATTCTTGAGAAATAGGCCTACTCCTCAAAAGGTCGTCTCCACCATGGCTATAACATCACAATCAAAGGCTTCATCAGCACTGGCTTCATGGCTTTATCTGATATAAGATATTTATATTCAAGAATTAAAACATTTATGTGGTCAAGTTGTGCAGGGCATTACAAAGCTATCTGCAATTTCCTGGCATTCTAAACCAACAGCTACTCTAATGCTAAACCTAAACATACTCAAAATAATGTTCACTCCACCTTTTCCCAATGGGAGATAACCATTATACTGTATAAGAAATTCCTCAAAATAAAGATATGTTTTTGCCATCTTGATGGAGTCTCCCGTTTGTAACGCAGGTAAAAAATATTTTACTCCCTCGTCAGCCTTTCATATGGGTGTAAAAAGAGCCCTATGTACCGGAATGTGGTGTACAGTTCCCTGGCTTGGTGGCCAAAAGCACAGCTTTGGTTTCCAGGGACACAGCATGTCACTGACTTGTGTCTTGGTGATATTCAATATCCCCCAGCTAAAAGTCAGAACATGTCTGCAGTCAGAATTCTTATGCTTTCCAATCAGCTCTCAGCACTTCTCTGCCTACTGAAACAATATCTCAATTTCTGTGCTGGCAGGAAGTATATAAAGAGTCCACATTCATTCAACAAACATCTATGAAATACCTACTATGTGCCAGTCTTGTGCCAGATAGTAGGGTCCTAAACTCAAATCATGCTTCCTCCCACATATGTAGTCTGAACTTGGGATTGGCCAGAACCTGGTTGGAATTTTGGCTCTGCTTTTTACTAGCTTTGTGACTTTGTGCTAGAAACGTAACCTTCCTGAGCTTTGTTTTCCCATCTATAAATGTGAGCCATAAAAGCATCATTTCACAGGGTCTTGTAAATATTTAATGATAGACATAGTGAGTTAGAACAGTGCCTGGCCCATAAGATCTCAATTAACGTTAACTCTTCTTACTATTATTATTCTCATCTTACTATTATTATTTCATCCTCAGTTTGAAGATGAAAGAAATGAAGGATGAAAGAGACGAAGTAATTTGCTAGTAGGAGCCAGAGCTAGAACTTAAACTAGGTTTGCCTGAAATCATGCTTTTTCCTGCTTTTTCCAGAGAGGCATCAGCATCTTAGAGGGCCTAGATGTCTTCCTTCTCTCCACTTCACCGTCCACGGTGGCTGCTTTAGCTTAAGCCCAGTTCACATCAGGGCTGTAGGATGGCTGTTATAGAAGTCAGGGCCACATGCTTCCTGCTTCCTGTCCACTTGGAAAAAAAGATTGACCTTAGGTGTCTTTTATTTAAGAGCAAGAAGAAGCTTTCCTAGCAAACCTCTCTGGGCATCACTTTGTTCAGAACTGGTTCACGTGGCCATTGAGCCAGTCACTTGTAAGAAGGATGGAAATGTCCTCATAGCTTTGGGGTCCTTGGGATTTTCAGGGCATTTCCTTACATCATCACTTACTCACTTAGTTTATTATATTCTTCAGACCTTTGAGATTGGAGAGACTTAAACATGTTTAACAATGGATGGCTCAAGCTGTGATGGATAATTGACTATAAGAGAAAGATGGCAAAATTGCTAGTATAAAGTTCCCAAGAATGCAGGCGGGGATAGGAGCCAAAGCACAGGTGGAGGGGGCACCGGCCTCAGGTGGGGGGGCACCCCTCCTCCACTAAAATAGGAGACAAGGAGGAGCAGATGGGTCCCTAACTAGGCAGGTGATTCTCGCCACCATCGTTCCCTTTGGTAGTCTGAGCGGAGCCACCCACTCCACATTTTCAGTTACATTTACTTCCACAGGGACAAGTTTTTGCCTGCTAGGCTGTGACAGCAGCCGTGACAAAGAAACTGTTGAAAGTGTGTCCTTACCAGAGAGCCACCATTTCTGGTTGGGCTTTTCCTGTCAAGTATGGCATTGTAGAACATGCCTTCAGAAGTGTATGGAGTTTCCTCCTTGTATAATGCCTTCTTCTCCAGTCACTGCCACCTCATGGCAAGCCCTGGCACTGCTTTGGACCAAGCGGCTCAGGTTTAAGCACAGGCTTGTGGGGTAAGATAAACCAAGAAAGCTAGGAATGCACCGTCCATGCTTACCAAGTTCTGTTAAGGAAAGCTATCTCTCCCAAGATATTTATTAATTACAAATGGAAAATCTTCACAGAAAGTTATTTTACAGCAGAAAAACATGGCAGACAAAACTTAGCCAATTGATTAAGGTTAATATCACCAGTAATAAGACATCTCGATGTCATGTACTTCCCAATATGACAAACTCAGAAGGGCACATGACTTCTATGGTATTCATGCCCAAAAATGCTCACCACAATCTAATCATGAGAAATCATCAGAACAACTCAAATCAAGAGGCATTCTACAAAAATCTGACCAGTACTCTTCAAAAGAGCTGAGGTTATTCAAATGTCCTTCAAGGGGTGAATGCTTAAATAAACTGGGGCACATCATACCATGGAATATTCAGCAAGAAGAATGAATGAATAATTGATAAATGTGGGAACTTGGATGGATCTCGAGGGAATTATGCTGAGTGAAAAGAAACAATCTCGAGAGGTTACATACTGTGTGGTTCTATTTATACGGCGTTCTTGAAATGACAAAACTATAGAGATAGGCAACAGATTAGTGGTCGCCAGGAGTCGGGGAGTGGGAGAGGAAGAGAGGTAACTGTGGCTCCTTCCCTGTACCAAAGGTATCCTTGTGATGAAAGTGTTCTTTGGTGGTGGTCACACAAATCCACATGTGATAAAACACACGCACAGACATATGCAAGTCCATGTAAAACTACTGAAATCTGAATAAAATCTGTGGATTGTATCCCTGTCAACTTCCTGGTCGTGATTTTGTGCTATCATTATGCAAGATGTTACCATTGAGGGAAACCAGGTGAATGCGTAGGGATCTCTCTGTATTATTTCTTACAACTGCATGTGAATCTACACTTATCCCCCCAAAAACATTTTTAAAAAAATGTTGAGGTTGCAAAAGTCAAGGAAAGATTTAGGAGCAGTCCCAGTTTGGAGGAGACTAAGGAGTCATGAATGCCATACAAGACCCTGAACTGGATACGGAGCCAGAAAAAGGACATCAGTGGAATAAAGTCTGTAGTTTGGTTGACAGTACTGTACTCAAGCACATTTCTCGGTTTTGATCAATGTATCATTGTTACGTAAGATAGTAACATTAGGGGAAGTTAGGTGAAGGGTACATAGAACTCTCTATTCTTTTTGCAACTTTTTCTATACGTTTAAAATAATTTTTTTAAAACTTTAAAAGTTCTGTAAGAAAAGGTTTCTTTTATCCTAACTAATCAGAAATTTGATAACAGTCTTTTAAACACAAGTTGGAATGCTAGCAAATTAGAGTAAGCAAAAAAAAAAAAAGGAAAAACAAAGGGCAAATGTAATATTTTAATATTCTTACCTGTAGGTTTCTTCAAATTTAGGACCACTTATCGCAGCCATAATATAAAATTCTAGAGTTTAAATATCTCATCAATACCACTATTCTATTACAGGAGCTCTACAATCTGCTCTGTTAAATTTGTCTGGTTTGATACTTGTTTCTTAGAGCGACTCTCTCCACCGATGACTGTCCTGTGAGCAAGTCGTCTCCTGCTCCCCTCGCCTGCGTTTATGGTGCAGACCAAAGCTGGTCTTGGGGCTACTTTGACTGGTTCCAAAGAACCCATCCAGGCTCTCTCTAGTCTAGAGGAATGATACAGCATGACTCAACATGTTTTTCAACACAGTTGGTTGAAATGAGATTTCTGCACACCCATGATCTCAGTGTCACACTTTTAGGGCCAGGGAACTTGGAAGAGAGAACCAACTCCCCCCCTAGCAGTGTGCACTGCGCAGGCATGTTCTCTGGGCTCAGCTCCCACCATGTTCTTAGGTCACGTCATCTAAATGAGCCAGGTTTTGCTGTATGTCGCCTTTTTCTTCCTTTAAATAAGTATTTTTCCAAGCATAGAATTCAGAGGAGAGGTCATTTTTTCTGCATGGGAATCTGTCTGCTTTCTTTTTATGGTCATTTCTATACCCAGAAGGTCCCAGGTCCAGTACGCCATGAGACATTCTAGTAAAGCTCCCTGAGCAAGCGTCCCTGTATTCACTTGCTGTGTTGTCACCTCGAGTCTCATTCAGAGGCCACTCCCTTCCTGTTCCCTTCAGGCTTTCGTTTTTCTACTTTAGTTTCTTCTTTGGGTTCTTATCTGTGCAGCTCTGGTCCAAGGCTGGACTGGTCTGGTTTTCGTCCATCTAACTGCAGAGGTTACAGCAGGATGGACAGAAGTTTGGACATAGCAGTCTGGGAAAACTTCTCCCATAAACCTGACTTGATACATCTGTCCTGCTGGCAGCTGGAGACCCATCAGGCGTCCAGCTGGCTCTTCGCCTCTTCCAAGAGGCTCAGACCCATGAGAACTCCCTAAGCTTCTTCACTCTGGCAGAAGCAAGCGTCCTGCCCAAGACAACCAAATGGGCCGGGCATATCACAGGCCCCAGTACACCACGAGCAGTCTCCCACAGCAGCAGGTGCATGAGGGAGATCCAGATGTCCAGCAAGGAGAAGAAGACTGGAGGACCAGACTGCACCAGCCCTGGTTGCTTTCGGAGCAACATTCTCCTAAAAAGACAAAAAACAAAGACTCCACTTTCATCTGTCTGGTTCTGCTAGGTGAACCAACAGAACATAAAGCTAAGTTCTCAACATCTAGACTCCTGAGTGAATATGTTTATTATTATTCAGGACAGCCAGCCTAGAACTTCAGGTACTTCATTTTCAAGCCAAAGTCGTCTGGCACCCATGACTTTAAAGAAAACCTGCTCTTCCACTCCAGTCTCACTGGCATGAGACCCCCGTGCCCTAGAATGTTAAGGAAATCCATGGCACTGATATCTCAGGGTGTGTGGCTGCCCGGGGCTCTGGCCATGAGAGAGAAGGGGAAATAATCCAGGACAGGGAAGGAACTGGGTGCTATTTCAGGCCTGCATCAAGGGTCTCTGTCACTTTGGCGATGCTGCTCAGCTGAGAGGGTTCCCAGACTCACTGCAGCGAGCAAGAGGGCTGAGCTCATCCCACTGGCAGGCTGCGGGTGCTTATTGGAGGTTGGCTAATGACTATCACATGGCTGGACTTAGATCCCGCATCCTGGGGCTCACAGCACACTCCAGCCACAGCCTGAGGTGCAAGGCAGCGCCAGGAGGGGGCCAGCCACTGCGATTCTCACCCAGCTTCTCACTGCACCTTCTGGTGCATCCAGAAGATCCTCGAAGGAGGGGCTTTGGGGCTCTGGCTGCCTCGGGCGCTGTAGGTGGGGGAAATCATCCATGGAACTCTGTGACATTTTCTTTCTGTTTATTCTTTATGTTTTAATGGAATTCTGTGGTCCAGACTTGGTTTCAGTCTCTGTGCTCTCAGAGTCAGCTACAGTACAAAGGAGAAAAAAAAGAGAAAGTAGTGGGAAAAATTAGATTCTTGATTTGTGTCCAGATGGTACTGGACGAAAATAGACTCAGAGATTCTCACTGCAAACTTGCCTCTGGTATGACGCTCCCCTCCCCTCTTCACTTAAGGTCTCCTTGGTAGAAGAGGGAATGGGAACGGGAAAAATACTGGGAACATTCATTTTTCTTTTTCCCAGCCATATATTAGGCTTGCACAGGTTCCAGCTCAAGACTTTTGTGGAACACCAGGAGTCACACTACATGCAGGGGCCTGGGACGAAGTGATTTGAATCAACTTCGAAGAGACCCTTGGGAGGCTGGCCTGCAGGCAGGATGGAGATGGTGTGCTCTGCAGGCTGCAACAGTGTGTGATGCTCTGGGGAAGCAGCAGCAGCTGGCCTGGCTGTGAAGGGCCACACAGCCCTCCCTCAGCTCCATGTTCAAGGAACTCAAATCAACGGGGAGAGGCAAGGCGCAGGCCCTGGGCTCTGGGTCCACTGCCTGCAGGGAGCAGCAAGGTCTCATCCATGCGTCATTCTCCTTCACTTCAGAGAGATGCTCAGAGGGGCTTGGTACCTCTGGAGGGCCAGCTAGAAGGTGGACGGCACGCGGTCCTCTTTGAGGATAGTATGGGGAGCTTGAGGGAGTCCATCTCTCAGAAACAGAAAGCCTGACAGAATTAATGGCTCACCTCAGATTCCACAGGGCAGGAGCTTGACAACAAAACCAAAGTGACCGCAGGGCCCCACCCTGACCAGATAGAAGCTATGTCCTCGAGTTTTCCCATCCCAAAGATTATTCCCCATCAGTCCTTTGATGTTCACTGGGAGCCCAGTGTCCATAAGTCGCCACACGATATGGGTGTCCAAAAGCCCAGGACTCCTCCTCGGACGGGCAGCCCAGTGGCAGTCAGTCAGGTGCCAATGAAATGAGTAGTGGCTAGATGAAAGCTGCTTTTTTAAAATGCAACTTTCTCACAACTAGGTTTCCTTCCTAATGTTTAAAGTGCCTTGGAGGACAAGCAGAGTCAGCGCTTGACTCTGGGTACCAGGGCTGGACAAGGAAGGAGAGCCAAAGAGATCTTAGAGACAGGGGCCAACAGACACCAGAACCAAGAACCAGCAGACAGTCCAAAGAAAGCATCCACTGACGGCCAGGCTGCACGGGGAGAGTCAGATCACAGGTATCAGGCTGTCACCAGACGCCAAGGCAGAGCAGACACTGGGAGAAGCACAGCCCGGAACTTCTCAGGCCCCGGGACTCAGATGCGGGGACTTCTTTATAGTTTGCCTGGGACCATATGTGGGTTCAGCCCTGATGTCTTCGTTCAGAGTCTGAGGGTTGGAACTAAGTTCTTTCAGCTTTCCTAACCGCTTTCCCCTTTATGTTAAGTAATTTCTCAACTTCAAATCAGCCTTAGGGAAAACCTTATCGTATGGGCCATGCCATGAATACGTTTGAACAGAGAATAGTAATATTTCACACTGTACAGTGTTTTATAATTGACCAAGCACTTTCGTATTTCTTGTCTCATGTGGGCCTCAGAATCACCCTGTGAGGTAGAAGGAAAGGACGGGACTCCCTAGATCATTAGGCTCTTTGTTCATCATTGTAACCTTAGCTCTTAATATGCTGCCTGGTGCAGAGTAGATACTCAAATATTTGCTCAATAAAGGGGTGGGTGAGAGGGTGAATGGATGTACTTTGCCTGAATTTTCAAGCTAGATTCAATTCTCAATTCCACTTACTAGTGTGTGGCTTGTCCAATCTCCTAAACTTTATTTTTCTCATTTATAAAATAGCAATAATTAAATCATTTCGGCTACCGCAATGGAAAAAAAGACACAGATTTGCTCAGTTCATAGTGATTGGGAATAAAGCCAGGGCTTGCACTGGGATCTCCCGATTCCTAGTCCACTGTTTGTCCCATTGTACTATGGTAGAGGGAGGGAGGGGACGATTGTGTGTTTATCTGTCAGGCTCTGCTTTAGGAACTTTAAAATCCTCAGAACAGCCCTGTGTGCTAAGTATTATTATTATTCCCAACTTACAGACAAAGAAACTAAGACTCAGAGAAGTTAAATGACTTGTTGACGTTTCACAGTGGAGTTGGGATTAGACCCAATGTCTATTTGACTTTAAAATCCAATTTTTTCACCACCTGCCATATTTTCTTTTTAGCTCACACCAAGTCCAAGGTTGGAGGCCCCAGGTTCCCTACCCACCCTGGAAACAAGACTGGCAGTGGCTGCCAGAGGCTCCAGGACTGCAGTGGAAACAGCCACCTGAGTGGTTGCCACAGTTTTAACTCCTGACCAATATATAGAAACAACCCTGCAAAACTGGAATATTTTGGCCCAAAACATGGCTGTCCATTGCCACATTCTGGATCGTCAAACTGCTCTCTGGTTGCCCAGACTTTTTTATTCCAGACATTTTGAAAAACAGCAGATAATGGTCAGCTTTATGAGACTGATTCTATGGAACCATTTATGGCCCAAAATAAACTCAAAGTATATGACGATCCAGCGTGGAAGTCACAGCATAGGAAAACTTAGAGGAACATGAAAACAGAGCTTAGTCTAAATCTTTTCATAGCCTTTCTATTAGAGTAATTGGTTGAGTTAACTTCCTGCCAGGAAACAAGTATACAAAGCAACTTAGTATCCCAAACTCTGATTCAGAATGTTCCAATATGGGGCACACCTGTGCTCAGGAGAAGGGGAAGAAAAATGGGGTGGAGGAGAAAGAAGGAGCTTTAATCCTGGAACAAATGGAAACTCTTAATGGGTGGGGCTTGAATATGTCTGTCCCCAAGATGTAATTCACTGTCAGTTAAGGGTCAGCTACAAGTGACAAAGAATCCAGTCTAAATTAGTCTAAAGCAAAATATTAATTTATGTGTCCACAGAACTTACAAGTCGAGGTGGATTGTTATAGACTATATGTTTGTGTCCCCCTCAAATTCATATGCTGAAACCCTAGCCCTCATTGTGGTTGTATTTGGAGGTGGGCCTTTTGGGGCTACTTAGGGTTAGATGAGGTCATGCGAGTGGGGTCCTCCAGATGGGTCTGTGCCTTTGTGAGAGGCGACCAGACAGAGAGCGCTCTCTCGCTCTCTCTCCCTCTCTTCCTCTTCCTCTCTCTCTCTCTCTCTCTCTCTCTGCCATGTGAGGATATAACAAGAAGGCAGCCATATGCAAGCCAGGAAGAGAGTTCTCACCAAAACCCAACCATGCTGGCACCCTGACCCTGGACTTCTAGCCTCGAGAACTGTGAGAAGTAAATTTCTGTAGTTTAAGCTATCCAGTCTATGATGTAGTTTAAACAAGAGCTGGAGCTGGCGAAGACAGGGTTCTAGCTTCAGGCATGGCTGGCTACAGGGGTTCAGAGCTGTCATTATTATCTTGTTTTTCTTTCCCAGTAGTATTTCAGCTCTCCTTACTCTCTTACGGCTCCATTCTCAGAAAAACTCATGCCCCAGTAAAACAAAAACAGCTCCCAGGTTCAAGTTGGAAGGGCAGCCTATATAGAGGCGTCTCCTTGTGTCCCAGAATTCCCAGCAAAATCTCATTATAGCTCACTGGTTCTGATGGGGCCAAGTGCCTATTCCCAAACCAATTTCTATGGCCAGACATGCTGATTGTCTTAGGCCTCGACCACATGCTTCACCCTGATTCTGTGGGCACAGCCCCACACGAGAACACAGAGCGAGGGAGAGGGGGTGCTGAAGACACAAAGGGCACGCACTACCTCAGCAGGTTAGCGGAGCCTAGGTGGGGCTAGGCTGAATCCCGCAAACGAGCCCCTAGGACAAGAAAAGAGCAATACAGTGAGGGAGCAGATAAACACCAAATAAAAGGCTGACTTGTCTCAATAACCTTGTACACTGAGTTTATTATTAAGCTGTGAAATGCTTTATCCCAAATAGTAAGTTAAAAGGTATAGTTTGTTAAGATGAAAATTTGTACCTCATGTAGCTTAAGTCCAAAACTCAGTGCACGGGATTCTGCAAAAGGGTTGGTTTATCCTATAGAAACGTTTTCTATTTAAATGACTACAGGTGTGCCTCACTCTCCATTGTGCATTCATTCCTAAATAATACATTTAAACTGAATTTGAGACCAGTGAATTGTATTTTCAAATCTGGGGCACTTAAAGAGGCTTTGCAAAGCACATTTATGGTGTGAAAAATCTCCCTTATTTTGGGAGATTTTGGGTTGTGGCCTATTGGCTTTTTGTTAAGTGATAACTAGGTAGTATCCTTAAAATACACACACACACACACACACACACACACGCCATACTCCAAAATCCGCAGACCACATAGCAGTAGCTGCTGAAGAATCTTAAAAAATTTTTTCCCCCAAAATCTTTTTCCACATGAGTCCATCCTTGGAATAAATCTATTTAAATTCACTTCCCCAGGCTGTATTCCTCCCCGGACAAGAAATTTCATAAACAAATGGCCCTTCAGCAGCTTGACAGCAGAGAGACTCCAGCAGCCAATGCTCCCCAAGCCAACAAACCAACTTCTGTTTCAATATGTCTGTTTCCATTGGATCAAAGGTCAAGCCGCTGTGCATCTTGATGGTACCAATTAGCACTGGAGTGGGGCTACATGAAACAGATTTCCCCAGCAGCATCCACCCCACACTGGGAGGCCATAAGGACAGATGCCAAAGTAGGCATATATTGTGTATGGATTGTTCTGATTTGTTGATTTGGAAATCTTATTTGAACTGTCGATAAAAGTTGATATTTAATCAGTACTAGAACTCAAGTTGTGCTTATTAGGAATTTTCTCTTGAATACGCTGGGAATTCAGAGGTTTCCTGCAGCCAGGGGCATGCATGGCAGTCTTTTAAGAAGAATCTCTTCCAGCTGAGAAGCTCTGGGATTTATGAATATGATCATGACATAAACATCTGAGAGCAGAGCAACAAGACCTAAGAGGACTTATTTTCAGCCTTTGTACAATATGAGCCTCTTTTTCAAGCACAAAAGGGGGGAGGGGCAGATTGCCAGGGACTTCCAAATGCTGCTGCTCTATTTCACCATCCCCTGCTGCCCTCGCTGGAAGGAGGCGGAGCGCCTTCCCTGGAAGGAGCAGGTCATTCTCTGCCCAGTATAGTTTCAAGGCGCGCTTCTGCCTCCCCCGAGGGGCATCTCCCCTAGCCATTCTCCTGATGCCAAAGCTCTTCCCGCACCGGTCACACTGCTTGGTTCCTCCGATTCAAAAGCAACTGTCCTGAGCTGTGCTGGCTTAAATCCTCTAACATCTACCGTAGCGAGGTCAGAGCCTTTCCTGAGAGGCAGTATGGATGATACTGGACATTCATTATGGGAACTATCTCATTCAATCCTCCGAGCAACTGTATGGAAAGGAAGACAATTATCAACACCATTTTACAGGAAACTGAATTTAAAACCGAAAATAAGGAACTTGCCTGGGTCACACAGGGTTTTGAGACGCAAAGGGGTTGGGAAGGGGATAGAAAAGTATGAGGACAGGGAAGCTTGACTGCT
The DNA here is from genome assembly GCF_021613505.1 of Equus quagga. Classification (NCBI taxonomy): domain Eukaryota; kingdom Metazoa; phylum Chordata; class Mammalia; order Perissodactyla; family Equidae; genus Equus; species Equus quagga. Next base: position 45,960,520 of record NC_060284.1, on the reverse strand, counting down.
TCACAATTGTTCCTGGGGCCAGGCCCCCAACAAGCCACAGCACAGCTCTCTGCTTTCTCAGTAAGAGAACAGGGGCCAAAGCAGGGTGGGGCGAGGGCGGGGATTCTCAGCAAGTAAGGTGCATACAAGCGATGCACCCATCAGGTTCCCAGGTGGAAAAGGAAGGGACCTTGTGATTCTCCCTTCTTATCGCCTGTCAATCGTGAACATGCTCGCATCCCACCAACTTGACTTATTACACTTGGGGCCTGAAGGTTGAGAGTAGCCGCAGACAGGAAAGCGATTCCCCACAGGCCTCACGCAGTCAGACACTGGCAAACAGAATCCAGCCCAGAACTGAGAATTGTGCTACCTGATACTCTCCCCGCGCCACCCCTCCCCACTGTACTTCTCAAAGACTGCCATATGTAATATATTTAAAAACATGGACCGCCCTCGTGTGTCCTCCATACCAGGAATTTTCTCTCAGTATCTACACTTTGCTTTGTAATTCTAAGCCAGTTCCACCACAGAAAGCTCTGGTGTACCCTAGGTGGGACAGATCAGGAAATTGCTGATTTTTCTCTGAATTCCCTCAGGCAGCTGACCTACGTGGGAAGGTCTGATATGCTGGACCAGAGAGTGCACCAACATCCCAGGAATCCAGATGCTCCCCATTAAGACACTTTGAGTTTGTGCTGTTAAATTAATTTGTTCATTTAAAAGGAAAAGTGAGTCTCCGATAGCTCTCTTTGCAATTTCCCACACTTTGGGGAGTCAAAGTTGCCTGCAACATACTGGAGAGGATCTGAATAGTTTGACCTCTTCTCAGTGGCTTTCTGAGTCTGCTGGGTCGTTCACTTAACAAACCCATATTGAACACCTACTGTGTGCCTGGCCCAGTGATGGCTGCTGGGCCTTCAGAGCTCCCCACAGAGACACACCAGAGACAAATCATGACAATAGCAAGTGGCCAGTCTGCCGTAGAAACAAGTATGCCAGGTGCCCTGGGAGCAGAGTGCAGTGTTCAAGGCCACAAGTGAGGCTGACCGGCATGAAGTGTTTGCCGTTACAGAGCAGACTCAGGTTTCATGTGCACTCTGGTCCAGTTTTATACTTAGGTTCAGAGTGCAGCAGGATGCTCCCTGGTAAAATGAATCCACGCCACCCATCACACATCCTTACATCCAGGGAAGTCCTGAGCAGGGTGGAGGCAGGTGTTTCAGGGATGCTGAGCATGTGCACTCTGGCCTGGCTGGGGGAGCTGGCCCCTCTGCAGTCCTCCCATGCTGAGGCCTGGGGACCTTGTGGGTAATGCAGGGGCCAGAGCAGAGTGAGTGCTGGCCAGCCTGCCCAATGCGCCAGTCATTCCAGCAGTCACTCACTCGTTCATGCAACAAATATTTATGCTGTGCCTTTTGTTACCAGATACTGCTCTGGGGCCCTGGCTGAAAAAGGACAAAACCATGGCTCTAGGATGCTGACAGCATATAGCAGCGAATCAGACAACGGTAAGAATAGAAAATGCTATTATTGCGTGCCAGTCTCTGTTCTGAGTGCTTTACGCATTTCACCACTCTGTGAGGCAGGCACTACTATTAACCCCAACCTACAGGCAAAGAAACTGAAGCACAGAGGTCAAGTAAGCTCCCCAAGGTCACTGGCTTGGAAGTGGAGGACTCAAGGATTTGAACCTAAGTAATACAGAGCCCATGCTTTCAACAATTACACTCTGCCGCAAAATAAATACCAGCTCTATGTTATATTAGGAGGTGATAAGTTCAGTGGGAAAAAAACGAAAGCAGGATAGGAAGTGGTGGAGTGTTTGTGCGGGAGGCGGTGGTTTATATTTTTAATTACAGTGGTCAGGAAAATCCTCAATCTGAAAGGGCCACTTGAGCAAAGCCTTAAAGGAAGTAAAGAAGTGAGTTACGCAAACATGTGGGGAAGAGCACTCCAGGGAGTGGATAGCAAGTGCAAAGGCCCTGAGAGGGAGTAAATCTTCTGTGTGGGGGGAGGTTTCTACCCCACCAAGAAATTCTCTGACCCCAGCTGAGTGTTGTACAATTCGACTCAATTCTGACACTATCCACCCAAAGATAGTGCCAGATTCCACAGTCGAACAAGCCTACCCCTCCTCCCATTTCAGATGCCAATCACAAATGCAGGTTGTCACCTGTGCTTCTGACCCATTGGAGATTCCAAGGACCCCCTCCTTGGGTTTGATTAATTTGCTACAGCAGCTCACAAGAAACATTTTACCTACTGGATTACCAGTTTATTATAAAAGCATATGACTCAGGAACAGCCAGATGGAAGAGCCGCATAAGGCCAGGTATGGAGAAAGGGTGCGGAGGCTCTGTGACCTTTCTGAGCACACCACTCTCCCCAGATCTCCACATGTTCACCAACCTGGAAGCTCTCCAAGCCCCATCCTTCTGAGTTTTTATGGAGGCTTTGTTACATAGGCACAATTGATTAAATCATTGGCCATTTGCAACTGATTCAACCTCCAGCCCCTCTCCCCTCTCCAGAGGTCAGGAGGGTGGGACAAAAAGTTCCAACTCTCTAATCACATGGTTGATTCTCCTGGCAACCAGCCCCCATCCTAGGTGTGATCCAAAAGTCACCTCATTAACACAGCAAGAGACACCTTTATCATTTTCATCACTTAGGAAATTCCAAGGGTTTTAGGAGCTCTGTGCCAGAAATGGGTCAAAGACCAAATACATATTCTTTATTATAAGTCACAATATCACAGGGAGCCTGCCTGGAATGTGAAAGGGTATCTGAATCACTGCATTTGTGATTGGCTAAAGTGGAGGGAGAGGAAAAGTAGAATGAGATGAGACCAAAGAGGTAACGGAGTTGGGAAGTCATACCACGCAGGGACCTGGATGGCATAATGAGGACGTGGGGTATTTTCTGAATGAAATGGAAGCTGTGGTAGACATTATGCTTTTTGCTAAGTATTTCCCATCTTCTCCCTTCTGGCCTCACGATAGGATTGCCCTTCCTTATCCCTTTGAAGCTATGTGTGGCCATGTGACTTGTTCAGTCAACAAAATGGGAGCAGAGGTGATGTGGTCACTTTCAGGCAGAAGCTTTGAACTAGAAATAAGCATGATTGGGTTAAGTCACGGAGATTTTGGTGGTGTTTGTTACCTCACGGTAATCTAACCCAAACTGACTGATAGAGATTCCAAAAGAGGGTTTTGGGAAGAGGAGTTTTGGCAGGATCATTCTGGCAGCAGGTGGTGTTCAGAATGAACTGAAGGAAGACAAGGTTGGAAGGAGAGAAAGAAGTCTAGAGAGTATTGCTATAATTTAAGTGAGAGATGAAGACGATAGTCTACTGATCGTAGGTAATACCGGAGATAATGAAAAGTGATCACATTCTACATGTGTTAAGTTGAACCACTAGGATTTGCTAATGAATTAGACATTGAGTGGAAAAGAAAGGAGTGAAAGATGACCCCAAGGTTTTGGGTGTGGGCAACTAGAAGGATGAAAACGCTCTCAACCCTCCAAACCACTCCCTCCATGCAACATACACACACACTCACACACGCGCGCGCATAAACATTTCACAAAAAGAACTATTTTTTGTTTGGCAGGCAGAATGCCTGAAATTTCACCATTGAAGAGTCAGTCCTCTTGAACAAGCATTGCCCTTTTCAAGCAGCTTATTTAAAAATGAAAATACCCAGTAGAGAGGTTGCTTAATGTGGATTGATTGATTTTAGCAACTTGCAATTCAAAGACACCCTTGAAATCATCCAATCCAAGCATCTTGTTTTATGTGAAGAAACCAATGTCCAGAGAGGTAAATGATCTTGCCCATGGTCATGCAGAAAATTGGAGTTGAGCTGTGATCCAAAGAGAAGGACTCCTGACTCCCAGCACATTGCTCTCTCCACTGCCTCCTGGGCAGCCTGGGCAAGGGGCTCCTGGCTGTGTGTGGATTTTGGAGGGGATGTAGGGAGCAGAGGATGTAAAAGGAGCATTGCCTCATTCACTATTTTGTGTGCACCAGTCCTGAGCAGGACTCAAGGAGTATCTTCTTTCAAGGTTGCAAACCCTTCCATCACATTAACCTTGACTTCACTGGTCCTGAGCCAGACCAAACCTGAGAAGAAAAATTATTAAAAGGAACTGAAAAAAATACATCCTGTTCAACTCTGTGTGTGTGTGTTTGACACTTATCAAGCATGGAGCACATTAAAGGGCCTTCTGCCCTCTGTCTTGTTGGTGTATTCCTGCCCCGCCAGCTTTGTGTCACTCTTCTTGCAAAGCATTCTTTGAGCTTCTCCCCATGGGTCGGGCACAGCTAAAAACAGACACTGCCAACACGCCTCTTCGTATCCTAGGACATTGTATCCTAGCACACCAACTAGAATCGTTTGTATTATGCATTTTTATGTCATGCTTGAAATTTGCAAAGTGCCTGACTATAATTTTTATTAGATTTTTACTGTTAGACGTACCTTTTAAAACAGCTATTTGAAACCATTAACACTGAAACCCCTCTCTGACTTTTGCAAATCTTGGACAACGGGCATTTTTAGTGACTTTGTCTTAGACCTACTCTGGGGTCTAGGGAAGCCAAACCCCCTTTTTAGGTAGTTAGTGACCAGAAGGTCCCCACGCGTGGCAGAGGGTGAGAGGCAACAAGGAGGTTTAGACCTCAATCTCCTCTTCTAAACAGAAGGCAGAGAAGAACCTGAAGAGAAAAACATAGCAAAAGAGATGCACAGCCTTAGAGGCCAAATAGCAACTCTCAGGGCCATTGGGAGCTGCAGGACAGCTTGTAATGTTTACCAGGCCCCAGTATTGGAAAAATGTGTAGAATAAACTGAAATCGTGTTAACTTTTCCTTCTGAAGTTTAAATGAATATCTGCAGTGTATAAAAGCATTGAAGAGTATATCAAAGCTTATAAAAATGTTCACTAAGACAGAGTGTTTCTAATGATTTTGCTTTCACTGGAGAAGAAATGCCCCCTTAAAAAGGCATACTCTATGCTTCATTCCTCTTTTGAAAGATCTGCAAATACTGCACTAGGTAAACTTCCCTTTCTTCCAACCAAACCAATTGTGTCTTCCCCTGCACACGTGCAAGGAGTTTGGAAAGACTGCTAAAGCCACACGTCAACAACGTGACATTATGCATTGCTTCTGGACACACAGCCTCTTTCATATATTAACTGCATTCTAAATTCCATTAATGACAATGCCATATGTGCTATTTTCAGTTTTTACCCCCATTTACTCATTTATTCCACTCTAACAGATCCCAGCTGTTATTGAAGAACAGTGTTTAAGTCCTATTACAACAAAGATTTCTCTATAACGAATGCTCCAAACAATGGCCCATTTCTTGGAATAATTGTACTCAATTCAATTTAACAGCTATTACTGAAGACGAATTTTGCCAGGTACTGTATGTACTTAGCTCTGCTGAGGCAGAGATGAAAAAAGCTGATTATCTGATTTCAGAGGGCACAACACTTGAAATGACAAATTCCAACACAACAAAAGAATTGTGGTTGCCCCTTGAACTTTATTCTGATGGGACATAATATCGAATTCTAAGCGGGGCCGGTGGTTTTACCCTATAGGAATTTTAGGTTATTTTTTTCTTCTTTTTCATTTCTGCAGTGTTTGGTCAGGGGTCTGATGGTTCCTATGTTCTGTCACAGGGATGAGTCCTTCAGGAACTTTCGTTCCTCTGCAACAACACAGATTCACTTACAAGGGGGACTGAGGAGGCCTCCTCGTCACCTTAATCACACTGACCAGGTCTGACACTAGAATATTGGCATTGACACCACATGGCTGAATTAGGATTTATCTGTACCAAGCATATACCAGATGCAGCATTTAACCCCCGCTCCACCCCATCCTAAGACCTTGGGAGCAAAGCAGCTCTCTGTTTCATCCCAGGCCAGTGAGACGACATCACACATGGGAGCTTTTCTTCTTGGGCCTCTTGTGCAGGCATTTTTTCCCTCACCACAAAATGTTTTTCTTTTTTTAAAAAACGAACTTGTTGCTCCAACCGGCTTGGTATCTGGCTCTGGGTCCAGAACTTGAGAGTAAATGGTGAAGTTGAAATGTATTTCTGGATTCTGTGGTTTCAAAGCGGTTATTCTTTCCAAACCCAGGGTGGGCCCTCTGCAAAACTGTCAGGTTGGAGAAGTCTGCCTCTCCCTGTCTCTTGTCACCCCTCGCTTGATCTGAGCAGAAGGAAGTGAGTCTATGGAATCCCATAATGGTGGCTTTATAGGGCACTCACTATGTGCTAAGAACATCCCACAGGGCCTGACCCACACTGTCATATGTAAACCTCCCGATATTTCCATGTGCATCCCTGACCAGGATCCTCCTCCTCCTCTGAGGAATCCAATGCTCAGAGCGGTTAAGTACTTGCCCAAGGTCACAAAGGTAGTAAACGGCTGAGGCAGGCTGGACTCAAACCCAGGAGAAAAGAATATTGAAGGCCACTGGTCCAATCTCTAGGCCCAGACAGCCTTCTGTCAAATGCCAGCCACATTCTTTATGCTACATAATACAAAGGCATGCTACTTTCTAAAAAAGACAAAGAAAATTTCTCGGAAAAAATATAACTCGGCTCCAACAGAGGTATTCCCAGTCCTGGCATCACATCATGTAAGCCCAGGACTCACTTCTCCCCTGGCATGGGGACTCGAGCCCTTGCTGGAGACATCGCGGGTGCAGGCAGCAGGAACATACACTGCTCTGCGGGGCCAGAGAAGCCTGTCTGTCAGGAAGATGCCTTCCCCTAATGCACTTCCTCCTTAATGAAAATAACATTTTGAAAGTAAAATTATACAGTGTGTAGAATAAACAGTACAACAATAGCTGTGATTAATCTGTCAGAGATTGTATAATGTGATGCTAATAGGAAGAAATAAACTCCAGTTGAAGATCAAAGTCATCTCTGCACATGGGGAACTTTTAAAATTAGAATGCCGATGCATGGATCTCCATACTGAAAGAATGAGGGATGAGAGACAGCCTGAGGACCTTCCACCACCCAGAGGAGCTGGGAGCCTGCAGAAGAGTCCTAGTCTGCAGCCTCGCCTCCTGTGGTCCCCAAGCATCTGGCAGCCCCTCTTTCTTTAACCTTGTGACAGTCACTCAAGCCTCCCTCAGTCCACCTCGGTACTGCTACAATCCATCCGGCTCAGCCCGTGACCGGGCACTTGGTGGGGTGGCTGTGCACATGGGGCATGTGTGCATGGGGTGTGGTGGAGGAGGACATGCACCCAAGTCTGTGTTGAGCACCCACTAAACAGAGCCTCTCCTACACCTTATGAGCAGGCATCACTTTAATTGACAGGTGTCAATTGACAGGTTGGGCTCAATAAGCAAAGGAAGTGGAATTAGGAACGCAGATCTTTCTGGTTCTAAAGCCTGGGCTTTTTTTGCTCCTCTTAGGGAAAGGTATAAGCTAAGGCAGAAACTGTGATTATGCATAATTTACTTACATCCTACAGAAAAGCGAATAGAGTTGAACTGCATGTAAATATGCAGTTAAGCAACAATTAAGAATGGAGCACCTACTGTGTGCAGGCCCTGTGCTAGGTGCTGGGGATGTCATGGCTCCCGCCACCCCAGAGAGAAGCTTGTACGGGGAGAGCGAAGGAGGACGAACAAGCAGACGGGCCTTCATAATCAAGTGTGAATGCCCTGGAGGCCCAATCAGAGGGGCGATGGGGCCACAGAGGAGGGTCCTACCCCAGACTGGGGCCGTCAGGCTGCTTCTAAGTCCTATCTGCACTGAGGCCTCAGAGATGAGGTGGGGTCAGCTTAATGAAGGGGTTGGAGGACAGGGAAAATGTCCCAGGAAGAAGGAAGAGCATGTGCAAAGGCCCAGAGATGAGAAAGCATAATCCATGGATGTCTATATAATTCATCTCTGAACAAAGGAGAAATGACTTCAGGGGTCCCCCACAGATTCTGTGTTCCCCCAAATATCTCCTTCACTCAATTTACAAGTTAGCTCTCCCAGTTTTGAGCCAGCTCTGTTGCCCACCGAAACGCAGACACCTCTGAGAGAACCAGTGGATTTCAGTCCATTTCATCTCAGGGCCAGTGAGAATCCCAGGCTGCTTCCTGAGAGTAGAACTGAGACCTAAGGGTAATCACAGGTCCCCCAGAGGGAGACAATTTTTGCCAGACTCAGTTTGGCAGAAAGGAAGTCCTGCTGGAGCCAAGACTCTTGTCAAAAAGCTGCTCTTTGCAGAGGTGATGCGTGTCCCACATCTGCCAAACCTGCAGCATCGCAGCCAGCAGCTGTGCACCAAGGAGGCACAACAGCAGGACTGCAAGGGGTCCAGGAACCCCCTGCCGCTCCCAGATGGCTGCTTGCTTAACAGGAATACAGCCTGGAACTGAGTGGGACTAAAGGGGCACAGACAGGCTCATGGTGGAACTAAACTAGTAAACTAGCCAGCACCCCTGAGTGGTGTACAGTCTTCTTAGCTTCCAACATACTGACAAAAAATGATTTGAGAGACCCAAGACTTGGCTCTTAAAGAATTTTCCCAAATATCAGTCAGTAAGGTGCAGTACTGAAGGCATGGGCTTTCTAGGAGACCTTTGGGATTACTGCAGCTGGGATGCAAAGAGAAAGGAGTCAATAGTCACTTTTCCATATCCAGAAGAGGATTTTTGAGTCCACAGCAAGACTATGGTTTCGAAAGCCAGGCATTCTCAGGAGAATAAAAAGAGTTTTCTGAATTCCTTAAGCTCCCATTAAAATATTACAAGCCAGGCGCGGAGGACTTGATCGTAGAGTGTCACTATCAGCCCAGGGTGGAGAGAGTGCAGGCTGCAAAGGGAGAGGAGTTCTGCCTGAGAAGAGGAGGAGGAAAGAGCATTCCCCTCCAGCCGCAGAGGGGAGACTGGAAAGGGGAAAGACAGGACAGGACAGGTGACCATGCCCAGGGTCTCATTTTCCCTCACTCTGGGGCCTGCCCTGAAGATGGGTGAGTATCAGAGAGATAGAGACAGTGTGCAGAGACTGACAGCCCTGACACCTTTCCTGACCTCCAGACTCCTATGTTGCACGTATGCTCTTGAATGTCCCACACGTCCCAGAAAACCCTAGACGGAAGACCTCTGCTTCCCAGCCCACCCACAGGCTCCATCATCAAATGCCCCATCTCCATAGTGGCCATCCCCATTTACCTGGTCAAGCAAATTGGGAAGCCACGGAGATCCAGGAGACCCCTTCCTCTCCCTCATCCCCTCATCCCCTCATCCAACCACTCCCCACATCCTGACAAATTTACCCCCTGAATTTATTTTGAATGCATCTCCTCTCTATGCTTAGGTCCCAGTGCCCCACTCAGGCCGTCATCATCACTGATCACTTGGATCTGAACTTTATGTTTCAATCCAAATAGAGCAAACTGGAAGGAGAGAATGGAAGACTCTGGGGCATCAGGCTAACAATGTGCAGTATAGGGTACTGGTGCCACTGCCCAGATCCCCTCAGATCTGGCTGTTGTGTGCATGCTGATGGCCTTTTTCTACAAGCACCTGGGGACTTTCTCTGGCTGCAAGAGTGTGTTCAATGAGTACAGGAGGCAGACTACCAGTGGGGGGTAGGGAGGGATTATTCTCCTCTCCCCAAAAGAGCCTTCAACCAATTTTGAATGGGAGTTGGTGGATAAATACCCCAGCTCCCTCACTCCTCATGAGAGATGACACTGAGGAGTGACCATTCTGCCTAGACAGGCGGAATGATTATAGACCCCAGGTGGTCTCCATATCTTCCATGATTTAGTCTCTCCTTGACTTCACCCATGACTGCTCTGGCTTCATCTCCTGCCACTTCATGCCCTATTAATTCTGAACTGACTGCAGCTTCCTGCATGCACCATGCTGTTTCACACTTGTACACCTTAGTTTCAGCTGTTTCCTCTGTCTGAAAGGATGCTCTTCCCAACATTCTTCCCTGGCTCTTACTCACGCTTCCAAGTTTAGGTCAGGCAATACCTCACTTACAAATATTCATTAAGCATTGGTTCTGTGCAATACAGAGGGCTGTCGAAGTACCTAGAAAGGGCCCCCAGTCCTGACTTGGGGGATTAGGAAAAGCACCCCATCAGAAGTATCATCTAAGATTCTAAGAGATGAGTCTCAAAAGAAGAGGAATGGGTCAGATGAAGAGGGCATGATAGTTTCTGAGGCACTGGAAATGGCATGCAGGGCCCAGAGGTGCCAGCACAACTTGCTAAATGAACTGAAAAAAAAAATTCACCTAGGCTGGAGCTGTAGCAAAGGAAAGAAAGCAGCAAGAGGGGAAGATGAAGCGGCATGAGGGCCAGATGACACAGGGCTTCATAAGTCCACTTCAAAGAATATGGAACCAACGCTAGTATGATGCGACAACAATGAAGAGTCCCTGAGGCTCTAAGTTGGTCAAATGCTCCATCCGGTGAGCTTGCTTATCTTCCCTGGGATATGTCTTATCAGTTACCTATCTGGTTCCCCATGGGATAGCAAGTTCCCATATGATAGGGAACATTCCTTCTTGATCTTTTTTTCCTTGTACCTAACACAGATCCTGTCCCAGAACAGGATCACAATGAATGCACAAGCTAGACCACTGAAGTGACAGAGAGCCAGCCAGGACACAGTGGAGCCCACCTATCCCAGACTCCCCCACAGGAGCATCACAAAGGAAGGCGTGAGGCTCCTGCCTGCCTCAGCACCACAGAACCCTAACTGTCAACATAGTGCCAGGTGACAGGAAAGAGCAGCTTCGATGCTCTACAGGCAGAATTTGATCAGTGGGGGGCCTGCCCCAGGGCATCTCTCGGGTGGCCCCAACAGGAAAGCCCTGACGCCAGGGCTGGTGGGAGCTTCATAGTGAGGATTTGGATGAGGACTGGGGAGAAGAAGCAGCCCTGTGGAGGCTCATGAGGAGCACTGAGGGCTTGCCCTCATGCCAGAGCAGCAGGAGAACCACAGAAGTGACTGAAGTCAGCACCCACGAAGACCCAAGCTGGGCTGTCCACAAGGTGGCCATGGGGTCATTGGAGGCCCTGTGGGGACAGAGCTGGACCAGTCTGAGAAGCTGGAGGCCCACAGCTGCCTGGATCAGGAGAGCAGAGGATAGAGGATACTCTGCTGGGGGCTCACTCGACTCTCCTGGCAGCTAGTGAGAGCCCTGCCCGTGTCACTGTGGCCGGTTTCTTACCGGTCTCACCCTCCTTTCCAAATCGAGCTCGCTGAAATCACAATTTCCTTTTTATGGGTCTGGTATGTAATGTACACTAGATAAATATTTATTAAATGGATCAAGCAACATACTAGAATTTAAGTTCCACGTGGCTAGAGGCTGTTCTGTTCACTTGCTGAATCCCCAGCACCTAGGACAGGACTGGTGCACAGCAGGTGCTCAGCAATTACTTAATATATTTAATTATAGAATTATAAGTAATTACAGTTACTATGGCTCAAAGAGGATGGCTCTTTCTCCCAAGGTCACAGCACCTTAGTGGAGAAATAGGATGGATGAGTAAACCTCCCCAGTTCCCAGCTGGTCGCTTTCCTGGGCTGCAGTGCCCCCGCTGGAGAAGAGCTGAACTGCCCTGAGCCCACTGCGATTCCCAGACCTGTTCCAATGGTGAGATCTGCCTGGCGACTGCCGCTGGGTTATGACCCAGGACTGGATGGAGGTGCTGAGGGTCCGAGGTGGCATGGCAGCACAGTCCTTGCTAGAGCCTGTGCAGGTGGTCTAAACCAGAAGAGAGGTAGCACTTTGCACACATGGACACTCAAAATGCTAGTGACTCAGGAGCCTGCGTGAGAGGTCAGGGCTGAAGTCGGGGGTGGAATCATAAGATTAGGAGGGAACACCTGGAAGAATGAGAGCAGAGAAGAATGTAAAGCCCCAGGACTGAGGCGTGGGAGGCATATGCATGCTGAGGGCAGACGGCGACATCAGAGGGAGATGGTAGGCCAGGACAGTCACAGAAGCCTTGAAGGGAAAGTGTTAGATGCAGGAGGTCCTTGGGAGAGGAGGCTGAGGACTGGCAAAGTCCACTGAACTTGGCTGAAAGGAAGAGGAGGCCTGGGGTTTTACAGCAAGAGCTTCATGGCTTGGCTCAAATCTCCACCCAGCCAGTTGACCAGCCACGAGTGACTTAGGCTGAGCCAGAGACTTACCTCTTAGAGCTTCAGCTTCCTTATTTATAAATGGATGATACCTACTGTTGGGGCCTGTAAAATGCTTTGCCCAGTGCCTGAATCAAGGGAGGCACTCAATAAATGCTGTGATTATTATGTTGGTGGCAGTGTTGTTACTGCAACTGGTGACCTTTAAGAAGAAAATATCAGTTCAGTAGGGGGAAGGGAAGGGAAGGGGAAGAGGATGGGAACCAGATTGCAGGAAGTTAAGGGGAGCCAAGGAAACGGTGGGTGTAGATCACTTTGCTGAGGAATTTCATAGTGAAAGGAAGTTGAGAAATCCAGTGGTTGGGCAGCAGGAGAGCCAGCAGTTTCTTTAAGAGAGAAAAAGCAAGTGGAGGCTCACAGGCAAAAGGGAGGGAACTTATAGAGATGGAGAAAGCCAGAAGCAGGCCCCAGGAGTGTGCAGGGATGGCCTCTTGGAGGAGAAGCAGGAGCCCGCCCCCAGCGACTGCCAGCCCCGTGTTCTCTGCACCCTGGCCTGCCTGTGTTCCTTTACCAGCCTCCCCCCAGAGGCCCTTGAGGTCTTTCCCTCAGCCTCTTTCAGAGAGTGTGGTCGAAAGCAGGCTTGCCTAGAGGTCAAGAGGCCAGAGCTCTGGTCCTGACCCAGGCCATTTGTACTTGGCTGAGCCCCTGTCCTTCCTGAGCCCTTGTGGCCTTCTCCATAAATGGAGCGATCATCTTGGTGATTCTGTAACCATGTCATCTCACTAAGCATTATAAAACATTTCCTCTTCTGAAGTTTTTCTCCACTCTGATTAGAAGGAAGGAAAAAAAAATCTCTGAGCTGAAGCTATCACTTCCTCCCGCAACTGGGACAATATTTCTGTTTCACACGTATTGCGAGCAGATCCGGCGATTCCATCAGTACTGGCAGATCGCTGCTGAGCCACCTGGTGTTTTAAATAGCATGTGCACTTTGTCCTGGCCTTCTGGAACGAAGCAAGAGAGAAGCAGGAGCTTTGTGCTGGGCAGAGTGTTGCTGTGGATGAGGCACTCAATGGCTGCAGGCTTCTGAATCCTCAGAAATAACAACAATTACTGTGCACACCACAATCTGTCCTCCAAGGCAGCAAATGCATCAGCTGCTGGTTATTTTGATACCCTGGATAAAAAGCTCTTTCGAGAAAATCTAGTGCAGAAAAACATTCTTATCCTCTGCTTCTCTGCACCACTCCCTCTGCCCACTGGTCTCTCAGCTGTTTCTCATTCCTGTAAATGTAGTGCTCCAGGCCTTAAGGTCCTTCTCTCAATGACCCAGGAGAAGGACATTTCCATCTGGGCCCTTCATGAAAGTCAAGGAGGCAAGAGAAGAGACACCTGGCTATGGTCTCTGTGCAAAGGCCAGCCTGATCTGGAACCTGCCAGAAACCAACCCAATGTGGATGGGTTGTCTGACAGCCACAAATGGCTCTGAACATTGTTGGATTCAGGCAGCATTTACTGAGCACCTACTGTGTGCCAGGCCCTGTGCTAGGACCTGGGGAGACTGTTATAAACACGGCCAGGGCCTAACAATCCAGCCCCCACTAGAACATGAGCTCTCTGAGAACACTACCTCAGCCATCTCACGGGGCCTAGCACATACTAGCCTCTCGATAATTAATCTTCACAGTGTTTGTTTTTTATAGGTTCTTATTTACTCAAGATCCTTAAAGTTCAGGGACAGAAACAGAGCCAGCTTAGGATGGAAAGGAGCTCTTATTAAAGCAACATGTGTCATCAGAATATGACCGACAATTAGGGGGGCAGGCATCTCGGCTCCTATGCTGCTTACATCATTTTTACATTTCTCTCTTACACACCACATGAAAAAGAACCACAAGTGCCCCCAAATCCTTTTGTCCTTCTGGGTGACACCCCAAGGACACATGCAAAAGCTCTGCATTCAACAACCAAATTCTCTGTTCTTCTAAAATTTTCAGCTTCATCCCTAGATCCTTGGGCAGCTATGATGTAAGGCTTAGGGCTGGCGCTTTCAAACACATTTATACGTGACATGATTGATGAATGAATTTGTCCTGTTGTCAGGAAATTCCTTTGTTTAATTGACGATGATAAATTTCCTAATGGATCATGCAGTATCTGATGTGACCTCTGCAGAGAGGGGCATTTACAGGGTCCCCAGTCGCCTGCACTCACCTCCAAAGTATGTTCATCCACCAGTCTGTATCTGAATAACTCAGAAGTGGATGGGTCTTTGCTGGGAAATACGAGGCTATGCCAAAGCTAAAGCTGACTTCAGTTCTGGGGCTTTCCTCCTGCCTCATCCTTCGCAGAGCATGCATCAATGGGGCGAACTTAGGTATGGGGACAAAGGCGAAAACAGGAAGAACTGGAGACTGCAGACCAATCTGTGTCAAGGGAGTTGGAAGTGCCTAAGCAGGGCCTTGCTTGCTCAAGTGCCCTCCACTGGAGGTAAAGGGCCACCGTTGGACTTATAACAGGAACTCCCATGCCTCACTAAATCCTGGCACCTAAGAGTGACCTTCCCCTGAATTGTGCTGGCATGGCTTCACCAACAAGGGAGACTCACTTCCTCTCCCTGTCTCTGCCTCTCTGCCTCTCTTCCCACTTGGGTCCTCCTTCATGGCGTGGGGCACAGGGTGAGGGGTCAGCATGCAATTTGCTCAAGGAAGGAGGGAAGGCATCTGACTGAGCTCAACACCGTAGGGAGTTGGCATGTGAATTTTCAAAGCCTAGGAATCCCCCAGAACGTTATTACAGTTACTGATGCACACCTGGTGAAAACTCGGACTTCAGGGGTACTTCTGCCTTGCTAGTCTGGGGCTGAGGTGGGAAAGGGCAGGCCATGGGTCAGGTAAGCTCCCCTGTCAGGCTCTGAATCCATGGAACACAAGAAATCTTGGAGGACCAGTCAGGAGATCGGCCTCACTTAAATCCGCACTGCGGGGATAAACAGGAATTTGGGTAGGGCCTGGGGTGGCGCAGAAGGCTGGCTGTCCATAGTTTAGAGTCATAGACCCCTTGCAAAACTGATGAAAGCTGCAGACTCGCTACTCAGAAATATGCACGCACTACACACATACAAATTTGCCTACAATTTCAGAGGGGTCAGGGACCCCAGGAAGCTTCCAGAATCCAGGGCCTCAAGTTAAGGTCCTGAGTGTAGATCCTGACGCCTAAGTCCTCTGCCCCTTGTCCCCAAGCCAGACTCGCCCCTGCCCGGGGGTCTTCTAGCCGGTTCCGGTTCTTGGAGTCCCTGCACCTGTCCGGAGCTCCCCCGGGTGCTTGCTTCTCCCGGCGTGACAGGAAGCGTCCTGGGCAAAAAATTCTCTCAGCTTCTCTCTCCGCTGTGAGGAGCAGCCGAAGCCTGGGGCTCGAAGGGTAACTCCAGGTGGACCCCCGAGATGTTGGCGGTAGGCAAAGGAGGGGGAAGGGCAGGGACGTGCGGGAGGCTCCGGGGAACTCCGCCTACCCCCAGCCTGGTGGTGTCCGGGGCCAGCCCCACCGCCTGGTGCCCCAGAAAACCGGCGTCTGTGCTTCGCGCGCGCGGCCCCTCCGGCCCCTGTGCGTTTCTCTTTGACCTCTGGAGGTTTGAATCCTTCCCTGGCTGGGTCGAGCCGGCTCTCCTGGGAGCGATTGATCTCTGGGCCCCAGGACCCCCTACAGCCGGGCACCTCCGCGCAGCCAGAGCAGGTGCGGGGCTGGGGCCGGAGAGGGTTGGAGTGGGGGGAAGGATTTGGAGCGAGTGACTCAGGAGTCCGGGAGGAGGGGCTAAAATTTCAAGAAGCCTGTGTTGAGCAGCTCGGCGCTTCGGCACGGCAGAGAGCGCCGGGAGCCCGAGGGGAGCGCAGCGGTGAGTCAGGCTGCCCCGAGCCGAGCGCCGAGAGGGGCGCAGCGCGGGCAGGGGCGCGGGCCGGCGTGGCTGGGCTCCCCGGGAAAGAGTGCATGCATCCCGTTCTGGCTAGATCTCCGGGCACCCCCGAGGCTCCCGCAGGCTGCAGTGCAGCTGTGAGACGAGCGTCCCGAGTGGGTGCAGGAGCGCGGGAGCCTGGGGGAGCGGGCCAGGCGGGGGAGCAACGCTCTCTCTGTAGTGGAGTTCCCGGTCTCCCGATGGCCCGAAGTCCGAGAGGCTACCCTGGCGCCTGCGCTAGACTACTAGCTCCAGGGCTAGCAGGGAACAGCGCGCAAGTGAGGGAGAGCGAATGAGCGTGGAGAGAGGGATGCGCGGGCTTGCGAGCGCGCCGGCCCGGAGGAGCGGTGGTCTGCGCCGCGGAGGGCGAGTGCACAGCGCGCGCGGGCTGGGGTGAGCGCCGAGTCTCGAAAGTGCTACGCTGCCCCCAGGTAAGGGGGCGAGCCGGGCAGGGCGCACTAGACCTGGTGCAGGGAATGGAGCAAGGGTCTTCGGGCTCCTCTGCGCGTCGCTGGAGGGCTGGGAGTCCCAAGGGAGGGCCCCGGGGCTTGATAGGGGAAGCCTGCGCGCCCAGGGACCCCCAAGGAGCCGCGGTGGACCCAGGTCGCCAAGGATCGGCGCTGCTACTTGGGTCACACGCCTCAGCTCCAGCTGTCTGCTGCCAGGTGTGGGAGACGCTGGCATGGAGGCGTGGGGCGGGACGCGCCTTGGGTCCAGGCGGCGAAGACCTAGGGAGGGAGAGAGAGGACACAGGGGTCAGGGAGCGGCATCTTTGAGCCAACGTAAACAAGCGGCTTCGCTCTGTTTGATTACAACTCTCCTTCCTTCAAGAAAAAAAAAAATCTTTGAGATTCTCATGAAAGGTGTTTTCTGCTTGAACTTTCTCTTCTCTTGTGACTTGAGAGATTAAAAAAGAGCTTGCTTGCTAGGCTGGTTTTTCCAAGTTGTTCCAGGTTGGAAGTTGTACGTTTGAAGGATAATTTATGGGTGTTTCGTGAATTAAAGTGTATTACAGCAAAGCCTTTTGGGTGCTGTGGGTATTAAGGAAAACTTAGTGCACGTTCCCAGCTGAAAACCAAAATAGTGCTCTCCTGGGTGCCTCTGCCCCATCTGTCATCTGAGGCCAATGGAAATCCTGGAGAAAAGGCACTTGATTAATTGTCCTGGCTCCATCCTCTAGGCGCACCCAGTGCCAATGCCAGTCCCTTCCTCCCCCCCACACACGCATGGCCAGCTGCATTCTGCAAATTCAGAAATGGTGGTGGAAGGCCCACCAGTGACTTCTCTCCCGAGTCCTCAAACTCTTGAAGCTGTCAGTTAAGTCCGCTGGAGGGGACTATTTCTCCCTCTCAGAGCAGTGCTGAGAGGGCCCCGGCAGTTGGCCCCTGCCAGCCCTTTTGCGCAGTGTTTACAGTTTCCTCCCTAACGTCTGAAACTCTCTCCCTCTGCAGAGCCACAGAAGAAAGGCTACATTAGGTCGGGTGGGTCTCCTCTGTGGAATAAGTCATATGTCAGCCTGGGCAACCCAAATGCCAAGCCATCATGGGCAGTGTTCCCAGAGGTTCAGGGGGTACCTGAGACTGGGGTTGGGGGAGAATGAGAGTGGTCTGGGGGCCAAGACTGGCCCTGCTGGCATTGACTCACAGAAGAAATGCTCATACTTGCGTGGGTGGAGGGGGAGGGGGTTAACATTACATGCTGGCCAACCCCTCCCCCTTGCTTTTCACAACATTTTTATGCAGGTGAAAAAAAGGGCAGCCTTGAAGGGAAAAATGTTAGGAGGCACCACAAATGGGAAACCAAGGTCTCTGGGGCATGGGGACACATGTTTTAGTGGAACTGTAGGAGTGCCTCAGAGGGTTTATAACCAGCTGCTGGTGCAAGGCCTTCCCTGGGCAGCCATCTTACCCCTAAAGCTGCCCAGGCCTCTAGAGAATTGGAAATCTGGGTCCACTCAGGGCAGTCATTCCTAGTATTGCTGACTCTTTCTGCACCCTAGCCTTTTTCAAGGAGTGAGCTTCCCACCTTCTGTTGCCTACCCCACATCTCCCCAACCCGGAGGGCCAGAAGGAGCAGGGTCTGAGGCTTCACACTCCCTTCTCTTCCATGGAGAAATCTGTGCCATGGCCAGGAAGGGGGCCCCAGCTGCCGACATCAGCAGGGAGGGTAGGGCATGGCAGGGCAGGGCCAGAGCCCGAGGGAAGTTTCTCATCATTACTGAGATTAAACTGATGAGAAAATCGCGCAACTTTACTTTTAAGTGAGTGCTGAGCACTGCTGCTGCACATGCACGGAGTGTCCTGTTGCAGCAGCAGCTGCATTGGAGCCCCAGAGAAACTCCAAAGGAGACACTCCTCTTCCCTACCATGCGTGGAGCAGGGGCAGGGCCCAGACTCCCAGGCAGACATCAGTGCCAGACGAGGGACCAGACGCCCCACCATTTGTCTTCTCCCAGTAAGAACTTGGAGGAACTTCTGAGTCCACAGCAGACCTTCGGGACCTTTGCTGGCAGCAGATACTCTGCTCTCAGGAGGCAGTGGAAGGCTTGCTGAGGATTCACTTAAAACCCGTGGACATCTCTGAGCAAACAACCCATGTTCCCAGAGGTTTTCTCTTTCTTTGCCTGGCCCCTCTGATCTTGCAAACCATCAGCTAAACCATCAGCTCCCAGCCTTAGCGAGTCCTGAGAAATCAACACTGTGATGGACCAGTTTCACAGAACAGCATATGATGGCATCAGGCAAATAAATGGAGATGAAAGACCCTTACCCAACCAGTTCCCAGGGACCTTGCTTCCTGACAGTGGGGAGACAGTTAACATCCTACCTCCAAATGGTAAAACTGGGATGGCCTCGAGGCAGAAATGCAGCTGAAGAAACGGAGACTTTGGGGTCACTGACCTTTCAGTTGGGTGTGCACAGGATGGCATTGTCACTATTTGAGCCAAGGAGGATAGACCTTCAGCCACAAAGTTTGGCCAAGACCAGAAAAATGAAAGCATACAATAAAGAAGAGTTTCTCATGCTGCATGATGTTTTCGTTATTCTTCTATGGGCTACTTTACATGTTTTTGAGGAGTCTTTATGGACTGTTGGCCTCAGACTATGACACAGTAGGAATCAGATTGAAACATTGAGATAATGTCTTGATATTTTTCTCCTGTATTTTGGGTCAACTTCCTGTGATAGTTTCCTGAATTGTGAGACAGGAGGGAAAGTAGCTTTGTGACCTTGAGCAAGTCACGAAACTTCTCAGGCTTCACATTCCCAATCTATTGGACAAGTGTATTGAATTAATAGTGTTTCTCATTGGGGCTCTTGGCATTTGGGGATAATTCTTTGTTGTGTGACCTATTTACATAATGCAGGACATTTGGTATCCTTACCTTACCTACTAAATGCCAGAAATCATGGTGATAACCAAAAATACCACCCGCCCCATGTACGAATAAATGCTTATTAAAAGGATATTACTGCTCTCAGTTGAGAACTCCTGTGAAAATTATCAATCAGAGCCTTTATTCCAGGCCCTACTGTCAGAATTTATTATTTATTAAATAATACATCTATTATTTAATCATGGAGTTGGGGCTTCTGAAGACCAGCCTGGGCTTCATCCTGCAAGAGCCAGCATATCAGGCTCCAGGAAGCCATTGGCAGGAACCTCGGTGCTGTGGTCCCTCCAGGCATCATCCTTTGCCTTTTCTCCATGTAGTGTGACTACAAATGACCCACATGAAAAGAAAACCAGAAAGGGTGGGGGGAAGGGACAGGTGGTATTAGAGCATGGCGGCTTCCTTGTCTGCCATATGCTGTTAAAAACACAGGCAGACTGCTTGCCCCAGGTGTCCACAGCACTGAGAGGAAATCCTTCCCTCCTTTACTAAAGGGATCACACTCTGGCCCCAGGAGGTCCCTTCCCTGAATGAGAGAACAAGGAAGCCGAATCCTCCCCAGCACTGGCAGCACTTAATGCAACATGAGTACATGTTGATATCAAATTAATACAACTGTGCCCAAGCTGTGAGAATAAATGGGAATCAATAATGTGACATTTGACTGAAACAAGTAGGCTAGCAATGCCAGGCTGGAGGGATGGTGCTTGTAGCCCTGGGTTTATTCTCAAGGAGAACAGCTCATGTTATCCTTACCTCTACCCCAAGATCTCACTGGAGAACAAAAAATAGAGCCCTTCGGTTATCATAGTGCAAAGGGTTAAAATGAATAGTATCTTTGAAGGATATTATAGGAACACCTACTAGCTACTCACCCCCAAGAAGCAGGAGAGAGAAAATTGTGGAAGAGTTAGGGCTGGCAGAGTTGGTAGCTGGTTCCTGATGAGCACCCCCACCACCACCAAAAAAAAAAAAAAGACATAGGAGACTTAGGGAAATCCCGGAATGAGGTTGAGACTGGTCTGATGATGCAGTCTGTCAGGTGGGACTAGCAACAATGCTTTCTGAATTGCCCAAGAGTGTGGCTAACCTCTTTCACGTGCGGAAAGTCTTTTTATTAGCAGTAGTATTAGTCAGAGTCAGACAGTCAGGATTTCCCTGAAAATTCACCACCAGGCTAAGCAGATGGAGATGTTTTGGCACTGCCTGTGGTGGCTTCTGCAGGTGGGGAGCCCCACAAGTGGAAGGATCTGGCTCTGAAGTCAGTGGGAATGAACGGCCCAAGCTTCACATAGAAGCCATTCCACGTGGAGGGCAGTTACAATCCACTACAACTGGAATAGTCTCCCAGTAACCACAAAGTATTTGCTATTCGGTGGAGATAGGCTGATTGTTCCATTTCCTTTGGCTGGTCCTTCAGTAGCCAGGGTTGGTGGTATGTATCATCTGTCTGCGTGTTGTATGTTGTTCCTAAGTGAGCGCGAGGAGGAACGTCTGGTGGAAGCCATAAAGCTCAGCCCAGATTGGGGGTGGAGGGAGCTCCCGTCTCAGCCCCTCATCACTGTGGATGTGAAATGTGGTTAAAGAGACTTGCATTTCTCACGTGCCCAGTCTGGTGAAATGCCATCCCTTGTTTGGACCTGAGCAGACCTGGCTCGGAGGTTAACACACTGGGGTACCACCTCATCCTTGTCAGTAAGTAAGTGTTGAACCCCCATGGTGTGTGGGAGATGCCAAGAGAGGCAGGCTCCCTTTGGGTTGTGATTTTGAATGAAGGACCAGTCATGCTGGGCTCTAAGCATAACTGGAGGCTGGACCAGATAAGCAGAGAGGAAGGAGATGAACCTCTAGGAGAGCAGAGATGCAAGAGGGTGTTGCACCCAATTTTCCTCTCCTGTGAAGCAGAGATAACAGTATTACCTGCTCCGTCGGGCTGTGGTGCACATGAAGTGGGATGATGTTGGTGGACACCAGCATAGGCCCTCAGTAGGCACTCAACAAACATGGGTTCCCTTCCCTCATGTTCTCCCTTAGTGGGGCTGACCCGAGGGAGTCCTCCTTCATGCTTGTTGCCTTCAGGTGGGACAGCATCAGCTTTGCCTGTTTTGCGTCTCTGTACATGTAAAGCGTTGCTGCATTTGGAAGAAGAAATCTTTTTGGTAGCATTGAAGCCTTCTCTAGGCAGTTACTTACCTACATTTTGGCGTTCTGTAATTAACATTCTCATTTTGATAGAATTTTAGCCAAACATTTCATCTTCTGAATTATCTTTGCCTCATAATGCCTGAGTAAAGGGAAACTTGTGGATGTTCTGCTGTAAATTTCTTTCAGAGGCAAACTTCTCCTGAGACTTTTATTTCAGAAATGTTATGCAATGCTCTCTAAATAAGGCATTTCTTGAGAATGGCCATTTGTACTGGCAGCTTTAAGAGTGTTTTGGTTCCTTACCCCGCATAACAACTCCTCCTCCAACAACTTGTTCTTTAAAATTTTATGTGTCTTATCAAGTTTACAAGAGAAGGAAGCAGGGGGAAGTGAATGTTTCTGTGGCAGCAGGGCATGTGTGCTCTCCCACACCAAGGGTCAGTGGCTGAGCAGCTGTTGCTGAATTGCATAACCTGTGGTTGAAGGGGGATGGTCCCCTCCCCACTGGGGAGGTAGGTCCACTGGATATCAGGCCACTGGATTGATTTTTCTTCTCCCCATTAGCATCTTTATTAATATGCTACCCAGAAGACCGGGCACTGTGATCATGATGATCCTGCTCAAGAAGCTTGCTCAGGAGTCAGAATTTAAATGGCTTCAGAGGCACATCAGATAATGTAAATGAGGTCGGTCCATGGACTGGCAGGGACTGCGGTAAGCTAGAGAGGGTATGCCCCATCGAAAGGGGATAGGCCATCTGTTGCTTTGTGGGATGGTAGATCCATTGGGGCCAGAGCTTCCAACTTTTTAAGAAAAGTCCAAACTTTGAGTATGAATGTATAATTTCTTCACTTGCAAGACATCCTTGCAGACCAAATGAAACCTGTCTGCAGGCTCTTCTATCTATCTTGATTAACACACTTTGGAGCAATTGAGAGCAGTATCAAAATGAGAACTAGCTGAAGAAGCACTAAATGTGTGGGTATAAGGGACTTCTGAATGACATGGTGCCCTCCAGGGACGCTTCCTGGAGGAGGGGAGGTCCTGCAAGGAGGATTTTATGGAAGAAGCCCTGGCGGAAAATCAGATGGAACTAGCTTCAGATCCAAGCTCTGCCTCTTATTGGCTCTATAACCACCTTACTTGGTTCCTCTAAGCCTCAGTTTCCTCGTCTGTAAAAGGGAGTCATAATCCCAATCTCAGAGGGTAGTTGTGAGGGTGAGGGGAGAGGATGCTGGAAAGCCCTTACTTAGCCCAGAGCCTGGAATGGAGCAAGTGCCCAGTAAGCCTGAGTTCCGCCCCTAAAGCTGGGGTGGGGGCGTTTAGCCAGCCCAGAGGACGTTATGAATGAAGGGCCAGAGGCACCGAGAAGGGCCCTCGTTGAGCTTCGTACACAGTTGCTTTTCAAGGACGTGGGCATCACTTACTTTTCCTGCCCCACGAAAAGGACGGTAGGTGTAGGGTATTTTTCTCCTCTCCCTGCCTTCTTCCTGCTTCTCCGCAAGTTGTTCTGTGTCAGAATCCCACCCTTTAAAACCTGACCTGGGCCACAGCAGAAAAACACAGCGCTACTCAGTAAGAAGGAAAGGTACTCCGGGAGGCTGTAGAGACACGCACGGCAAATATTTAAGGAATTCTTAGGAATAAAAAAAATTCATAAATCTGGATTTTTGCATGAGGCCATCACAGGAACATGTTTTCTCAATTAGCATGCACATTGCTTGGAGTGAAGTCACCGGGGCCATGGCTCATCAGGGCTGACTTGCACTGCACCACCTGATCTCGACTTCACTTTCCATGACCTAAATCTGATTCAGCCAACCCTGTCACTGCCCCTAGCTGTCGAAACAAAATCATCCCTCAAATCCTCAGCCAGGAGGAGACATAGACCCTCCCCTGCAAAGCATCTGATTTCAGATCCTGGGTGGACTCAGCAAAAAGCGAGCGAGACAATACTGCTCTTGATGGTGGATTGCTAGATTCCCCACAATGCCTTTTTTTTTTTTCTTTGGCATTTACTGTTAGGTGGTGACTGCATTGCCCCATCAGAGCCGATGAGTCCTTTAGGTTCTGAAAAGCGGAGGAAATAGTTTCTTTTGCAAAAGCATGCATCAACTGCTTAAAATATTACGAGTCGGAGCCCGAGATCGGTGATTATGTTTTCTGGATGGTTTCCTGGACTAACTCTTTTCCAAGCAAACAGCTTGGTCAGATATTTGTAATTTCTGAAATATTTGATTAATGATGTCCCCTTACCAGAGGGATGGTGCAGGGTGCATAATTAGCAGCACGCCTCAGCAGCAAAGATGCTGCCCAGCATCCAACAAGATCAAGCAGGAAGTGGAAAAATGTTTCACATCAATTGTCAAAGAGTAGAGGAAAGGAAAATATTTTTCAGAGTATAGGTTGAGACCCATTAGGAGGACATGAAATCAATTTAGTGGCACAACTCTCTCTTTTTTTTGTAGAGAAAGAGATTAAGGTAAAATGTTTAAAAATTAGTGTGTGTTACATGTAGCGAGTGAAAGTATTCATGAAACTTTTGTTTCAGTTGTATCTATGTTTACACATATGTGTGCAAACTGGATCTTGATGGGAAATGTCTTTTTTCACTATGAGTCATGGTTAAAAAAGTTTAAAAGCTACTGGTGTAGATGACAGCATGGTTTAGAAAAGGGCGTAGCTCTGAATCCAGACAAACTTGGGGTTGAATCCCAGCTCTGTGATGCCTAGTTGTGTGATCTGGGGTAACTTACGTTCTCCAGGCATCAGAGTCCTCATCTGTAAGGTCAAGCTGATTACCGCTTCCTAGGGCTGTTGTGGAGATTACGTGACAAAGATGTATAAAGTGACTGGTACCATACCTGCCACCAACGAGGCCCTCAGGAAGTGAGAGCTGTCTTCCCTTCCTTCTCCTCCTGCTTCTCCTCCTCCTTTATCTTCTTCTTTAGAGCTACTCAACCTTATCAGAACTATGACTTCCCGAAATGTTTTCATCCCTGAGGTTTGCTGCTCCTCTGGCAGACCCAGCAAAGAAACAGCATCAATCCTATTTTGTCTTTGTCCCACCTTCTCTACCATCTTTCTCCCATTTCATGATTGCAGAGCTATTTTTCTGTGATTCCATTCCCCTAGATGTGACCATAATTGTCCAAGGGGCACAAGACGTCCTTCTCCCGCACTGGGAGCCATGAGAGGGCAATCACAGCCTTTCCTGCCTTATGACCGGGATCAATGCTTTGGTTCCAGTGTGGATGCAGGGACTCTGGAAGAAGCTTCTGTTCCCACAAATCACATCCTTCCCCCTCAGTGTATTTTTATAAGGACAACAGGGCAAAGATACCATTAAATTGTTGACATTGTCAAATTCTTAAGCAGTTCCTGCCCAGAGCAGAGAGCCTAACATTTTCTGGTGAGCGAGGCTCCAGGCTGCCCCACTGCAGAGGGTTTAAATTTCTCTCCTGGTATAAACAGCATAAAGGCTCCTAGAGTGGACACTGGAGCTGACATCTTCAGGTAAACCAAACCCTCATCCTATTCCAGCCCTCAACCCAGCCGACAGTCTGTCACTGACCTCAGACCTTCCCTTCCCAGCGGAGGATACATGAAAGACTGACCCACACCAAGATTCTACTTTGGGGCCACAAATGTGACATGTCCCAATTTTCTTGAGAGCCTGGCTAATGTAGCCCCTGAGGACAGATCAGAGATGAGAAACTGCCTGCCTCTTTGTTCACGTGGAAGCTTCACCTTTTCCTTTCTTCTGTATTTCTCTTTGCTCCCTTGGGGCTCATTCCAACTCTTCTTGTAAAATGCCCTTCCACTGGGCCCCATTTTCACCACAGAGACTCAAAGAGGATTATCGGTGACATCTCCTCAAACACTGAATTCCTGTCGAGACCAAAGATTTAACGCTCCTTTCTAGACAGTTGAGACATCTCTATTTGAGGTTGTAGGGCAGTGGGGCAGAAGAGAAAACGGACTTGTTTCTACTATAATTTTCATCTCTGTAGCCTATCCTTCTCTTTTCTCTGCCATTCATTCCACTATTCCCTGTAAAATTAATATCACCAGGCTAGTTGCACATGTTAAATAACATTTATAGAGGAAGAGAGACATTTGTCACATCATACCCAGCCCCCCGCACCCAGCAGGTGGATTATACTGAGCCAAGCACTGGGGACCTTGAGTGGACCGCAAGCAAAGCAGCCGAGAGGCTGTTTAAATTTATCGCTGTCACACCTGGCTTGTTTTGTTTTAGGAAAAAACAAATGCTGACTGACTTTTTCTGTGCCCAAAAGGAAAAAGAAACATATTTCCACTCTGTCTGAAACTTGCAATGACAAGTGGAACCGATTGTCTCAGAATATGACACACCACCAAGAATGTTTCTTATACATGAAACGAATTACCTTCCTTTTCGTCTGGGTTCAAGAGTGTTTTGTGAGTCCCTCTACAGGGAAAGTGTGAACACTTAGAAATGTTTTCATTTTCCTATTTGAGGAGGTCAGACACCAAAGCCTGACTCCAGATTTTATGCCCATGTGTCAGCATCTCTGTATCTTGGAAATGAAAGAAAATATTTTGGGGGTGGGGCTTGTAAGTGTTGTTTTTTTGAATTTTTCTAAAAAAGTGTGGGACATGTCAGAAAGTGGGGGGCTTAATAAATCAAGAAATATGTTTCAAAGGTTCTTTTAAAAGCGCTTTTATGATTACGGAAAAAAAGTAATTTTAAATTGGCACAGTACACAGAATGTCCACCTTCTAGTCATTTCAACTTCTTAAATGCTTATGGACCTATTACAGAATTCTGACTGGCAATTCTTGTGCGTGGGAAAATTCCGCAAACCTGTCTGAAGCTTATTTCTTGTATGGATTGGGAAAGTTGTTATGTAAGAAAGAAAAATGGTTAAGTCAGATTTAGATTATTTATTTCGTCTCAGTGATACTGAGATTAAGTGATAGAGATTTATTCCTGGCTCAGTCTCTTCCTAGCTGAGTAACTTGGGCAAATCACAGAACTTCTCTGAGCCTGTTTCTTAATTTGTAAAATGAAAATAATGGTATCATCCCTGCCTACCGGAGAGGGCTGTTGCATTGAATATGGTTGCCAGCCAGGGAAGCGCCTTGGCTCTGTTTATAAGAGGCAAGATGTGAGAGCCCTGGGCAAGGAGTGTGACTCCAGGTCCCCGTGCTGGCCCTGCCCTTGGTTGGGTGAGGGACCTTGACAGTCACTTGTCCTGTATGAGTGATTCTAGCTCTTGCCTGCCCCTCCCAAATGCAGTAGTAGATGTGAAAGCATTTCAGATAAGCCTGGGCAGAAATGAGCTGTTCCTGCCATGGTGGGAACGAGGCCTGTGCCAGGCGTTGAGCGGGCCCCCGTGAGAGAGGCCCACGGCACTGTAGAAAAAGCGTGAACGAGGAATCAGGCTGTCCAGGGTTCCAGGCCTGAGAGTGGGGCTGGAAACACATGTGATCGAGGGCGAGTTACTAAAGCTCTCTGATTTTGTTTCCTCAGCTGTAAAATAGGACTAACAGCACGTACTTCTTAGCCTGAGGATTAAACAAGGAAACTTCTGCTAAGTCTTTGGGTTGTTCAGAACCTGGTTTTGTGGTGGTTGTTGACATTGAACACAAATGAGTTCCTGAGGACCACCCCAGCTATGTGGTGACCTGGCTGAGGACAGTGGAAGACGGATATAGTTACGGGGCCGGGGTGTCTCGGGGACACAAAGCTCTCCTAATGTCCCTTCTCTCTCACTGGTCTCCCTTCTCTGCTCCTTTGCTGGCTTCTCCTCCTTACTCTGAATATTGGAGGGCCCTGGAGGTCAGTCCAGGATCCTCTTCCTTTTCTCTGTCATTCTCATCCTGCCAGGCATTAAATCCAATCCAGGACTTCTGGATTCTGGACTTCTCCCCTGGACTCCAGGCTCTGATATTCCACTGTCATGTCCACTTGAATATGTAATGGACATCTCAAATTTAGAACTTTTACCCCCAAACTACTTTTCTTCAAGTCTTATTTCAGTCCTCCCCATTTTAACGACTTCGTTATTCCCACAATTGTTCAGACCCCAAACCTATAAATCGTCCTTGGTTCTACCTTCCTCATAACCTTTCATATCCAATCCACCAGTGAGTCTTGTTGGATTCAGAATTTATTTTGAATCACTTCTCCTCATCCCACTGCTGCCTCTTGGTCCACGCCGCTCTCGCCTCTCACCCAGGCGGCCAGGAGCCTCCTCGTGGGTCTCCCAGCCTCTGCTCCTGTTCTTCTGTAGCCTTTTAACCCAACAGCAGCTGGAGGGCCCTTTTAAAAGATAAATCATGTCATGTTATTTCCCAGCTCTCAGTGTTCCAATGGCTTTTCCTTTACACATAGAATAAAATCCATACTCTTGCCATGGCCTTATTTCAGTGGTTCTTAACCAGGAGTGATTTTCCCCCAGGGGACATTTGGCAACAATGTCTGGCGACATTTTTGGTTGTCACAAGTGGAGGAGGCGGGTGCTGCTGGCATCTAGTGGGTAGAGTCCAGGGATGCAGCTAGACATCCTGCAATGCACAAGACAGCCCTTCACAGCAAGGAAGTATCTGGCTCAAGACGCCAGGAGGTTTGAGGTGGAGAAGCCCTGCCTTTGTCCAATCTGCACCCTGACTCCCTCCAGCGTCTTGCATCACTCCTCCCTTTGCCTGCTATGTGGCGGCCACATTGACCTTCTTGCCATGTTTTCAACACCCTAATCTTGTTATGGTCTCAGGGCCTTTGCACTTGCTATTTCCTCTATTTGGGACACTCCTACTCATAGATCTTCACATGGTTAGCTTTTGTTCCTCATTTAGGTCTGCTCAGGCGTCACATCTTGATCACCCTAATTTAAAATATCTATCCCCACCCCAACCAAACCCTACCACCAGTAAACTCTGTTCCCTTGCCCTACTTTACTTATTTCAGAGTACTAAATTCTATTATTTGTTTTCTTGTTTATTATTTGTCTCTTCCACAGACATGTAAGAAGGAGGGCAGGAACCTTGTTCAGGAAGTGCTTTATCCCGTAGTAGGAGCTCAATAAGTGTTTGTTGAATGAATGAATAGTTGATAAGTATAGCACGGACGTGGATTACTACAGAAGGTTAGGAAAGGAAATGAGTGGGATCTAGCATTTGGGGGAGGGCTTCCTGGAAGAGGCGTGACGTGGGCTGCACTGCAAGTTTCTGCAGTCCTGGCCCCTTCAGCTAAGCTGGCCCAAAGCTGAACAGAGCTTTGGAGGCTCGCTTCCTCTCAGGCATGAATGTGCCTGGTGGGGGTGGGTGCTCTTGGAGATCAGAGCCAACTGTGTGTGGACTTTAACATTCACTAGGATGGAGAGCAAAGCTGAAGGGCTCAGGGGTCCGAGATGTGTCACTGAGAAGAGGAGTAAGGAAAGAGAGGTGAGTGGGAGAAAGCAGGAGCAGGAAAGAGAAATCTAAGCTCAGCTTGGTTTAGATCAGGAGTGGAGCCCGGTATAGAGGGAGGGAGGGGCCCGGGAGGGAAGAGCAGCATCTCCAGGGCAAAATCTCTGGGTCAGCTCATCCTCAAGGGCTGACAGTAATTCCTGGAGAAGGAACTTGGGGGGGTCTTCTGCCATCAGTTTTCCAGGAGAGAAGAGAGAGGGCTGTGAGTTGGATCTG
The DNA here is from genome assembly GCF_021613505.1 of Equus quagga. Taxonomy (NCBI): domain Eukaryota; kingdom Metazoa; phylum Chordata; class Mammalia; order Perissodactyla; family Equidae; genus Equus; species Equus quagga. The sequence continues at coordinate 45,931,225 of NC_060284.1, read as the reverse complement.
GGACACTAGAAAGGCCAGCGAGGGATAAAAATCAAACCTCTCACGCAGCCTGGCAGAGGCTGTGTCCTGAATAGAGGTGCTGACCTGTGTTGAGTTGGTCTTACATGAGATGATGGAATCATGGTTCCAGGATAGTCTTGCTTCCCAACACTCTGACCTATAGTCAAACATTGGTCCTGTGCTTCAGTTAAAAAAGTAATTCCCTTAATGCCACATGTGACAAGTATATAGCCATGTTTAGCACGTGCCAGGTGATGAGTGGGTGTTCTCCCCGCCCAGGTAGCCACCAGGGGCCACCTCACAATTAAGGATGTTGATGTCCAGTTCTTGAGAGAGATGGATTGGAGGGGTGCAGATCATGGACCATTTTTCCAAGGTCTCAGGATTCCAAGGTATGTAGATTGTGGAGTCTTCCATGGCAGGGGAATGCCTCGTCCCAGGTGCTCAGCTCTGGTCATCCCAACATCTCCTCCCAGTGACACGGTATGGTCAAGGTCTGTGCCCTCAGGGCCACCTCTGGACACTTCTAACTCTGGTTCATTTTGCTGCCTGGACACTTCTGAGGATGTGACTACAGGGGATTAACTGGCCAACACCTCATTTTATTACTTTGTTAATGTAGGTTTAAAGGAATATACCTCAGATATAGACAGCTTACTCCAACCTACCAAAAATATCATAATGAACATTTACAAAGTCTAAATGATATAATGGTGATGAAACTCAAATGTGCTGGATTACCCTAATGCTAGTTTAGCCCTGACTCAGTCCATAGAAATATGGATTTTCCTGCAGATGGTGTCTCATCGCTGCCAGGGCCCTGTGTGCCTCGTAGGGCTAAGGTGATGAGGCTGTCTGTCACCCAGCCTCAGAAGTCATAAAACACCCCAAGCTGACCAGCCCTTCCCTGCTTCCTCAGAGAGCTGCTGACACGCCACTTTGACCTTTTTGTTCACAAAACTTGTCTGCCAACTTGTCACTGAGTCCCTTTCCATCATTAGGTCCCCTTCTTGGCATACTTGAGAGATGTGATGCTCTCAGACTCCTACTCCATCAAAAGGTGACCTCTGACCCTTCATTCATATTAAGAAATACATGGCTGATAAAGGCTCAGGCTGCGGCTTGTCCCAGGGGCAGATGCTTTTAGCTGCCGTCAAATTCTCTTGGTCAGAAGGCAGTGAACCCCTCACAGACAGCAGAGCAAGCAAAAGGCCGGCCTTGGTCCTTCCTTCCTACTGATGGTGTGACTTTAAATACATTATGGAAACTCCCTCTGGTTCTCAGTTTCCTGAACTGTGAAATTGGAATAACAATAATTCCTCCTTTATAAACTGGTAGTTAAATGAGAGAGCATATATAGCAGCACAGTACTTGGCACATAAAAGCTGTTTGACAAATGGCAGCTATTTTCATTATATTATTAAAATCTTGGAAAGTAAAATTTCAGACATCGGTCAATGACTCATGGAAATATTTTGGAGCTTAAGGTCTTTGTAAAGTGAGAGGGGAAAAGAATGGAGTTTGAAACACTGGGAGGAAATCCCTAGACAAGGAAGGCAAAAGTTCAGTGTCATGGTATCACTGATTTACCGCTCATTTGTGGGGTAAGCCTCAGTTAAGCCATCTGTAAAATGGGGGTAATAATAAGGTCGCTGTGAGGACTAAATAATGCTTATAAAGTGGTTAACGTAGCACCAGGCACACAAGCCTCACAAAGTCTAGCATTCTTGTTCTGTCTTCCTTGTGCTGTTTCCTCCATCACCTCTTCACTCAGGTCAAGCTTCTACACAGACAAGTGACATGGGTGACATGTGGCTTTGTCACATGTAATGGCAATGTCATGCTGTGCGCAGACAGGGAGCAGCTCCTTTCCTTTCCTCCCAGGGACCTGGAGGTGGCCCCACCTGGCTCTCGCCTCTCATTCCTGGGAGAGTCACAAAAGCAAGGGAGCCGTGGCCTCTGAAATGAATTTGCTCAGCAACCAGCAAAAGTGAAAGGGACCCAGAACTTAGCTTTTGCCTTGGGCTCTGCCAGAAAGTGCTGGACTGGGACAGAAAAGGAATTCCTGAGACAACGGTCCTCCTGCTTCTTTAGATTCATGGATAAGTAAAATTGTAGGTGTTCTCATTTGTGATCAAAACTTATTAAATGTTCTAAGGATGTTTCTGCCCATGTGTCCCTAAGCAAACATTTAAAAATGGAGGATCTTTTTGGTCACACCAAAATTGGACTAATTCTTGCTGCCAAGGTGAGGTCTGTCTTTAAGCTAACTGTTCAGCAGGTGTCATTGAGTTCTCACGGTGAGCACCGCACTGTTCTGGGCTTTAGCGGGTTGTAAGGACATTTAAGACGCAAACCTGCCCATAAGGGACTTACGAGCTGATTGGCACTTCTTCCTTCCATTTTAATTCCAAGGAAGCCTTTAGCCTTTTGGGAAAGGAATCACTGGGATGAATCTAATACCACGCTGTCAGATGAAGTCTTCTATGACCTGGTGGCCTTGGACACGAAAAGGAAATGAAAACGTTTCATTGTAAGATTCTCTTCTCCCTTTCCTCATGCTTCTGCCATCTGCCCCTGTCTACCCTCCACCACACACGTACCCCACATATACATACACACACACACACACACACATATGCACACACACACATACAAAAAGTGGAGACATTGCTGAGGCTGCTACAAATGTTCAGAAATTGCACTTTCTGAATCAAAGATCCATTGAATCCTAGCATTGAAAGAATCATGAGAAATCATGCAGTCTCTTTTTTATATATAAATGGAAAAAAAAGAAGGAAAGAAAACCAAAGGCTAGTGGATGAAGTGCCTTGTCTAAAATCACAGAGTTAGCAGCAAAGCCCAGCTCAGGTCTCAGTTCATTTCTTTCTTCATTCTTCCATCAGCTATTTGTTAAGCATCAGAGTTTGTGCCAGGAACTGTGCTAGGCACCGGTGACACAAGGGTGGAAAAAAACCATCCGGAGTTCCCTTCCTCAGGGTTTACAGACTGTCAGGAAGACAGTGATCATTTATCACACAAAGGAATGGGAAGCTTCCACTCTGGTTAATGCCATAAGAGAGAGATCCACATACCGTTAGAGAGTGTATTAGAAAGGCAAGGAAGATTCCTGGAGGAAGGCGTGATCCATTTGCTATCTGAAAGGTAGGCATAGGAGGAGGAGAGATGCTCCGAAGATAAAGAGAAGTCCTCCTTCCTCATCCAGGAAGATGTTTCAGACAGTGGTGTGCTGGAGCCGGCTCACTCAGGCTCGCACCTGCTCCGTCGTGAGCTTCTCTTCCCAACTCCACACTCAGTGAGGTCACACTGGTAGCTTTAAATTGGCCATGGTGGGAGTATTTACAACACAGAAAGCAGCAGATGCTACAAATCAGGGCTTTCCCCACCCTCCCCCCACTTGGAGGGCTGATTTTACCAACACACTGTAGGCTCCATATATTCCACCTGCATGCTGGCTGTAAGCAGCACAGACCATATCCATGTTCTTCAGGACAAATGCCTGGTCCCCTTCCTGCAGAAACTCTACCAAGAGCCTATTCACAGAAAGGCACTATCAATAAGTGACTTGGCCTGTTTATTTCAGACTCTGGGCCATCTGGCTTCTCCTGGGGTCCAGGGCATCCCAGCAAGTTAATAGCAAGCAACCAAGAAAGAGCCCGTTCTTATGGTCTTCGTCACCCTCTTGTCATCTAATGATATTTATCAACCACCCACGCCTGCCCAGCGCTGTATGTGACACTTGGCCAGGCAGAGCTCAAGTCAGGCTTTGACCCCTCAGGAATCCGGGGCCTGGCTGAGGCTGCTCAGCTGACGTTGTTCTTCCTTAATATAACTCAGGCTGCTCGCGGTGCAAGAACCAGGGCCTGAAAACGCAGCCGAGGCCAAGAGGTTAGGAGATGGTCCCACTGATGTTTTTCCTGGTCTGTTTCTAAACACAGGAAACACCAGGTGAGTAGAGGTTAGAGTTCAGAATATATGCCATTTGGTCAACTTTTAAAAACAACTGATTCTACTACCCTGCACCTCTACTGCTACCCCAGTTCTCTGAAGAGATTTGCCAAAAGCAAAAGTGAGTTTTGAGTTCTTTCAAAGATTGACAGGAAGCAAGGATGGGTGGGCATGCCAGAGGTGGGGTTTTGCAGTGGAAACACCTCTGTTTCCAGGGCATGTGTGTTTCTGTGTGTGTGTGTGTGTGTGTATAGTGTCTGCTGTGCAACAGGATATGGGGGAACAAACAGTGGTTGTAGCCGGTGGTGCAGGGTACAGATGAGGCAGGGCCGTGAGATGGAGAATCTTGAAGGAAAAGACCAGCCATGGGGTCTGGTTGGGAAAAGAATCTGGGCACTCTAGATCCACAGAATTCCTTCCTCTCTGATCGTCTCCCAGACAGGAGCCAATGACTATCACTTGGCCCGTGCTGGGGGAGGCACCCCCTGTGCTATGCAACTTCAACCATTTACTAGCTTGACCTCTAATCAGACTTGAAAGCTGTGGGACACCAGTAAGTCTCCCAACCAGGATTCTCAGTGAAAGCCAGGCATGAACATGCAGGGACTGATTTAGGGGGTCCTGTGAAGCCCCCGAACATTATCTGCCCATAGTCCCAGTGTAGGCTCACCCCTAGGGTTGACAGGGAGTCTCTAGGAGGCTGCCCTTAAAAGAGTGAGCAGGGCAGCTTATGGGCTACTAACATCTGGTCTTGAATTCGCCTCTCAGATCATGAAGCTGCACACTCAGGGTGGCAGGGGACAAGCTGAGGGAGAAAGGCTCCCAAAGGGAGTGTGGCTGGGGGATCAGCAGGTGGCTGCCAGGGTGGCGGGAGGAGGTGATACTGGAGCAGTTGCTGTTTGTAGCTGCTGTGTATTTAGAGTACAGAGGAGACAACAAAGGTGAAAGGGTAGCTGGAGATGACAGAAGACGTGGGGAAGGAGGTGTGAGCTGCCCACACTAACACAGACAAAAGGCCAACGGACATGAAGATGGCCCCCAGCTGCCCCACAGGGGAGCTGGATCCCTTCCTTGTTCCTTTCCCGACACTGCCTTGGAGCCCAAGGGTAACTATTGACCCTACTGGCAATGCGCAGTAATTCGAGGGTCCAGGCTGGACGCTGTGAGTCAGTGAGGAAGTCCAGAGGGGACCCTTGTCCAGTCGTCGGTAGGGGGACTGTGGGCCGTCTCCACTGTGGTTGTGCCAGTTGCGTCTTGGGCATCTAGCTGGGGGGTGAGTGAGGCCTCCGCTCACCAAACCATCCCTGTGGCACAGAGCTGCGTCGGCCTGAGGAAAGGGCACCTCTGCCAATTCACACAAAGGCTCTGTATGGTCCAGCTGCAGCCTGGCCCTGGAAAGCCCCCTCGGGCCCTGAAAGAGAGGCCCTGAGAGAGAATGGAAAGCCCAGAGAAGGGGGAGGGCGGGTACCGTGGGGGCTGGGAGGGGGAAAAGTGAAGACTGTCGTTGCCCACTGAACGCCTCCTGGAGCCGGCACAGGGTTATCCGTGCAGTCTGAAGGGGAAGGGATGTTCTCCTTATTAGCAGTGAAATAGTTAACTTGTTACGGTTATTATGTTCATTGTCTAAATATTGTTAAGTAAAACATCTTATTGCTGATAATTATCCAAACTTCACAGTGAACACGGGACTCCTGCCAGCGGCAGGGAGGGGTCTCCAGTTAGACAGTGAGCACTGAGTGTTTACTTTGCTGCCACACAGTCATTGACTGAGGTCTCCTGACTGCGTCTCCGCTCAGTGGTCGCTCTTTATCAGTCCCAGGTGAAGAGCACTCGGATAAAGTGCAAATTATTCTCTGTGGTCAGATCCCAGAGTATGTGGGTGACAAACACAGTGACATTGTTTCCTTGAGTGAGTCTTGTTTTCCATATGTGGGAGGAATTCCAGACTTGAGAATTCTGCATCCAGACTTCATAGATTTTTTTTTCTTATTGAGACAACACAACTAATGATAAAGAACAATACCAGCCTGGCTTCTAAGCTCCAGAAGGCTCTGGGTCATAGTCTGACCTCCATAGGGATTGTACAGAATCCAACAGCAACTACTGTCTTCTGTTGTCAAGCTGGACCACAGGCTCCATGAGACCAACTTTCCATTGGCTTCTGGAGTGTGGACACACAGCAGATCTGCCTGCCTGCTAATGCTGTGTAGGATGGAACCGCGCTCTTGACTTATTGAAATCAGGTGCCCAACCCTCAGAGCTGCGCTGAAAACAAATGGCTCCACGCAAACGCCATCACATTGGAGAATCACAGGAGCGGTGACCCCGTCTCCTCACTGCGGTGTGAAACTTCATTTTCACCAACTGGGCAAGGGAAAGGCTTTGCCTTCTCCATCACATGCTCCGAAGGACCAGGCCCGTGTCAAAAGAAAGTATTTCTAGATAACTAAAGTAGTGTAAAGATTTGAATACCATAGATGAGCCTAGAAGCGTGTGCCCTAAATGTTAACATCAGTTATCTCTGATTAGGTGAAAATACAATAAAAAACAGGATGGCCTATCTGGAATTGTGCAAACTTGTTTGAGAAAATTACACTCAATCCCTAAATAATACTCCACTTGTCATAAATTGTGAAGTCATGGGGAAATCTTTTTTTTTAATATGCAATATCCTTTGAGAAAAATTTATCTTAAAATGCTAGCTGCTTAATAAAGCATTTCAATTGCTCTAAGATTTAAAAGTTTAAGTTGTATTGATTTTCTTTGAGAGTTTCTAGGTTAAAATTATGTCATCTGGGTAAAACATTGTTAGAGCGAGTTTGTTCATTGATTGTTTGTATGTGTAGCCTCAGTTTCCTCCTCTGTGCAAAAAACAAACGACTGTACTCAAAGAGCTATTATGAGAGTTCCGTGAGATAATCCATTTAAAGTATTTACCACAATACCTGGCACATACAACGTATCTGTTAAATTTCAGCTACCATTAGCTACCATTTAGCTACCATTATCATCATTCATTTGAATGAAATGAATATGTGTATTCATTTCACTTTCATTTTCTTTTAAAGATGACATCAAGATCAGTAAAAAATAAGTGAGCAAATGAGCAGATACCAAGTGTCGTCTTTTCTTGCCTGAGATAGATGTGAGCGTGAAACAAATATCCAGAGTCCAACTCAAGTCCCCCAGCCTCCATGAGGTCTTACATCTCTTCCCAGCTACCCCTGCAAGTCATGCTTAATTTGATGAGGCAGGAATTTAAGACTGGAAGGCATCTTAGAGATAATCGGTCCAGATCATTTTATAGATGAGGAGACTGCGCCCAGAGGTGTGATGACTTACCCAACGTCACGGAGTAACAAACACAGACTAGACCCTAGGGTCCTGACCATACGTGCAGCTCTTTGCACTCTGACAGATGGTCTCTCGGTTTCTCTACTGGTTGATGTATAACGATACTAACTCCCCACTGGTGCCCTGTACTATTTGTAGTGTCACACAGCACATAGCACAGTTCTGGGCACGGAGGAGGCACTTGATAAGTGGTTTGCTCAATCAAACTCAATGGTCTGTGGTCTCTGATGAGCCAGGTGCATGCTTGGCAGTATAAGGAATAGGAAGCTATATCAGGCAAAGTCTGCTTTCGGGAAGCTTCCAGAGACTTACCAGGGAGAGCACAGGAGGGGATGAGAGGGTCTCAGAGAGGGGAGACTTATTTAATTTCATCTACAGAAGCATGAAGGTCTGAAAGCAAATCTCATAATAAACCTCAGTGAGCTAGTTCTGCAGGCTTCTTATCTCAGACAGGTTCCAAAGCTAGATATTTCCCAAATTTATGTCTACAGTCCTTGACTGCTCCCCTTAACTCCAAATTTCTATATCAACTGCCTGCTCAAACTCTCCACCTGTGTGTTCAGTAGGGATCTCAAATTTAACATAGCCAAACCTAAACTTTTGATTCTGCCGTTTAAACCTGCTCCTTCCCCAGTGTTCTCCATCTTAGGAAATCACACCTCCATCCAGCTGGATGCTCAAACCTTGGAGTCATCCTTGAGTCTCCTCTTCCTCACTTCTCCACATCGCAATCCATTAGGGAATCCTGTTCTCCCTATTCCTTCCACGTATCCCACTTACAGTGTCCTCTCACCTCCCCTGCATTGCCATCCAGCTAGACCAGTACCACCTCTCGCCCAGATTACTAAGGCGCCACCCACCCATCTTCCTGCTGCTATGCTTGCTCCCCATTGGGCAGGCTCAGCTCCTCTAAAACTACATCCAGTCATGTCACTTTTGCGCTCGAAACCTTCTAATGGCTTCCTTTCTCCTTTAAAGTCCAAAGCCTTCACCAGGGTCCATAAAGTTCTATGAGAGCGGGCCCCAGTTGCCTCTCAGATCTCATCTTCTGCCACGCTCCCCAGCGATCACTCTGCCCCAGTCACAGGGGCACATTTGTTGTTTTCTGCCAAGCATGCTCCTCCCTCAGGACCTTTACATTGGCCATCCTCTCTGCCTAGAAGGTTCCTCTCACATTTCTGCATAGCTCTCCCCCATACTTCATTCAGCTCTCTTTGTAAACCTCACCTCATCAGAAAGACCTTCTCTGACCAAACTAGCACCTCCCCAACTTGTAATTCACAAACGCTTGCCCTGCTTTTGTGTTTTCCAGCACTTCTTACCAACTGACATTTTGTTGGTTGTTTATTCTTCATTTTCTGTCCACCTCCACTAGAATTTAAGCTCCTTGAGAGCAGAGAACTTTCTGCTCTGTTCACTACTGTATCCTCATATTTAGAACGGTGCCGACACATAGTAGGTGCTCAATATATATTTGCTAAATGAGTGAGTCAACAATCTACCTTCATTCTGTGTTTCAGTGTAGATGTTTGTGTGTTTCTTTTATTACCCCGACAAGACCAGCCTGATTCCCCTCTGTAATTCCTGCAGTCCCTCGTGTGGTACACCTGCCTGGAAGAGGTGTTCGTTATGTTTGTTGAATTAAAGTTGAACAATTGCCAAGCACTAGCCACAAATTATGTGACTTAAATCCAGTTCATATCATCTCTAAGAGGCATTGTGCCCCAAGGGTTTGTTAATTTCTCTGAGAGATGGTCCCAGTGTTTCATTAGAACTTAGGCAGCAACTTTAGGGAGAAAGCAGCACAAATGGAGCTTTGTGTGGTGGAGAAAACAAGGAGGTGCAGGCACAGCAGAGCTGTTTGTAGCGACCTTTTGCCAGCACTAAACATTCAGAGCCACGCTCTGAGGAAAGCCACAGAAGGAAATGTGACCAAAGGGCTGATTAGCCCTGAGCCACCAGGGTCCTGGGGCCTGTCCTGGAGGAGAGGTTATGCCATAGGTCTGCCACAGCACCATGTAGACAAACCTTGGGGAGTCAGACACAGAGATCTTTGCCCCTGCCTTATTCTCCCACCCTTCTACAGACCCTGCCAACTCTGTTCCTCGACTGTGGAATCACATCCATTTATCTGCAGTGACGAACTGGGGCCTTTCCATCATGCCATCCTCAGGACCCATGCCCCAGGCCCTGGATAGGTGAGGCTGTGCTATAATGAGGCTCTGGCTCAATAACCAGCTCCTGTGGAAGGGTGCCAGATAGAAAATGCCGGTTATAAGCTGGGATGGAACATGACACAGTGTACTAGGAATCATTTTACAAAATTTATCTCAAAATCAAAGCAAAAATGGATTTAGCCCTGCCTTCAACTATATCCTCAGGCTCAAATGTTTAAATAGAAATAATTCTCAAAATGTGTCACTGTCTGTTTGTATTTTCTCCTGATGGCAATAGAATGTTACTCAACTCCCCAGTTCACGGTCAATTATTTTTAAACTGCTTCGTCTTTTAATAAAAACCCTTTGAATCTGGAAAGTTGATGAGAAAAGAAAAAAAAAAACCTGTACATTTGAAAGATATATTAAAGTAAAAAAAGAAAAAGCTTTTAATAAAGTAAAGAAACTTAATATGGTAGGTATTTTTGCTTTTGCCTTTTTAGTGGGTTGGTTCCCATACGTGATCACTTATAACCGGAAACTGTAAGGAAACCCACCAAAATCAGAGCAGTGGCAGATTGACAGAAAAGCAGACAGCAGCTGTCCCAGAACTCCTAGGGCTCTGGGGCCAGCAGTCTGCTGAGACTTTATCAAGCCCAATTGAACAGTTCAGGGCAAGAGACATTTAAAAAATAAAAGTACAAGCCCATTGGGAATATTAAGAAAAGACTCATCCAGCTTTTTCAAAACTGTGCATCCAAGACTCAAGCCATCACAACAGGCTGAAGCAGGACTCTCTAAACCAGAGTGTCAGAGGCCCCTTATGAAACTCAAGTGTGATGTGAAACGTATCCTGGTCTTTCCTTCACACAGGCCTGTCTTATAGGACAGGGCTTCCCTTTTCTTCCCTAGAAAATCCTCAAATCACAATTTTTGAGGCTCCATTATGGTGGTTTTCAAAGCATTAGTCAATCTCAAGAAGCAATTTCCTTTGGATAGTTTAGACTAATCATTCTCAAAGTAAATTTCTTGGTATACTGATTCAACAGTTCCCAAATGCATTTGACCATGGAACCCTTGTCTTACCAAACCTCTTTTGACATCCCAAGGGTGGGAAGCATTGGTTTAGACATTCCTGTGACTTCAAGGCCAAGATCAATGTCCAATTCTATTGAGACCATTCATTCATTATTAAGTGGATGTTAATTAGTTGGCTTCTACAGGCCACGCTCTGTCTAGACACCAAGACATATACAAAGAAGAAAGTGTCTGGGTCCCTGCATTCTGGTAGCTGTCAATGTACCGGGAGAGGTAAACATGTGAACAAATATCAGCAATTTCATGTGATACAGGCTTCTCTGAACCCCGTCATTGCTGACAGTCTATAGAACACAATTTAGAACCCAAGTTATTCACTGGATATTTCCTGTGCACCTGTCTTACCTCCTCCCCTATATTGTTTATTACTTGAAGGCAAAGCTCATGCTTTATACTTGTCTAATACTTTCTGTGGTACTAAGCATGGAATTGGACACATAGTAGGTCATCCAATGAATACTAGTTGATTGATTAAAGACTAAACTGCATGATCCCTGAGTCCTTTTGGTTTTGCAGAATTTCTAAGAGTCTTTCTCAAATATCGGGACAATCTTATGCTTTCAGAATTATGGTGAACCACAAAAGCATTGAGTAATTCATTTTTTCCTCTAGTTTTCCAGGGGCTATCTTCATGCCATGGAAGTAATAAAATTAATGTGCGCTGCCCCTCCAAATAAGCAAGCCACAGTAAACTAAAGCAATTTACTCTCTGGTTATAGACACAGCTTAAGTGTTAAACTTAGTGATTTGACCTTGTAATCAGAAAACAGCCAAGCTTCTGATTTTACATATTGGAATCCTGAGACTCAAATGAATGTTTAGCTACTCACTGTAGAATGTAATACAGATTAGGGTTAGCCACAATTGGTAACACTTGGGAAGTTGTTAATTTCTTGCTGGGAATTTCACTGTAAACTCCTTTCATAAATTTCAGATTTAAACGTGGCATTGTCATCCAGATTTTATGCACATTTATTTGATTTACATATGCTGAGTAGTTCCTAATTGTGTGATCAGTAAACAGCACCTTGGATGCTTTATATATTTGAGAATTGTTCAGAACCACAGAAACTCAATTTCATAAGTGAACAAGGAAGTGAATTTAGTGGGGATAAGTTACATTGGGTTCTATTATGATATGCAAGGTTTCTCAACCTCAACGCTATTAACATTTTGGCCCAGATGAGTCTTTATTGTGGTGGGCGGTCCTATATAGGACCTATAGCATGTTTAGCAGTATCCATGACCTCTACCTATGAGATGCCAGTAGCAACCCCATGCTGTTATGACACCACAGATGTCTCCAGATGTCCCCTGAGGTGAGGTTGGGGGTCAAAATCACCCCTGGTTGAGAATCATTGATGATAAAAGAACCCCTGGTGAAGTACATTCTAGACTAATGGAAAGTGATTTTTTTCATTTTGTGGATTATCTGTTAGTATGTGCCCAAAGAATGGAAATCAATGCTTACTGTGCTTTGGAACTAGATAATTCCTTTTTGTAGCCTGTGTGGCCTGAAACAAGTTACCTAACCTCTCAGAGTCTCAGTTTCCTTGTCTCTCTGATAAGCATAAGCGAGCAATACCCTGAAAAGCCCCTAGTATGATGCCTGGGAAGTGGCGGGCGTGTATTGAATGCTAGTGGTTCCTCCCCCAACTCTTCCTCCTACTCCTTGTTCCCCAAAGCCTGGGGTGAACACAACCAAATGATATGCACTACGAATAGCTTGGTGGTTTGTTTCCAATTTTTTCCTTCCATAGAACAGATAATCAGGAGCTGACATTATATCCAAACCTTATGTGAGCTTTGGAGAAGGGAACTTCCTAAGTCAGCTGTAGATAAAGGAGAATCTGAGTCCTCAGCCCTCTGCGTTCATGCCCAATAACTACCAAATATAGGGAGGTGTCCACACACATTGGAACCATTCATCAGTTCCTTATTCTTGGTTCAATGTGATAAAACTGTAACTTGAGTAAACAAAGAGGCTGCTCACAGGTTGAGCATGGCCCGCCACCCGCACACCCCCAAAGCCATAGAGTAAACCTGGTGGGGGCCGGCCCGGTGGCACACTGGTTAAGTTCGCACATTGCACTTTGGTGGCCTGGGGTTTGCCAGTTCGGATCCCGGGTGTGGATCTAGCGCTGCTTGTCAAGCCATGCTGTGGCAGGCGTCCCACAGATAAAGTAGAAAAAGATGGGCACAGATGTTAGCTCAGGGCTAATCTTCCTCAAAAAAAACCCAGAAAACAAAAAACCTGGTGGCTTAGTCAGCAACACTGGCTGCACCACTGCAGGTTGAAGAAGCCCAGACTAGGCATCATGGTGGGGGCGGGGGCACTAATGTGAGAACGCATCTGGTATCACCCAAAACCTGAAGGGTTTACAGAAAGAACATATGGAAAGGTTTATGGCCCTTATTTTCATTATAAAGGCATTATAACAACATCACGAACCATTTGGAAAATGGGGGAGAGGAGGAGGAGATCACCCAAAGTTCTAACACTCAGTACAACTGTTTTGATTTTATATATTTACTTCCAGGCCTGGTTCCTGCACACACATGATTTCCCTTGGCTGCAATGATTTCACGCATAGTCTTCTCCAAGCTCTTTCTCCCCCATCTCACACTAGATCACAAGCATTTTGCCTTGTTCTTACTGTCTTCACACTTTTCATATTTAATGACTACAGAGAAGTTATTGGAAAAGATTTTCCACAAAGTAATTAATTAAATATCCCATTATTGAAGAACACTTGGCTTCTGACTTTGCAATTATAAATCATTTAGCCAAAAAAAAAAACCAGGTGTGCATATAGCTTTTTCCCTTTTAGGATTATTTTCTTAAGATAAAGTCTCAAAAGTGGGATTAACAGGTAAAAATCTATGGACTTTTTATAGTTTTAAATAGAACATTGTCAAATTATTTTAAAATACATTCTGATTATAAAAGCTATTTGTGACTTGTTGCAAAATATTTAGAAAAATATAAAGAATAACACAGGGGCCGGCCCGGTGGCACAGCGGTTAAGTTCGCACGTTCCGCTTCTCGGTAGCCCGGGATTTTCCGGTTCGGATCCCGGGTGCGGACATGGCACCGCTTGGCACGCCATGCTGTGGTAGGCGTCCCACTTATAAAGTGGAGGAGGATGGGCATGGATGTTGGCTCAGAGCCAGGCTTCTTCAGCAAAAAGAGGAGGATTGGCAGTAGTTAGCTCAGGGCTAATCTTCCTCAAAAAAAAAAAAAAAGAATAACACAAAAGTCACCCATAATCCTTTAACTCAACTGCTGCTAACATTTGCTGTACTTCCTTCCAGTCCTTTTCCCCTGAGTCTGTAATACATGCAACTATTTTAAACCCATTTTATTATAATATTATCAGGACTAGGCTTCCTAAATGAGCAGATATATATGGTACTAGATATGAGATATGAGACTAAGATAGTCAGATGATTAATTTGCATCGGCGTACTAAAGCGGTGTCGTGAGAGTGTAAAGGAGGGCTCAGGGCTGCCCTCATTGCTTCAGTACATCCACTGCCGCCTTCGCATCATCCGCCACCTTTTAAATGCCACCTACGTGGCCTCCCTGCCAATAGGACTCTTCTCTAGCATTCCTATCTGATCCCATGCAGAGGCTGGAGCCTGGCTGATCCGATGCAGGGGCTGTGCTCTAAAGTCAAAGGATAAGAGATCTGTGAAGTGTAGTCAACTTTACCTTCAAAAACCCCTTAGGAAGGCCCCAGTTGGAGAATAATATAATGCCTCTCTATAAGTCCAACCAGCTAGCATTTCCTTCAGTGTGGGAACAGATTGCTCTTTCTTCGACTGAGTGCCAGATGAAGTAGTTGGCTTGCAAACGTCATATTGTTTAAAACATACAACTCTTTAACACTAAATTCACACAGAAAGGCTCACAGAATGAGAGGTCAATAGAAACTGACCCTGATGGAAGAACAGCATCTTCCAGTCTCCACCTCACGTGCTCATTGGTGGAATGACGTGAAGAATCACCCTCACTATTTAAATTCTTACTTGTTCTCTCTCTTTCTCTCTTTCTTCCTCCCACCCTCCCTCCTTCTCTTTTATTTGTTCTAATTGCTTATAATTGCATGTACACCAGTTTAATACTCCTGTAGTAAGAGGGCATTAGAGTCATTCAGACTGAAGTGAACGTGGCTCGTGACAGAGAATTCTACCTCAGTAGGCAGCCCATTCCTTTTGCTGGATTCATTAGCAACCTCCTGTTGAGGTAGGACCTCCTTCTCTTCCAGTTCTGCTCATTCATCCCAATTGCATCTCCTGGAACAATGGAAAGCAGTTCTTCTCCCCCTGCCAGTGAAAGCTTTCCTGAATTTGTAACATCACTAATTCATCCAGGCGTTTTTGTTATGGGGTGGTTTCCAGATGCCTCACCTTCCTGGTTTGCCTTTAACGCTTGCCTCACTGACAAGAGAAGGCCTGTGGGTCTTGGGCAGAGCCAGTGGTTTTCCTCAGCCTGTTCATTGACTGGCTGAGCCGCAGTCACAGGGAAGGGAGTGGTACAGCGGAATGATGGAAGCACATCTACAGGACACATCCCCAGTCTCTGCAGTTCCAGCTCCAGCAGCATGCATCCCAGATTTATGGATGGCACCTAGTGAAGCAATGATGCAAGCCCAATGTGAAATCCAAGTACCTCATCATTTATCTGTGTTTGGGTTTGGTTTGAGGTTTTATTAATGACAGAGGATTTGATTAAACAAAGTTTACACTATAACCAACTCCAGCTGGATCTAAGCATCAATGGGAAGCCCCAATTCCCCTGATGTTGTCCTTTTGTCCTTTTCACTCACAATTTCTTTTCCAAGGCATTTTCTCTGAATCTGATAATGGTGAGGTCATTCAATCTCATTTATTTTAAGGGCCAGTCTGGCACGCCCAGCACAGCGACTCTGTGATGAAGGACTTTTGTGTTGAAGATGTTGTGTACCCTGGGATGTGGCCTTATCCTAACCTATGGAGTGAAATCACTGTGTCATTCTGCCAAGGCAATGTTATCATTGGGTTTGGGCTCAAATTTGGAATTTTTCCAGCAAAAGTCATGTTCTAATAGACTGTTAATTGAAACATCATCAGGATTATCTTGTAAGGTTACCAGAAGCCAGTTCAATGAAATCTAGGTTTTTTTGGGGTGGGGGAGGATGGCTGATTATAGATGACTCTGATTGCCTATTGCTTGGGCTTTTTTTCTAGAGAAATCCAGGAATCACATCTCATCAGCACAGGCTGAAGACTGTGTCTGTTTATGATTTGCACAGGGATTTCTTCGACCTCACTAGAGCTGAAGCCGGGGCCGTCTTCAAAGGCTTCCCTCAACCCCGTCTCTCTTCCATTTCCTTCTTCTCTGTTCCTTTGCCCTGGGGGTCTCCCTCTTCGTGCTCCTCTTGCTCTGCCCACTCCCCTCTGTCATTTTCTTGCCCTCTCTCCTCTCATTTACTGTGCTTGCTCTTTCTCCCACTCCCTTCCTGTCTCAGTTGCTTCTCACTATAGTTCCATCTTTCTCATTCCACTTCTTCAGTTTCCCCTTACAGTGACACCAGGTTTCCTAAGGGTAGGGCAAATCCCAGCTCACTTCATTTGTCCCAGTGCCTGCAGGTGTTGGGCTGGTCTGACTCCATCTGTTCAGGACTCATCCATTCATGCCCCACATACTCATCAAGCTCCAAGCTGATGGGAAATGAGATAGGCGTTTCTCCCTCTGTCCTTCACCTGGGCTCAGCCCCAGGCTGGCCCCTAATTGGAAGCAGAAGATCCAGCACCAGAGCCAGGGCCATCCTCACTGTCAGCATTACTCAGATCCCCCATGGTGCCGGTAGGGCTGGGGCCAAGCCACATAATTCATGGCTGGTGTGTGTCTGCCAAAATATCACTGTTAGCCTGTAGGTGACAGCCATTGCTCACTGGTGAAGAGCCTTCTTATGATTTGTGCCTTCCCGCTCACACTATCCTTGAGAAGTTAAAAGAAGACAGCGACCTTGTCTCTTTCAAAGAGAGTTTCTGAAGGCTGTAGGCTGGTGGGCTAAAGAGACTGCCAGATTTTCACCCCAGAGCTTAAAATGAAAACCACCAGTCTGCTGCACACAGCAGCGTGATTCCTGATATCAAACCATTTACTCAATTCACTATGGCAAATCAGAAGGAGGTGCTTCTCTTCTGTCTAGGTGTCCTGTCTCTTTTATAGTGTGAGATTCTCATTCGTTAGGAAAAGATCATTGCACCTGCTAACAATGAGGACAACTATGTCTGCCTAAAAAGAAACACTGATGGTAACTCAACCTCCTCTTCTTTGCCTTTGATTCACTTCTGTTTTATGAGGTATTCACTTCTGAGAGCATGAAGCCTGCACAGTTGAACCCTGACTGAGTACTTCACATGGTTCTGGGAAGTAAAGTCAGCAAATCACAAATTGAATCCACTTCTGAATGCTCATCCACCAAGGACCCTTGACATTCGATCTCTTTGCATTCCTGTTCAGGGTTTATTGCTTTCCATCAGTCCCATAAACCAAAGTCAGAGCTTGGTAATTTCTTGTTTTAGAAAGTGACAAACAGAGCAGGCAGAGAAAACATTGTATATTTTGGACTAAAAATGAAATCATTAGGGTAAGTTTCTATTCTTGGCGACTGGAATTTTACTCTGGTTCTGATTATGCTCAACAAAGATATTGTATTCGATATTTTCCTGTAAATGTATGAGATGGTTTTCTATTGCGTGTCCATGAATGGAAATACTAACAGACTCCACTTGGCTCCATCAGCCTCTGGCATGGTCTTCACACCCAAAAAACCAATCAATCACATCCCAGCCCAGAGTGAGTAGTTCCTGTCTTGCCTGTGGGTTTTTTTTTTTCACAATCTCATAATTAAGAGTAAATCTTATCCAGAAAATGTGTGAGAGTAAATGGAATAGCCCCATTCCAGTATTCTATAAATTGCTCCGTAAGAAACAACTGCACATTCTGAACATCTGTCTTCCATGCCTACATTTCTGTTAGAATAGTGGGTCTTTCCAGAATCTGTTTCTTGGTCATTAGAGTATTTCGGTGAGGAGGGAATATGGTCTGTGAGCTCCCTCAACGTGTAACAAGGAGAGTCTCGTGACAGATAAGTGGAGAAGTCAAGGTATTTTATAATTAGAAAATCAGCACTAGATTTTTAAAATAAATTAGGTAAATTCAAGAATAGAAAATACATAGAATCTCACCTGTACATTATCTGTATCACAGAAGCAGAAATCGACCCTTAATACAAAACCCAGACGGCAAAGCTATTGTTCCTTTGAACGTTCAGATTTGTGAGCAGTCTAGAGTAGGGTGGAGAGATGTGGACCATAGAGCAAGAGACCTGGGCTCTTGTCCACCATGCCATCCGCTAAGCAGTGTAACCTTGCACTTCCCACTTCATGCTGAGTTGAGGTTTCCTTTTCTGTAAAATGGGGATAATGCTGACCTCAGAAGATTTTTAATAGGTATTGGAAAAGATAATATATAGAAAGCCCTTAGTAGAGTGTCTGACACATAACACACAATAAATGTTATTTATTATTAGAGGTAGTAGTTGTATTGACTTCTTCTAACCCACAGTTTATCCTAGTGAAGTACTTACATATTGTAATACATCATGTTACATTACATTTAATTTTACACCTAAAATATAGGTAATTCTGTCCTTATCAATGCCTCTCAGATAGCCTAAGGGAGAGGCCTAAGGGAACTCTTGGAGGATTTCTATCCCACCCCCTCCCCTTCTCTCCCAAAGCCCAAACTCAAACTTGCAGTGTTGGCGTACTCAACAACATGGCCCAGAAGGAAGAAGTTCCCCACTCAGTCTGAACAAGTGGCTGAGGAAGAAGTGTGCCAGGGAGCTGACCAGGCCTCCTCCTGGGACAGGCGACGGGCCCTTACTCCCGCTGCCACAGAAGGCCCAGGGGACAGCCATACTCAGGGCCAGGCCTTTAACTCCCAGGGAACTCCCCTCTTACAAGTGGGAGCCAATCACTACCATGGAATCAGACTAGTCAGAGGAGCCTTCTCTGGAGGCTGAGGGGAGGGGTCAGGAGAACTTTCCCTCCCTGCAGGGGCCTACACACAAAGTCCACTTGTCTTCAGAAATGAAGAAATAGAAAAACTCAAAGGTGGTAGCAAAATTCATGCACTTATCCTTAACACATTGTATCAGGCAAATGGAAGAACCTGTGTCATTTTGGAGGACCAAGGTACATATTCCTTATTTATTATTTTCAGTGTATGTGTATCTTCTGTAATGTCCTTGTGACAGTCATAGATATTCCTCTTTTGAGATAATTTTGTCAAGGTCTAAACTGGATGATGTCAGCTACATTATTGGAAATAAAAGTTAACAACAAAAAAATCTCAGGAGAAAGAAAGGAAAAAACAGCTTCCAGAATGAGTGCTAGAAAATAGTATAATGGATTATCCATGAAAGTGGGAATATTGATTTCTAGGCCAGACTCTATTCATCACTCATTTGGGAGTTATTTGGACCTAAACAATTCATATAACTACTCTGGAAGAGACTAAATGATCCCCAGGCTGGGCTCTCTTCTGGCTCTGCTGATTCTGTTGACAGCCTAAAAGGAGACTTTGGAAAACATTGGTCAGACTTCCTGACTCCAGAAAGTTCTTTGGTGTTTTGGGGATGGTGGTGATGGTGATGGTGTTGATGGAAGTGAAGACGGTGATGGTGGTATTGATGGTGGGGGTGGTAATGGTGATGGTAAAATGGTAGAAGTGGTGATGGGTGATGATAGGATGGTGGTGGTGAGAAAGTGTTGGTACAAATGATGGTAGTGATGATAGGTAGTGGTCGTGATGTTGGAGGAGGTAGTGGTGGTGATGGCGATGGAGGCAGTGATGGTAGTTGTTGGAGATAATGTTGCCATGCTCTATGGATCTGAATAATAGACTTGACTTGTGTAAATGCTATGATGGATTTGAGAAGTGGGCAGAGAGACATGGGGCACTTAGATGCTAGGACTTAATGAGCACAAGTGCACAGAGCTTTTGGTTCTGGTCTCTGCCTATAGCCACAACACATGCCTTTCTAGGTGATTCCTCTCTTGGGGACAACACAAGCAAAACAAACATGTATATTTATACAGTTCTACTGGTTGTGAACTTTTTGGTTTTTGTTTGTTAAATTTTTGTTTTTATTTTTAAATTTTTATTTTTTTATCTTATAAAAAGTTTGAATCTATATTTTGGGAATATGGAAATCAGGTCTGCGGAGAGAAAGAAAAGTAGAACCAATTTTTTAAAAACCTGGGGCTGTAAGCTCTGGACACAGACGGGTAGACACAATGTGGCAAAGAGGAGAGCCCTTCTTACACAAAGTAAAACCAAAGTCTGGTTTCGGCAGAACTTAGACATAGCATAGGTCAATGCACAATCACTCAGGATGGGTAGGTGCCCTGGGGCAGAGGTGGGAGCTGGAGCCGGGCCTGGTGGCTGTGGCCCAGAGGGAGCTGGGGCAGTCTGTCAAGCGCCCTCTTTCCTGGGGACCAACGAGGACACTCTAGACCAGACATGGAGACACCAGTGCCTGGAAGGCCCTTGGAGGTGCAGCTCCCTCCACAGACAGAGGCCTGGTGCCAGGAGCAAGGCTGATTCACAAAGAATGGAGTGAAATGCTAACAAATGGTTTTCATTATCATCACACAGCCTCCACCCTCATTCTGTACCTGTGTGCCTTTTTCTTTCTTTTTCTCATCTTTTCGTGGGTTGTAACTAAACAATGAGGTGATGGCCATCCCAGTGGATTGCACAATGTAACCAGCAGCTGAGTTGGAGCATAGCTTTCTCTAAAGAAATTCTGGGCAAGAAAAATAAGATGGAAATAAGGAGGAGTTGGTTCTGCATATCACCTGTGGATGCCTTTTAGCGCTATGTAATGAAGGCGGAATGAGGGTCCTCTGAGAGCTAAGATCCTTCATTCCGAGGCAGCACACCTGCCGGCCCACCAGCAGGGCATTCTCCTTAAATAAAACACCACATCATCAAAGTGAAAGGGGGGCTCACCTAGTTATCCAGGAATATAAATTGGGACCACTTGTTATTTCCCAATATAATAGGAAATACTGATTTACTTTGAATACAGTAGTGCAGCTGTGTGAAGAGTTTTCAATTCTTTAAGTTGCCTACTCTGGGACATCCCCATGGATAGAAAAAGACCCAAGACCTCAAGAAGTTAACAATACAGCAGATGCCTAAATTTGTCACAAATCCCTGGCTAACTGAGCATAAATTGACCATGAGGATAACTCCATGTTGTGTTCTCCAGTGATTCGCTTTCCCCCTAAGGCAGCACCTACCCTAAGTAAAGATGCTGTTAACTCCACAGGGCCTGGCAAGTTTTTGTGATAGTCAAGGAGCACTGTGCTCCCCAAACCATAAGCATCGCTGGAGCAGCTTCCTCTCTCCCACTGCAGCGCGGCTGAAGAAAATGGATCATTTCAAAAACAAATGTTTCAGTTCGTTACTCAGCATCTTTGCGGCAAGTGATTGCACATAATCGCCCCACAGCTGCAGACTGAGCATTCTCCACTTGCTCAGACGGGGCCACTGAGCATGTGTGTGGCCAGCCATTCCAGCCAAGATTGGGACATAAAGCAGGATCTCTTCCTGCCAGAGAGAGCCAGACTGGCACGGGATGGACACGAGGCATCACTTTCTATTCTGCACCCAGCCTACCAGTAACTCCTTGCCTGATTTTAGCTGAGTGTCTTTAATGATGTTAGTAAGAATAGCTAATATTTATGTAGCATCAACTAGGTGCCAGATACTGGCCTAAATGCTTATTCTATTTAATCCCCCCAATAACCCAGTGCGGAAGGTATAACTATTCCAGGTTTTGAGAGGAGACACTGATATGCAGAGAGGTTAAATGACTTGCTAAAGATCACACAGCTGATAAGGGGTGGGGCTGAGATGCAACCTCAGGGCCTCAGTTGGCCCACCTGTCAAGGGGAGCAGCTGGACTGCAGAGTTACTAGTGGCCCTTTCTTAACAGCTCTAACGGTCTCCACTATGTAAAATAACAAATGACATTCTAAAATAAATTAGTTTATATTTCTCTGAATCTTAAACACCCAAACTTAACTCTTTAGAAGCAACAGGATGAGTGGCTGGTTTCTTTGTGTTTGTGTGTGTATGTGTTGATTGGATGGGAAAACTGTCTGCCCTCATCTTTGGAATTTCTAATTACGCTCAATATTCTGCGTCCCTGGAGACAGATGCACTCTGTGGGTCTCTTGTTAGCTCTGGAGTGAATTTCCCCAGTGCAGAGTCTCTCTTTTGTTCATGATGTCATGGGCAAAAAAACCTAAAAGAAGAAACACTAGAAGATTGGGAATTTCCGAAATATAATTATATGAGAATCAAGTGACTTTAGAAGGGACAGCAGGTTTTCATCTCCCCTGACCTTTCCTCCTAAGATAATGAAAGAGCTAGACGAAACTCCTTAAAATAAGCTTAAAAATGCCCGTCAAATAGCCCTTCATTATAGTTAACCACCCTGATGGCATTCCGACATCCCCGTCAGGCGTATATGTTACTGTGTGGTAGGAGCCCATCTGGGACTGGGAGAGTTAAAGCCATACACAGGAAATAGCTAAAATAGCACAAAGCCCCCTGACAAACACACTTGGAAATAAATTCTTCATTTCCAGCTCTTATCTTAGCCTGGGGTTACCTAGGATTTGCATGTACTGCATGCCTGGGCAAAGCTGGGCTGAGTTATCTCTTTCATGCCTTGAGTCAGATTTTCTGGGTGTGAAGTCAGCAGACAAGCCAGGAAACGTCAGCAGAGAAGAGCAAGGGAACTGGAGTTACCGTGGCAGCTGTCACTCCAGAGTGGTAGGGAGAGGAAAGGCAGCTGATGTGTCCTTGGGACTCGGTTTCCCCTGTGACATGTTTGGTGCTGGCTCCCTTGTGATCTGTGTTTTCTTGGATACAGAGTGGTTGAGGTGCAGTGAATTTTGCAGTGAAACTAAAGTCCAGCTGCTCAAACAGAAATGGGCTCTTCTCATGGACGCTTTAATGAGGAAGGGTGGCATTTTACTGGCATCCTTACGTTCACGTCCCGTAGCTCACCCCTTATCCCTCTTTGATTGAAGGATGGACTGCCTGCCTTTTTAAAGCCCTAGGCACTGTGTGTCTGTTAAGCCAGGATTTTTCCTGTCTTTTTCAGGACTGTGGATCTTTAGCTTGTCTTAATTTCTGAAGTTACATCTGAATTGCATTATAGACTTATATGTTGTAACTTTCTTGACCTATTGCTTGGAAAACATACCACACACTGAGAGGAAAAGGCTAGCTCAAGGAGAACTGAGGACATTTAATCCTACAAAGCAAGTAGATTAAAGGGTTTGGATCCAAGTTAGCATTCACTGGCAACGTTTTGTTTTCATTCATGTGTTCCATCCCAGGTGGTCATCTGAGGTCTGTGGTGGGCTGGAGACCTGGATAGGTGCTGAAATTATCAAATATCGTCTTTGACTCCAACCAACCTGAGAGTCCCCTTTTTTCCTATACTTCTGTCTGTTCTTAGTCCCAAGTATGGGGACAACAGGCAGGGAAAGGCAAAAACGGAGCTGAAATGGATCTTTTTCTTGTGGCTTAAGGATCAGCCAGTTGGAACCAAGGAGATGTTTTCTTAGGGTCACAGAAAAGTTTGAAAAGTATTGGATTGTTTTTGGCACTCAAATGTAGATTATAGATGTATCATTAGTATTACTAAGCTGATGGGCTATACTATAAGGACTGTTATTTAGCAGTGCATTCTTGCAAAAATCTGCTGCCCTCAACTCTGTAATGGAAGGCTGCTGGGTGTTTAATGTGGTGGAAGATAAGACAGCTCATATTGTAGTTACCCACGCTATGAAAACCTCTCTGGGGTATTGGCATTGCACAGCTCCTGAACCCAGTCAGGTAAATACCATGCAGATTGTGGCCAGCCACACGCACCAAGAGGCCACGCATGTTCATAGCAAATGAATTCTGAACTCTTTGATTCTGAAGCTCAAGGTCAGCCAACCCTGATGGTTTCTTCCTTGAGCTGCCTGACTCTCTGGGGAAATGCTACGCAGGGTTTTGTAATTTACCTCAGAATCTGCCACAGAGCCATAGGACCATTTTTCTTTCAGAAAGATGAAATAAGGCACTTTAGAATTGTTAGCATTGAAACTTTCAGTGAAAAAGAATAGTGATTTTGCTGAACCTTAATGTCTTCCTAAGTCCTTGGTGCCAGATGCACTGTTTTCCTATTGGATGTGCCAAAACCACTAAATAGTTAAAACATGTCAAATCATCTCAAAATGGCCAAAATTGAATTTTTTTCCCCAAAGAAAGAGCTTCTAGTCAGCAAACCTCACAGTCATATTCCATACTAGAAAACTTCTGATTAGGCTAAAAATTAGGGAAAAAGACTTGCAATGCAAATGACTTGAAATTTTCTCTTTTTGTATAGGCTCAGAGTAAGAAGTAACAGAGAGAGGAGAGAATTAAGGACTGAGAATTAAGCAATGAAAATCACAGCAACAGCACCAACAATTATTATTATGCCCTCAACAAGATGTTGTTAGTGCCCAACATTCCTAGTGAGGTTTCCCAACTCACAGAATTCTAGCTGGTGGAAGCTACGAGAAAAGAGGCTACAGTTCATGCCAGCTGCTCCAGCATCTTTGATGTGGTGTAAGCTGCTCTTAGAACTAGCCATTGCTTCCAAGCATATGCAAGGAGTGGTCCAAGAGGTCATTTTTGGTCAAGCATCTCCAAATCTTTGGGATTAAAAATGTCAGCAAATAATCCTTGGGCTTAATCATAAGCTAACCATAGCTCTGACACCAAAGAGCATTTTAAGTGGCATGAAAGGAATAAAAGAAAAACTTCCAGTTCACAAATGTCAATTATATCTAGACAATTGGGGGGGTGAGAAGGGTAGGGAAGACAGGGACAATATCCTCCAGAGAGTCTGCAAGCTATATTCTCACACTTTCTGGTTGCCTATAATGTGACCACTCTGCACTTTACATTTTCTGAGATATATTAATTTCTTGATACTTTCTCTTAATTGCTAGGTCATCAAAGCCAGTGTCAGGCTTCCCGCTCATCCTTACAGCAGTGGTTCTCAGCCCTGGCTTTTCCTTGGGATCACCTAGGGAGCTGTATAAAATGCTGGCGCCCAGGCAGCACTCCAGAGCAGTTGAATCAGAATCTCTGGAGGTGAGACAGGCATCGGGAGTTTGGAAAGCTCCCCATGTGATTCCGATGTCTGGCCAGGGTTGAGACCCACTGCTGTAGAGTGTTCAGGGGGTGGAGGGCAGCAGAAAGTGGGAGCCAGGAGGTGGCTAGAATCTTCCACAAAGTTTGAGTGTGGAGGACTTTGGAGGATGCTGATTGACAGTTAGCAGGTTGCAGTAGCTGCGGTTGATGTCCATCACTCTCTGATAAACCACCAGCACAGACTCAGACAGTGCCCTTACACTGGATATTGATGGAGTTTGAACCGTCTAAGCTTCTTGGCTGAAATTGACCAAAATATCAATTTTAAGAAAATGAAGGGGATGCTGAGGCAAGCATCAACAGAGAGAACCATATAAATAGGCCTAACATCAGGGGGTTTTCAGAAAAACTTCTAGCTCTCGCAGACTCAGGGCTGGTTGGACAGGGGTTCCAGGGTCGTGGGTCCTGGGAGCATGGTCTAGACATTAGGTTGACTACAGTATGGAAAGTTATAGTCGAGCTGGCAGCCCACAGCAGTTGACTAGCTCTGGGTTGGCATCCTCTCTTTATCCTAGATCCCTCACCCCATGGGGAGGTTTCAGATAGAAGAGGGCCAGAGTGGGACCCTCTAAAGCAGTGATTCGCAAACTTAGGTGTGCCTCAGAATCACCAGAGGGATTGTTAAAGCACAGATTACTGGGTTTCACTAAGCATTGCTAGGTCTGTGGTGGAGCCTCAGAATTTGCATTTCTAACAAGTTCTGAGATGTTGCTGATACTTCTATGGACCACACTTTGGGAATCATGCTTTAAAGCCTGAGACCCAGGCAAGCCAGGGTCATCTGGGTCTAGAAGAGGTACACCAGATTTCAGTAGTATCCCTTTGTGAGTGTAAGAAGGAATAGAACCTGGTCCTGAGATGAGCTGGGATTTATTTCCATGCATTTATAAAAGGGTGAGAGCTCTCTGATTAAGTGATTACCCCATGAGAACAGACAAGATTTCAAAAATAGATATGCATTTGGGTTGTTTGTTCCTAATATCCGTGCATTTGAAATTGGTGATATTTAAATTGGATTTAATTTTAGAGCCCCAACCTTCATTAGCATGAGACTAAAAACAATGACAACAATATCTGTGAGAATCATTTAGTATTTCAGTATTCTGGATGAGGAATTGCTCTCTCCAGTAGCAAACTACCTATACCTACACTGAACAAGAGAAGGCCAAAGGCACAGGATATGCAGACAGCCTCAAATACAACAATCAGGCATCCAGAGGTTGTTGGCAAGGGCCCGGGTGTGCACCAAAGTGGCTTAGACCAGAGGTTGCAGATCTATGGTCAGGACCCTACTGTGGTTGGTCTAGAGCTGATCCCCCATGAAGTCAGGTCTGCCTAGGAGTGGTGGAATTTTTTATTTAGATCGACCTTTTCTCTCCTTCATCATCTACATTGGAGGCCATCCTGGCTTGTAGTGGAATATATAGAATATTTCCAAAGAGAGTCACTCTTGGTTCCCTGTTTGTCCCATACATTAAAAGTGAAGGCTTTTGTGTCCTATGGGGAGTAACAGTCAGCAGGCAGGCCACAGCAATGAGCTCTGCCAGCTCATAAGCACCTACTGCTGTATAAGGCCCACCACATACTCTGCTCATCCTCCCCCAAAACCTGCTACTAGGCTCTGTTGGACCTCTAGCCAGTTCTTGATCTCTGCTCTCTGTGATGCCTTTCTTTCCTTTCTTCCCTGATGCACTCCTATTCATCCTTAAAAACTCCACTCAGACGTTACTTCCTCTATGAACATATGTCTCTGGCTTATCTGGCCAGATAGGACTAATTCCTCCCTTCACTATGTTTCCACATCACGTCAAATATACATCACGCTGATCACATTGTGCTTTAAATCCTTGTTCATGTGCTTGCTTTCCTCACCTCTAGATTATTTGCTCTTGGAAGTTAAGTATTATGTGTGTCCCTAGCACCTAAGACAGTGGCTGGCACAGGCCTTGCAAGATTAGTATTTGATTAATTAAATAAATGAACTCCAGTGTTTGGGTGAAGGAAAGCACTCCCTAAGCACCCAGTAGGGATGCAGGCTGGAAAACATTAATGCTCATAGAATCACACAGGATACAGCTGGAGGAGACCTTAGCTACCATCTCTGCCGGTTCCTGTCCTGTGGAGGAGGAAGCTCAGAGATGCTTAAAGTTACTGAGCGACTTGCCTAAGAATCAGAGCCAATTGGCCCAGGATACAAGCCTGTGGGGTCCAGGCTAGTGATCAGTCAGACTTGGCCAAACACCCGGATGAAGGGTTTGTGGACTAGATCAGATCCTCTTTAACATGAGCGCTGGAAGCAGACCGCATAATGCCCACATCTTACCCAGGGGGACATGCTGTCCTCCCTTTCCTGTGCTAAATCCAACCCTGAGAGAGCACGAAAATGTTCTTTGCCACAGAATCAAACCTTTTTTTAGGGTGTTTAAGTTCTCATCTCTAGGCCTGAACCCCAGGTGAGTATTGGAAGGTTTTTCTGGTACTTCTGTGGAAAAAAGGATATTTTGAGCAGATTGGGTAAGGAAGATGAATGGAAACATCCTGGTCCTTAATGGCATGATTTCTGGCAGCAGGAGAATCATCTGGAGGCCCTTTCTACCTCCCTGTCCTCCAGCTCCCTTGTGTGATTAGGGACATGGGGGCCACAGTGGCTTCCTTGACATTTGCTTCTGTAGTGCAAGATGAGAGGAGGTTGAAGGAGGATAAGTGCTGGGGGTCCACACTGGAAAAAGACATGATTGGGAAAGGGGATTTTGGAGTTGGAAAGAGAATATAGACAGGAAGGATAAAGATGTCATTCTAGAACTTTTGGGAGGTGGGGGAGTAGAGGGCACCTCACCCTACAAAAAGTTCTATGATAGACATTCATTCATTCATTCATAAAAAATGTCATGTCACTCTCTTGCTTAAAACCCTCCACTCCCTTCCCAGCACCCTTAGGGACAGAACCATAGCTCCCAGCTGTGTCCCTGAAGACCTGGCTCCTTCTATTTCTCCAACTTATTTCCTAGGTCTCTTCCCTACATGCTCAGCAACCTTGACTTGTTTCTACCTCAGGGCCTTTGCGCTTGCTGTTCTTTCTGTCTGGAATGCTCTCTCTCTCATTCCTTCTCATCCTTTATATCTCAATTTGAAGGTCACTTCCTCAGCTTTCCACTGAGCCCCCTGTCTGCAGGAGCTCCTCGCTGCACCCTGCAGTACCCTCTATCATCATACCCCATGTGTTTCCTTCATGGCATATGAAGAATCTGAAGGTAGCTCGTTTATTTTCACAAGACTGTAAGCTCCAGGAGAGTAGAGCCCTTGTCTGTCTTGTTCACTGCTGTGTCCCCAGCTCCTAAAACAGTGCCTAGCATGTGGTAGGTGCTCAGGAGTGAAGCACCTACATACATGAGGTTTATACAAGTGAGAGGAGAAGAGAAACCTTCTATTGCTTCTAGGAACTACAACCTAAAATTGAATAGAATTTTTTTTTCTCATTTTATTGTCTCCATAGCTTCTGATTCATAAAATCTGACTTTTGGCATGGTTCTCAGAGATTCACATCCTACTTCAATAAGAGCTCTCTGTTATCCATCAAGTGGTCCTGTTGACTTATTTGCCACCGTTACTCATCTGGATTTTTATCAAAGTGCCAACTTGTTCTCAATTGTCAGGACTTTTTCTTCTGGATCTTAGGCTGATCCAGAGTTGGGTTTACTACATCTGCATGTGTGTAACGTACAGAATAATTTCCATTTTGATGCTGGACTAGGGGTCTTCTGGAGCAGGACTCTGGTGTGGGACTGGAACCACCTACATTGGGTGTAAGATGAGCCAGAGACTGTGTCCAGGCAGAAACCAAGTGCTTTGGCACAAGAGTAAGAGGCAGGTGCCACCATAGGTCTGTGTAAGATCAGCCCCTGGCAATTGTGGGAGCTAGACTCCAGGTCTTTCCTGGGCCCTGATGCTGGCGAAGTCCCAGAACTCAGGGAACGGGGTTTGTCCTGTTGGCACATCCCTCCCCTCCTGCCTAGGCCACAGCCATCCGTCCCAGGCAAAGTGCCCATCTAATGACAGTTCTCTCCTCCCACAGAGTCCTGGCCCGTGGTCGTGCAGTACAGGGGGTTGGATGGCATGCTGGACCCAAGCTCAGCTCAGCGTCCGGGCCCATTAACGGCTTTTCCAACGGAGCAGCTTTCTGTCCTGGCCACACCAAGGTAAGCTCTTAAGGGACATCTGTCTCACCAAGGTTCCTAGCTCTGGAGCTGCCAGGACAGCTGGAAATGAGGCCCAGGCTGAGGAAGGAGAGTCAGATCCAACTGCTGGTCATCGGGGGCCTGGGGTGGCTCCTAGTGATCCAGCACATGTGGCCCTCCTAGCCAGACTGGGAGAGGAAGTCCCTCATGCTCTCAGGCTGGCCCCACAACATCCAGGACTGTGTTAAGAGTCCGGGCTACCTACCTCTAAAGTAATAGAACGCAAGGCCTCCAATAGACAGAGAGCATCACTCAGACCCTCCACAAGCTCCCAGGCTGTCTGAGCAGGCAACCTTGTGAGACGGGGGGTCCTTGATCACTCTTCATGCCTTTGGCCATGGGGTGGAGGGTGGGGAGAGCTCTAGATCTGGAGACAAAGGCCTGGCTCTGAGTTCCACTTCCACCAGCTGTGTGCCCGCAGTTGAGTTATTTGTTCTTCCTGCGTCTCTATTCCCTTCTCTGTAAAATGGGAATAATAAGGCCTACCTCCCAGGTTTGTTGTGATGGTTAATGAGACAGTTATGCCCAATAAATGATACTGCTGATAATTATGATTTCACCTCATTCATTTGAAAATGTGTCTCTAAGAATTCAGACCAGTAGATTCTTTTCCCATTCGGTCCTGGAGTAGGCCAGTAAATCTACAGGTGCCTGTCCCTGCCAGGGCTTTCTGGCCGCATAATTCCATCATAGGCATTTTAACTACTTTTGGATCAAGTCCACTTGATATCCAAAAACCTGATAAACCAGATATAAAAACAATTAAATATCCAGATGTTCCCTGGTCTCTGGATTTGTGGCCTAAGGAAGGTAAACTTACAGTCTATTGAAGGGAATTTTCATTTTGATGTTGGTAGTTGAGTAAATGCATCCTGGAACCCACCAATTACAGTGTGCGTGCGGCCTCAGGCCTCTCTCCTCTAGAAGGTGCTGAAGCTCAGCAATGCCAAGCACCCACGTGCAGAGGCTGCCGTGCATAGCTGCATAACCCCAGGTCACTTAGGCTCCCCAAGGCCCATGTCTCTCCTCTGTAAAGTTCAAGGATTGAACTAGATTAGTGGTTCTCAAAATGTGGTCCCTGGACCAGCAGCATCAGTATCACCTGGGAACTTGTGAGAAATGGAGATTCTCGGGTCTCACCCCAGACCTGCTGAATCAGAAATTCTGGGGATGGGCCCAGCAGTTTGTGGTTTAACAGACTCTCCAGGTGATTCCAATGCACTGAAGTTGGAGAACCTCTGGTCTTGATAATCTCTGATGTCCCTTCCAGTCCATGCTTCTCCTAATAAATCCAGCCTGGGAGATGCTAGCAGAAGCACTGGACTCTGTCCTGTCAGTGGCTTTCTCTTTTTCAGCCTTAGGAATACCTCCCTGGGGAGCTGAGGAGCCATAGCATTCCTCTTACCCTCCACACAGTCCCTGACAGCCGAGAGAGTCCGAGTCTTTACAACTGAAGACAGCAGCCAGTTTACATTTAGAGCGGCGGCCAAGTGTAAAACAAGAAATGACCCCTGACCCATTCTCATAATGTGGCGAGTGAGATGGAGGGGGAGAAAGAGAAGGCTGGATTTCCTCAGCCACAAGAATTCTCTCTCTTGCTAACAGTTAGTGACCCTGGTTCATGATCCAGTCTCTAGCTTGAGAATCACTAACAGCTCTTGGCACCACTCCCTCTAAGGCAGGAATTATCTTACTCTCTTCTCCAATGCACCTGTAAAGGCACAGTTGGCAAGGCTCCCAGGGCCATCAGCCCTCCCAGCCACGATGATTTGGGCCAGTTGCTTAGCTCTGTCCAGCAGCTTCATCACCTATCCAGGTGAGGCCAGAGTCTGTGTGAAGATCGTTCACCTGGTGCAGGAAGTTTCTCTTATTACTGAAGTGTGTGAACCACTGGAAATCCACAGAATGTACCGCTGGCCCAGGAGAGGCCAAGAGAGTTGGGCGGCCCATTAGTAGCTGGATTTAAAGGCACCAAACTGGTCCCCACACTCAGTCATTTGTCTTCCATTCTGAGTAGGAGCAGGACAAATAAAGAATATGTTCCTTCACATAAGCTCCTAATTGCATCTTCCCCAGCTAATCCTTCAGCTCGCAGACGTCTGCTTAGTGAAGCCCCACCAAGGACTGTGGTCTCTTCAGGAGAAAGACTTCAAAGGTTGTTTTTAAAAACAAATAAATAAAACTCCTCTCCTGGTTACCTTTAGCCAAGGAGAGAATGTTCTGTAAACGGTGCTTTGTGTGTTATATCACTAGAATAGAGAAAACAGCAGTTTTTTCATTTCTTTTTTAAAAAGAAAGACTTGTTAATTTAAAAAGATTATAGGGACACTATTAGGAGTAAGTCAAATACTTAAAAAAAAACAAAAACTTTTTAATCGGAAACCCACATGGGAGATATATTTGCAACATTTTCAAATCTTAATGAAACAATCTGTCCATGACACAGATCTCCACTGTGATTAGATGCCAGCTCCCACATGTCATCTTGACAGTGAATAGAGAAGCAGCATTAGACTTTAAGAACTTCGTGAAGTCAGTTTGGTAGTGCCAGGCAGAGTGAAAAGTGGTGTAATTGCTTAAACTCAAAGAATGTCAGAGTTGAAGATACCACAAGCATCACTGCTCAGTTGGAGAAATTAAGGAGCACAGAAGGAAGGAGACTTGTCTGCACACTCACTGAGTCTTAGAGGTGGAGCTTCCTGCAAAGCCTGGACACAACAAAGATGAACAGGATGCTTTTCCGCCCTCAGGGAGTTTGCCCTCTAGGAAGGAGGAGAAGAGGAGAACACAGCTGCAATAAGAGACCTTTAAGGAAATGCTTGTAGAGATGGAGAAGGGAGAGAGTTTGTCTCTTTGAAAACAGGAAAAGCTCCCCAGTGGAAGTGACATTTAAGTTGGGTGTTAAAAGACAACAGGAAGGACTCCAACCAGCAGAGGTGTAGAGCAGAAAAGACACAGGGAGGGGCAGGGGGAGTATGCCTGGCACAGAAGAGTCTGAACCAAGAGCCATGGTGGGGGAGCACAGAGCAGGCACTGCCTGTGAGAAGTTCTGGTGCCTGGAATACAAAATATGTGAGGGCAGAAGAAGGAGGGCAGGGCCTACCTGCCAGGCTGAGCAGCCCTACTGGCTCACTAGACAGCCGGCTCACCACCGGATCCTTTGAGCAGGAATGACGTGATCAGAGGAGTGCTTTAAGAAGTTAAATGGGGTGGCTAGGGATAGTAGGCATTGGAAGAAGAGAGATACGGATCCAGGACATCAGGTGGGAGACACTCCATGACCTCATCTAGGAGCATAGAGTTGAAAATGGAAAGTGCAGTTTCAAGAGATGCTACTGAAGCAGAACCAGAAGGGCTGGATGGAGGGCACAGAGGAAAGAGCAGGGTCCAGTGATGAGCTGGCAAAGAAGGAACGGTGGTTCCAGTGACGAAAAAAGGAAAATGCAGAGAAAGGTGTTTAGGAGGATGGGGAGAGATGTTCACAAGAGATGGTAGCTGTGGAACTCCTTTGTAGATCATCAAGTGGCCCACAGTGGGGCTGCTGCTGTAGTAAAGAGGAGGAAGAAGGGACGATGATCCTAGTGAGGATTGTGAGTATGAAGATTTGGTTTTTGATGTCTTGCGTTTAAAACGTCAATGTCCATGGAGAGCTGCCCATCAGGAAGCTGGAGGTTCAGAACTGGGTTTCTGAAGAGCAGCTGGGCTGGAGATCCTGGCATGAGCATCAGATACACAGGAATTTCAGGTGACTCATTAGAAGAGGATGAGCTCACCAAAGTAGAATGAGGTAGGATCCTCTGGCAATGGGAAAGAGGGAGCAGTATGTCCCTTCTTGCCATCAAACCCTGAAATTTTAGGTTTTTTTTCATTTCCCTATCCAAATTCCAAATGTTACTAATTTGGATATAAAGGGGTGAATTTCAGTTTCGCTTCTTCTCCGTTCATCTACCTGATGAGAGGTATCATGTGCTGAGAAGCAGAAAGAAATGAAACCGAAAAAGAGCAACAGTAAAAGGCTTGAATTCGCTGCCAACTGGATGACCAGTTCTCTAAGAGTTGGCTGGAATTGTCTGCAAGATTGTGGCCAACAGAACCAATGGTGGCCAAAAGCCTGGATGCACCACTGCCTTCTCTGCATGGCCAGCTAGAGAATTGGAACAAACACAAACATTTTCAAAGTAACCAAAGAGAAAAGAATTTGGTGGCTTTATTCTTGGTATCTCACCAAAGAGCTGTCTATTTCCAGCTCAATAAAAGTATAGTACTGACAAGAAGAATGCTTCACTTTAAAACAGATGAGGAATGCAGCATTTGGCCATATGCACAAAATCCAAAAGAAACCTGCGTCTTGGTGGGAAGAAGGCAGATGGTGAGCTTCTCTGGCCGGCCCCATTCACTCTTTCATCCATTCTCCTTGCAGTTTTTGAGGACCTACTACATACAGGTAGTATATGCAGGTACATACTGCACATGGCCCCAGAAATACTTAAATGCAAATGGCACAGCTAATAAAGTGCTCTCAGGGAGACAGACATCTAGATGATTATCCACAGCACCAGGAGAGGTGATAGGGTTGTGCGCGGGTGGCAAGGGAGGTACGTGCCAAAGGATGGAGTGACTAGCTGTGCAGGGTGAATGAGACCCAGCTCTGCCCTCCAGGACCTTAGAGCCAGTGGGGAGACAGGCTTCAATCAGTATGCTTTGCGAGAAGCCTGACAGAGGTAAAACAATGTGCTCTGAAGAGACATGGATGGAATGTGCTCAGAGAGTGAGTAAGCAGCAATATAACCGAAAAAGACAAAGTCTTTGACCACAGAGGATTAGAATGACTCAGATTTTGTGAACACCTATTTAATCCTATCCACAACCCTCTGAAATAGTGTTTATTGCCCACTTTTTATCAGTGAGGAAACTAAGGCTCAGGAAGATTGAGTGACTTCCCTTTGCTAACGAATCACTGAGCTAGGAACAGGTTTTCTAACCCCAGATCCAGTGCAGAGTTCTTTTCATTACACTGATTTAGTAGGAGAGAACACACACACACACTTCTCAAGTTGAGAAGGGAAAGAGATCACTTTTGATGGGAGTGATCTGAGAAGGCCTCAAGAAGACAGTGGTGTCTGTGCCAGACTGGAGAAGTGGGCAGGGAGCAGAATGACCTGTGGGAGTTGGGAGGAGAGATGGGGAAGGGATAGAACTGGAAGTCTGAACACCCTCTACAGGGGACACCTCTAACCCTACCAAGAAGATGTGGGGAAACCTCACAGAGGAGGTGGCATTTGATGCCGTGATGGTGGTGACTAGGAGCTTACTAGAAGTGAGCTCAAGAGCAGAGCTGGCTGCACAGTTACTTTACCCAGGGGGTGGTCGCTGGTGGGTAACCATCATGCAGTGTGGAGCCCTGTCTGGCACATGCTCAGAAGGGGCTTATACTGCCTCTTGGGGACAGATGGATTTATGCCATTTGGTCTATACTCACATAAGATCAAATAATAAAAAGAAAAGGCATGTTTAGGAATGAAAGAGAAAGTCAGGGAGGAAGGAAGGCCTTCCTACCCTACTGGCTCAGTGAGGGATCAGGTTTGGATCCTATTTCTCTTCCAGTTTTCGTTAGTGACTTTAGGCCTGTTAGTTAATTTCCTGTGGATCACTTTCCTTGTGTATGAAAGAAAGATGACAAATCCCAACCTAAGTCACAGACTAATGAGAAATTAGAAGTGAACACATTTGAAAAGTTTGAAAACATCACACAAAAAGGAAACATCAGGATTGTGTTTATATATGAAGCTGGTGCCTGATAGATGGACAGGCTAAGATGGTCCCAGAGCCATATGCTTTTTTGCCAAACATGATGCTTCATGGATTCATTACAAGGGGTCATAGTCCCCAGATGTCAGAGCTGACAGTGCCACTGCCTGAAGAGGGTATGTTCAGTGCTAAGGATTCGAGACAGGTCTGCTGGAGCCCTTCCTACTTGCCTTCCCAGGGGAGTCAAGCCATTGTGCTGGGAAGAGGTGTCAAACTCATGCTACCTGCCTCCCCAGCAGAGAGAACTCAAAGGATTCTGTAAGTGATGCTCCCACGTTCACACCATGCCACAGGATGGAATTTCAGGGGCTCTGTGCCTTCCTGGAAAAGCCCGCCCCAAGGATGGGGTGACCATACCTCTAGGTCGTCTGAGCCAGCCCTGTGTGTGCCTGCTGTCCCAGTGTAATTGTAGCTAGCACCCCATTTCGTGCTGGAAAGTGTCCCAGTTTGAATGTTAAATTCCACGGTCACCTGCCCATACACTACTAGGTGAAACCTCCTTGTGAGCCTCTTGGGAGGTCAATTCTGAGGGACCCAGAAACTGCCTGTGCACAACACTTAGTCCTCCGTGGAATAATCCTCGTTTCTGTTTCCTTCCAGGTGCATAGCGTAATGTCCATGTTGTTCTACACTCTGATTACAGCTCTTTTGATCGGCACACAGGCAGAACCCCACACAGAGAGCAATGTCCCAGCAGGACACGCCATCCCCCAAGCCCACTGGACTAAACTTCAGCATTCGCTTGACACAGCCCTCCGCAGAGCCCGTAGCGCCCCAGCCAGGGCGATAGCTGCAAGGGTGGCGGGGCAGACCCGCAACATCACTGTGGACCCCAAACTTTTTAAAAAGCGGCGACTGCGTTCACCCCGCGTGCTGTTTAGCACCCAGCCCCCACCTGTCGCTGCAGATACTCAGGATCTGGACTTTGAGGCCGGGGGTGCCGCCTCCTTCAACAGGACTCACAGGAGCAAGCGGTCTTCCTCCCACCCCGTCTTCCACAGGGGGGAGTTCTCCGTGTGCGACAGCGTCAGCGTCTGGGTGGGGGATAAGACCACCGCCACGGACATCAAGGGCAAGGAGGTGATGGTGTTGGGAGAGGTGAACATTAACAACAGTGTATTCAAGCAGTACTTTTTTGAGACCAAGTGCCGGGACCCCAATCCCGTGGACAGCGGGTGCCGGGGCATTGACTCGAAGCACTGGAACTCCTATTGCACCACAACCCACACCTTCGTCAAGGCGCTGACCATGGACGGCAAGCAGGCTGCCTGGCGGTTCATCCGGATCGACACGGCCTGTGTGTGCGTGCTCAGCAGGAAAACCGGGAGAAAAGCCTGACCTGCAGGACAGCCCCCGCCCTCCCCAAGCGACCCCTCCACACTCTCCTGGGCCCCTCCCTACCTCAACCTGTAAATTATTTTAAATTATAAGGACTGCATGGTAATTTATAGTTTATACAGTTTTAAAAAATCATTATTTATTAAATTTTTGGAAGCATCCTGTGTGCTGGCACCCCAGTCATTTTTCCCAGTGTGACCCTCTGCTAGTCTTGGGACAATGCAGGGTGAATTGTCTGCAGCCCCCCTGGCTCCCTCTCAGGCCCATGTGTAACCCCCAACCCACCCCAGCCCACCCTGCACCTTCAGGGAAGGCTAACTGGTCTCAGATATTAACCTGAGCCGGGCATGATTAGGAGGGAAGTCTGCTGGATCGCAACTTGGTTCTGCATTCCAGAGCCAGAGCTACCTAATCCTCAGATTACCCGCCCCACAGCCTGGATCCTTGCGCCTTGATTGCTTCACTCGGGGAGGTTCGGGACGGCTCATCAGAAGGCAGACCTCTGCCGGGCACAGGGCTGCCCCGACCTCAGCGAGGCCCAGGCCAGGCTCTGGAGGGAGTCACTGTGTAGATAGGAGGAGACTTGTACCAAAGACCTGTGAGGCTGGCTTGTTTTTAGGGGAGCTCTGCTTTTTGCTGAAAAGCTGTCTGGAAGAGTTGTAACAAAATCGTCTCATGAGGCCTGTCACGGTAGATCTGATTTCATGTTAAGATTGCCTTAGTACTAACGACTAGTCCTCAATTTATCCTCCAGTGGCTTCCTGCAGAAAGACTTCATTACCCAAGAAAATATTAGGGCTTCCAACACTCCTGCCACCCACTAACTGCCCCACAGCAACCTCCGATGGCCCCATCGTCGGCTTATAATCAGGGGAGCCAGAGACGTACCCAGAAGGAATTTTGAAAACTTTTTTATTCCTAATTGGATGATTTCCACAAGTGACCAAAGGTGGACCAGGCCCAGGGACCTGCAGAGAAGATGGTGGGCGGGGGAGGGAGAAAAGACAAAGATAAGTGGACTGAGAATCAACACAAATAAACCAGGGAAGCTGCGGGGGGGAGCTGGGCCAGGCCAGAAGGGAACCCTGGCCTCCTGCTTCACTCTGACAGGGGAAACCTAACAGGAGAGAGAGGACGGGGTGTGGGGAAGGGCAGGACAGAGCAGAGAGAAGAGGAAGGTGTGTCATCTCACCTTTACCAGCATCAGCATCCTCTGGCCTCCAAGAAATCCAACGACCCTGGGTTGTTTGTTTTCTTTGTTTTGGTGAGGGGGATGTCCTCATCAACACTGGAGCAGAGCTCCGCCTAGCCTCAAGCTCCCTCCTGCCCCTGCCATTTCTTTTGTATGTATGTGTGTGTGTGTGTGTGTGTGTGTGTACTTTCCCCGAAGGCACACTTTTTCAGCCCAGACTTACACTGAAATGGAAATTTTGCTTCCATACCTGTCCCTTTCTCCCCAGGGTGAAATAATCTTTTATGAGAACAGGCCCAAATTGTCCCTCTGATTAAAAAAAAAAAAAAAAGCCAATGGGCATATTCATTCCTCTGTAACTGTCACTCTCCCCACCCCACCCCTACCCCAGCCCAAACGGGGCAAATTCGAAACGTAGAGAGTTTGGGCACGAGGGATGTTTGAGCAGGGTGAAAGCGTGATGAAATGTGCGCTGTTTTTCCAATCAAAGCTACTGCAATTGGAATAAAGATTTATATTCAAGAAAACACCAACCAGAACATTCTGTGCTGAGATACTTGGTCAGATAAGGGCAGGAAAGGAGCCCTCCCGCTGACCTGTGTCAGTGGCTTTCTACTGGGCTCCAGCGCCTGTGGCCTCAGCCTTCCTGGCCCCTCGTACAAACAGTGCCTGGAGGCCCTTCCTCCTGGGGCTGGATGGGCCTGCTGGTCCTGGAGGTGGTGGGAGAGAGCTGGGGAGGGAGGCGTTTGGGAAGCTCCCAGCAGGGACGGTCTTGTTAGTGAGCAGCTCCGCCAGTGTGCAGAGTCTGGAGAGCTACTCCTCCATGGCAAGACACTGGGCAGCTGAAACATGTTTTGGACTCTCCTGGGCTGCCTAGAGGGAGGATGGAGGCTGAGGGTTGGGTAAGAGGAGGCCCCCCTCACCCTGCTAACCCCCAGCCTGCCCCAAAGGCAACATTTGCTCAAGGCGGAGACTCTGCAGTCAGCGTGGGAGCCAATGTTTTCACACAACGCGAGGGGATATCAGTTTGGCTGAAGCGAGTTGGAGCAGTCCAAAAACAACCCAAGCCTGGTGGTTTCTGCAGCTAGGACTCTGCCCCGCTCACAGGGGGCACCTCTGGCTTCCAGACCCACCCAGGCTGCCCCACCAAGAGGCCAGCCTGGGTCACAAGAGCCCCAGACACTTAACATGTTGAAAAAAACAGCTCGAAACTGCCTGTGACGTCCTGCGGAGGAGTGGCAGCTGCGCATCTTCGCTTGCTTCACTGAGGTTTTCCACCCAGGGACCCGAAAAGCCCAGAGGGTCACAGCAGATCCCTCTCTCCTCAGCAGCCTCCTTGACCAGATGGTGCCCCTCCAGCAGGCCAGAGAAAACGAGTGCAGACCCTGGCTCAGTCCAGCCTGATGCAGCCCAGCTCTCCTAGCAAAGCTCAGGCTCGCCTCAGCTTGAAGCAAAACTCCTGGTTCTGGGAGACGAGAGCAGTATGGTGCCTGACTCTAGTTTATGTTCCAAGGCTGTCCCTCTGACCTCGCCCCTCCCCCAACCAGGGCACCAGCCTCCCTGTGTCTGCTTTCCCTCCTAACAGGAGACCTATAATGGGGATGCAAATGTTCAGCAACAAACAAGTGGCTATTTTCATTCCCGTGCAATACAGAAATGTTCCTCCTAAAAGTCTCATCCCCTCCTCAGCATAATCTGCATGATGGGAGGAGGGTCCGCCCCCGCCCTGGAGTGTGGAGGACAGAGGGGCAGAGTCTGCCCCTTCCAGGCCACATGTTCTCAGCTCCTTGAAGAAAGGGGACAGTTAGGCAGGGGAAGCAGAGCTGAGTGCAAGTGTGGGTATCAAGAACACAGGGGCCCAATCAGCAGGGACCTCAGAGTCTCTCTTCCACAGGCCTGACTGGAACAGTGGGAGCCCC
This sequence comes from Equus quagga, assembly GCF_021613505.1. Classification (NCBI taxonomy): domain Eukaryota; kingdom Metazoa; phylum Chordata; class Mammalia; order Perissodactyla; family Equidae; genus Equus; species Equus quagga. The sequence continues at coordinate 45,891,818 of NC_060284.1, read as the reverse complement.
AGGCCCCGGCGCTGAGGCAACAGCCTGTGTGATGGTACAAACCCTGGGCTTGGCGTCAGCAGAGCTAGGTTCTAGGCCCGGCTCCCCCATTTCTGTCTGTGCAACCTTGGCAAGCCACAGCTCCTCTTTAACCTCAGTTCCTGCAGCTGTGAAATGAAAATAATCATTCCTATATCCCAGAGTTGTGAGCACGAAGCAAAACCACATATTTGAAAGTAAACGGTCACGTCCTATGGGAGTGTTAGGCAAAGTCATTTATTCTAAACTGGGCAATGCATGTGCTGATTGTAGGAGAGTAACAACTACGCTGGTACTCACTAAATATTTGTTTGTTGGCAAATGTATAGATTGGGTAAAGGAAACCCTCTGGTCAGTGGACATGGAATATGGATGTGGCATAGCCAGGCTCAGAAAGGTAAGAGCAAGGACAGTTCAGCTTCAGATTCTGTTTGAATTTGGGCCTGGGAAGGCCACCTAGATTCTAGAGGTTCTAGTGTAGTAGTTAAGACTGTGGGCTTTGTAGTTAGGTAAACGAGGTACTTCTACTTATGCTGTGTGACCTTAGGCAAGTTGCTTCACTTCTCTGAGTTTCAATTTCGTCACCCGTGAAATGGGTATAATAATAGCACTTTTCTCAGAGGACTGAGAGAATTAAACAAGATAATATGTATAAATATACATAAGTACCCAGCACTTAAGAAGTGTGTAATAAATTGTACTTTTGAAGAATAGACTTGGCTAAGAAACCCCGAAAGGATGTTAGAACAGAGTGGAACAGCTTTCAACAAGGCAAGGAGGTTCATGAACAGACAGTTTTATAGATGGATCAAAGGTTCCTTCTGTGACAAGCAATATTTTTAGTGACCATTAGCCTTTACTAAGAGCTTGCTATGTGCCAGCACGGTACTAAGGAATTTATGTGAATTGTCTGAGCATGCCTCTGGGTTCTAAAACTAAGAGCACCTTAAGGAGAGTGCCAAGGCCGTGCTCTCTGCCTGCATGCATCCATGCCAGAGAACTACGCTATGCTTCTCTGGGCTGTGTTTCCTCCCCTAGTCCCTGGCGATTTTATAAACCGTTGGCTCTGAGAGTTCCCACGTGTCAAGCACGTGGGAACTGTTTTGCTCCAATTCACTTGGGTCTGCCGCTGAAGAGCTCTGAGCTTCTCAGAGTTCACCTGGGTTTGTGGAGACAGCTCAGGTGGCCGGGGTCAAGATTAATTTGGGCAGGCCCTCCCACAGCAGCGGCCTGAGGAGAATCCCTGCAATGCAGGGCTGCTCCTTCAAGTCAAGGATGGGTCCACCTGTGTCCCTGTGGCACCCAGACCCAATCCAGTATGTGGCGGGCACTCCCTCAGTGTCTTCGGGCAGGTGAGACAGAATCTAGTGCCCTTGTTTTCTCCACTGCCACCATCTCCACCCTACCTGTGCCTACCCCATGTCAGCAATAAACGGGTGAATGGTCTAAGTTGAAGACGAGGTCCTTCCTGAGGCCACTGCATGCGAGTCGGCCAAGTAGCTTTTCAGAGGATGGAGTCACGGTGAAGACCATGATCAGACTGCCAGGATCAAACACTGGCCTCACCCCTAGCTTGCCTGGGTAATATCGGACAAACTGTCTTCTCTCCCTGCACTTCAGTTTTCTTATATGGGAAATGTAAGATGATTATAATGGAACCTAATTTGTTGAGTTGTAGGTCACCTAGTCCAGGGCTTGGCACACAGTAAGTCATTGCACATAAAATCTATGTAAATACACACAGCTATATAGACATACGTGCCCACATAGAGACACAGTATACAAATACTAAGCCCCTGAGCACTAAGAAGCAGCCAGGAAGTGTACATTCTAGACTCACATGCACCCACACACTGACTTAAAAACACAGAGTAACATACAAATCAGCGCAAATCAATATTGTAAGCGATGGCTACAGTGATAAGAAGCAATCAGGTGGGAAAAGTAAACTGGGGAAGACTTCCTGAAGGAAACAACTTTTGATCTGTGCTGAGACTTATTCCAGGTTTTCAAAAAAGTAAAAGCCAACCAAGAGGTTGCCCGGCCTTGAATGGGGAATGAGAAGAGCCGCCTCTATTCTCTCCCCTTGTTTTGAGCTACAAGCTGGCAAAGGAACCAGCTTCTCCTGCACAGACAGACCTTTGGAAAACTCAAAGACTAACTTGTGGGTGAAATCCTGTGAGTGGACACAGGTCCCTGTATGCTATCCAAAAATTCTCTTTATTCAGACCAAATGCCAAAGAGTTGGTCGAATAGCTTCCTGAAGATGGGGCTTCCTCCAGCCTTATCTATGGGGTTTCCTTGACACCCAAAATAAGTAGGAAAAAGAGAGGCCCTCAGAGTGGGCACCATGCTCCCCTGGCTCCAAGGATGGACTTGAGTTAGAGGCCAGCTAGAGGCCTTGGCTCACATTTGGTGCCACAGCTAAGTACAGTCTCTGGCTCAGCAGCCTCTCCCCCTTTATTTTGCCCTCACCATTCCTTTCACTTTGACATAATGAAAGTGCAACTTGCACACTGTCTCGAGATTACATATGATAATTGGAAACATGTGTCTGAGCTGGCATCCCTTCAAAGGGCTTTGGAGCTCTGACTTGGGCCGTCTTCTGATTGCAATAGCAATCCCCCTAGCTGGCTTTCCAGCCTTCACATTCTTTCAGCTGCACCTTAGCGTTAACTCTTGCCAGGAGAAGGCTGCTGCAAGCAGAGCTCATTCCTGAGGTCCTGCAGAAGCTGGCAATAATGATCCCCCAAGTGCACAGCAAGGCTCTGGACTTGGCATCTAGGCGCCAACTTTGCAGCAGTAATAGCAAGAGTCAGCAGGTCCATTTTCCTTTTTGCAGAAATGATATGTTGATCATTTGACACCCAGGTGGGAGCCTGGATCTTCCAGGACACTGCCTGGACTCTCAAGGGATATGATGCTGGATCCTCTGTGATTCAGCAGGGTGGTTTTTGCTAAAGAAAACACCAAAACGTCTTTATCTCACCAGGAAACTCCTCAGGGAAATGCGGAATCAATGGCAGCCCTCCACTACCAACACCCCAAGCTGCGTGATTGACAGGAGGGGCTGAGGGGACCTATTCAGTTCAGCAGAGACCAGCTGCACATCTTTGATATGCAGGTGCCATGCTAGGCTCTGGGTGGACAGAGGATTAGCTGGGGGCCCCTGTCCTCCAGGCCCCTACATCTGAGCTGAGGCTGAATAGAAGATTTCAGTGTCCTTTCAGCGTTTAGTCTGGATACATCTATGGATCACATGGAGGCAGGCTCGATCACCCCCTGGTGTTGGCAGCAGTCACCCTGCCCCCTCACCTTGGCCTCCACCTGCCTGTTCCTGACCTCCTCTCACTCTGATTTCATCTGTACTGAATTCCAAACTCTTGGCCCCGTGCCCCTGCCCCTGATCCTGCCTTGGGTTCCCCAGGGAAGTGCTTCTCAAACTTTAATGTTCACCTGAATCACCTGAGGATCTCACGCAGGAGTTGGGAGATGGGAGGCTGAGATCCTGCAGTTCTAAGTCCCCAGGTGGTACCCATGATGCTGCTCCAGGGACCACGTATTGAGGAGCAAAGTGCTAGACCACACCTGGCCTCCCCATGGTCAAGATCTCAGTTCTCGCTTAGGAACTTTGACTAGTCTCATCTCTGGTTCTCAGAGCCCAAATTGGCCTTGGGTACAATAGTCCTGGTTCTAGTTCCAGCCACTGGGAATCTGACCTCTGCCTTAGGCTCCTAGACTGGTGTCCCACAAAGTCAGCCCTGTTGTCCTCTCTTGATGGGGAGAAGTCGGAAAGGGGGATACCTGACTTACATAATACTGGGAAGAATGTGATGGGGGCCTCAACCAAGTCTCAAGGAGGCAGAAGCTCATCCCAAAGGGAAGCCCGGAGGCAAAGGCAGAGGCGGAGGTATATGAGGCAGGCCTAGAAGGTGTATTTGGCGATGAGGCAGAAAGAGAGACAGGCATCTGCCACACAGCACGAGGCTTGGTCCTGCTTGTCGAAAAAGACTCGGTGACAAGCAAACTGCCACGACAGAGACCTGACACAGTCTTTCATTCTCAAAATAAATTTGAGCCAGCTTCCTTTCTTCTCTGACTCAGTTTCTTCATCTTTATAACAGAAGGATGAAAAGTCACCCTCCTCACTGCCAGACATTCTGGATTGTCCTAAAACTTCCCAGAGAGGCTGTTTTTACTGCACCCGGGACAGTTTATGTAACACATGATATAACTATCAGGATGGTTGTAAAAATGAAAAATGTCACAGTCAAATGTATAAAACAAGCAGCTCCCATCAGTCTCAGAGTTCGTATCCCTTCCACTTTAAGTAAATGAATTCCATGGCCAAACCATGTCAGGAGTCACTTGAAGCATTTGAAAACCCCAAACCAGATCCCTTGATGGCCATGTGTGGAGTGTCCACCTCTGGCTCTCACCCTTAAAGGGCAACATGCAGTTTCTTTACAGTTTTTCATATTTGAAGAATGTCATTTAAAAATAACAACCAGTTCTATTCCTTCTCTCTTTAGTTGGTTCCTTTCTGGATCTACAGCAGTTGCTGGTATAATTACAATCTCTCTTTTATCCATTAAGTAAAAATACCACTATTTTGAGTAAAATATCATGAACATATTAAAAGCAAATGAGGCTTCAATTGCCCTAAGAGGAGTTTTGCTGGAAAAAATTGCAGAGAATTCAAGCCACCCAAAGTTTATCAGAACAGATGGCCAGTTATTTCTCTCGAAGTTAATAGTTTCTCAGAACAATAAAATCATAGTAAATGTTGTATGTGTCTACCAGGAATCACACCTTCAGGTGACTCAAGGAATCTCTTTGGTTAACATCTAGGTATTTGGTGCCACATACTTACAGTCTCAGGTGGTAAATACAAATTTAACTCTGGAAAATATTCTGTCTCAGAGACTGAAGGACTTTTTTCTTTCTTTTTGTTTTGTTTTTTTACAACATGATTCTACACAGAACAAGAGCCAGAAGACAAAAATGTGGGCAAAACTCCCTCTCAATCAGTCTTGCTCACTTATTCCAGAAGCCTCTTAATTCAGCACAAGAAAAGATTCCAGCTGGGAAAGCTATCCATCTGCTGCTGATTTTCCTCTTCTGGACTTACCTTTCGTTTGGTTCATTTTCCTGATTTTTCTCCATGTGTTCCAGGAAGCCTTTCCTCTATACCTCCTGTTAGACAAGAAGTCTTCTCCACTGAGAAATCACAGGGGCATAAGATTCATGGCTGGGCAGAGTGATGAGAGCCCAGAGGTCTATGAGCAAGAGGGCCCAACATACATCAAAGTGTTTGGATGACTTGTCGTAACAGAATGCAAAACTCTACTCATTGAGAGATTTATTCTACGGAGACTTTAATCATGCCTTTATTGGGTTGTGGTTTGTGTATTTGGTGAGTCATAGAGGTTCTCAAGAGGAAAAAACTTTTCAATTTTCTTATTCATTATAAAAGGCTTTGTCCTTTGTAAAGCAATAAAGTCGCAATTAAAATGGAATACCCAGATCCCAGTGGAATGAGGGAAGAGTGTCAGAAAAAGAAGGCAATGTTTAAATCAGAATCCTCGCTGTGCTACTGAATGGAGAGGGCTCAGCCTGGTGACATGTGCAGACCATCTGGACCATGGAGTGGATTTAAGTGCTATTTTCTTCTACAAAGACACTGTGCACAGTTCAGGTGGCAAGTAGTGACAGGTCCAGGAGAATACACTGAACACAACTGCCCTCAACACACCCATGCAAGCTACATATTTATCTCTGCCATACACTTCTGCCCCTTATTCACTGGGGAAAAAACCTCTACTCCATTAGTCCACATTAGCCCAAACTCCTAATCCACTTGGGGGAGGGGGTTATGAATTTATATTTTGGTAGGGGAAAGGCAAGTATAGCAGGGTAGTTAGAATAGGCTTTGGAAGCAGAATTCCTGGGTTCAAATCTTGGCTCTCCCACTTGCTGGCTGTATTAGTCAGCTCATGCTGCCGTCACAAAATACCATAGCCTGGATATTTATTTTCTCATAGTTTTGGAGGCTGAGAAATCCAAGATCAAGGCACTGGCCAATTTGTTTTCTGGTGAGGTCTCTCTTACTGGCTTGTAGATATCCTCATATGACAGGGAGAGACAGAAAGGGAGTGGGGGAAGGAAGAGCTCTTATGAGGACACTAATCCTGTTGGGTCAGGGCCCCACTCTTATGACCTCATTTAACTTTAATTGCTTCCTTAGAGGCCCCATTTCTGAATACAGTCACATTGAGGGTTAGGACTTCAACATATAAATCTGGAAGGACACGATTCTGTCCATAGCACAAGGAATGCAACTTTGAGCAAGTTATCTAAGTTTTGTTTCTTCATCTATAAAATGGAATGACAATTATATCTACCCCATACTTTGCATGAAGCATTCACTGTCACCTCTGTGAAGTGCTTAGCATAGTGTTCACTGTCCATATTACCTTTCCCTCACATAGAAGTAAATTCTAGCGCTTCCTTCTGTTAGGGTGACCGAGAAGGATCAGTGATTGGAGATTGTTGGAGAAGAAAAGGGAACCTGCAAACCAATTCTACCCTGATAAGGGGAGACATAAGAGGAGACAAGAGAGTGAAGCACTAAGAAAGGAGACTTCTCAGGGCGCTCTGGGACAGCCTGGATGCTAGAAAGTTTCTCCTCATGTTGAACTAAAACTCTTCCCTAACATTTCCACCCATTCACCCAAGTACTGTCCCTAGGAAGTATTCTCTGGAACAACACATGGAGTTGGCCCATGTGCTTTTCCATATGACAAATCTTTGAAAATAGCTCTTATGTCCTCTACCTAAGTCTTTTATTTCCCAAGCTAAACATTCCGAGGTCCTTCAGTCATCTCTGTATCACAAGGTTTCCAGGCCCCTTACTATCCTGGTAGCCCTCTCTGGACATGCTCTAATTTGTCCATACTCCTCTTCAGATGTGGTGTCCAGAAGGAAACACAATACTCCAGATGTGGACTGACCAGCACTAATTACAATGGGACTATTAACTCCTTTCATCCACACAGTATGTTTCTATTAATGGAGCCTAAAATTACAAAAACTTTTTCAGCCACCACATCACTCTAGATTTTCATTTTGAGTTTACGGTAAATTATAACTCTTTGGTGTTCTGTTTTGTTTTGTTTCCTTGCTATTATTAAGCCATGTCGCCTCCATCTTGCATTTTTGCCAGTGATTATCTAGCTTAAACATGGGAGTGTGGCTGACTAAATGGTGAGATGTAAAATCTCTGTGGGCAGGAACTCTTCGTGATATTCCAGAGCCTAGCGCAGTGCCTGGCTCACTGATATGTTAGCTATATTTTCCAACAGCCACCTCCAACCATGAGACCTTAGGAATAAAAGTACCAAGAATGCACCAGGCAAAAGCTTGATATTTACTCCTAATTATAGCATTGGCCCCCAAATTCCTATAAGGTCTCCCACCCTGGCAACCTGGACTGGAGCACTTCTGAGCTTTGTAGGATTTTTGTGAACTTGTTCAAACAAGCCCATCTGATGGCAAACACAGCAGGGAAGAAAAAGAAAAGAAAAGAACAAAAAGGGCAAATTGTGTGAAACAGAGGGTGAATAAAAGATCATTCACTCAGTCCAGCTCCGTTTATAATTGCATTATTCCTCCCACTAAGGGCCCCACTCCTTTTGTTTTGGTCACCTTGTGAGAGGAGGGGGAAGCCTTGAGCTCCCCCTAGAGGTTAGAGCAGGGGACTGATAAGAGATGTTCCATAACTTGTATGATCACTGATCTTGTGTTCTTTCTGAATCTCAATTTGGTAATCCAACATACAGATCAATTCTCTCATCTATCTGAGAATTACGACTTGAGGAAGGATCAAGCCAACCTGGAGCTTTTAAAAGAAATGCTACCATATGTGACCTTGGTTCAAGGAAGTCACTACAAACTCCCTTTGTCTGAACACTAACTCCCTCACCTTATTTATTTGCTTGTCCAGTCAGCTTTGCACCCCAGGCTGCCTCCCACAGACTTCCAGGTTTTGTGTGTGCTTAACTTGGACTTTAGCTTTCTTATTAGTTCATTTGTTCATCCAGGCCAAGGGCTGTATAAGAGCTGGGAGTATACTGGTGAGAAAAATCAGACATGGGAAAAGAAGAATCTCCTTATAGTCTAGTAAAGGAGGAAAACAACCCACAAATAAATGAAATTGCAGCATGATGAGTGCTACAAATAGAAGTATGTGGGACCGTAAGCGCACCAATAGAGGGTTGGACTTAGTTGGGGAGGAGAAAGTCATGTGTAAGATGAGGGATGAGTGGGATCAACCAAGTGAGGATGAAAGCAAAGACATTTCCAGACGGACAATGGCCTTATGTAAAAGGTCTGGTGGAGGAGAGAACCCACAAAGTACTGGAAGCTGAAAAGAGGCCAGCATGGCTAGAAGAGAACGCAGAAGAGGGAGCTTGAAGGAAGATGAGGCTATGGAAGAGAGTTGCGTGGCTTGTCATCAAGACCTGCCTCCAGATTAATTCCTATCTGTGACCAGTTTTCTTTAAACCTGATTGTCAGATAAGTCTTAGTCCACTTTCTCTATCCTGTCTGCAAGGATTTCATGAGCTACATTGTCAAATGCCTTGAGGAAATCAAAATACATTTTGTGTATATCGTGACCCTAAGTGGTTCCATCACGCATCATAGAGACAGAACTTCAAGTGTGAGCAGAGGTTTTTTTGTTTGATTTTCTTGTTTAACATGGAATGTTTGAGTGAAAAACACAGGGAAGGAGTCAAGGAGGGAGAAGCTGTGGGTGCTAGAGAAGATTTGCTGTGGGATAAAACAAAGGTCTTCATGAGGAAACCCTAGGTGCCTTCCCGATATCTTTCTCTGAATAATTTCACTCTTCCTTAAGGATCACATTATTCAGCAATGCTTTTCATTTGTTCAGTGTTTTTCCTTGTTGGTAAGAAATACCGACTTATGACTAAGCAACTTTAAGCCCATTTTCCTTCATTCCAGAACTATTGGACACCAGCTACAAATCTGTAACCAGGCAATAACATCCTCTACGTTTATTGTTATTTCATCTAATCCTCGATTCTTTCAACAAATCATCTTAAGTTCCTGCTGTGTGCTAACACTCAGGACGAAAATATGAATAAGAGCATTTGGCCCCTGAGGGCTCACCAGTCAAGAGGGAAAACTAGACCCGTTCCAGTTATACTCATGCGCTGCTTAACGACGGGAATGTGTTCTGAGAAATACATTGTTAGGCAATTTTGTCTTTGTGTGAACATCATTGAGTGTACTAACACGAACCTACATGGTATAGCTACTATACACCTAAGCCATATGGTACTTATGGGACCTCCATTGTATATGCAGTCTGTCATTGACTGAAATGTCTTTGTGTGGCTCATGACTGTAGCAAGTAATGGAATAGACGTAAATGTGGTAAGTGGGAACATGAGGTAAGAGAAAGCTTTTAACTGCCTATGGTTGCAAGGAAGGCCTTTTACAGGAGGAGGCATCTGAGCTGAGGCTTGGAGGACAAGCAGATTACAAGGGCAAAGAGATTCCCGGGCAGAGAAAACAGCATTTGCAAAGCCATAGAGGCAAAGGAAAGCATGAAATAGCAGGTAAGGAAGGTGGCTTGGACACAGTCCAAGCTGTCCTTAGGAGTCAGGAAAGAGACGATGCTGCAACAGCAGATAGGAGTCACTCATGACAAGCTCTGAGTGCTATTCTCCAGAATTTAAATTTTACCCCATAGGCAGTGGTAAGCTGTGAGCTCCAATTTGTACTTTAGAAAGTTCACCCAGGCAGCCATGTGGTGATAATTCGTAATCCTGAAGAGTCAAAGAGAATTTAACTCATCTGGCGTCGATGGCTGGTTGGCCCATAGATATTTGGCGGTTTACATGTGGTGTCACCTTGATTTGTTTGACAGAAAATCTAAACCTTAATGAGAATCACAGAATCTCTGGAAAACAGCTAGAGTTGGCTCAGTTCTTCCCAGAGTATGTTCTACAGAACCTAGTGCTGTGGGGTGTGAGTAGGGAAAAAATATTTTCCAATTATATTCTAGGAAATGATAATTTAGGTTATTACCCATAGGGAGTAGAGTGGCGTCCTAGGTAACCCAAAGGAGATAAAGCAAAGAAAGTACTTCCATGTTTTTTTCAAAAAATATCAAAGAAGACATATAGCAGGTAGCTACAGACGTGGACATAACCACTTGCTTCTCTTTCTGCAATTGCTTTTCTTGGACTAGTGCTAAAATGGACTGATGGTTGGTACTGTCTGAAGACACAACTACTAATACTAGGAAGAAAGTAGTTTCAGCTGCAGTTGGGCAGCAGGGAAAAATTAATTTATAATTAGGAATTGCTGTGCAGCTATTGAACCCTTCCCTGGAGGGGGCTGGGCTGGGCAGGTGGTACCAGCCAGGTTGATCAAGGTAAGAGGAGATTCAAGGCGCCAGGATAAGTCAGAAAGAGGAGTGACCAGGGGCAGAGAAGAGTGGAGAGATTCAGGACATGAGTGTAAAATAATGACCACAGGAGGATGCTTGAGTTGAGTACCAAGATAAAAAAGCTAAGTCTGACATTAGGCCTGGGCCTGAGAAGAAAATCCAGTAGGAGATCAGGTCCTAAGCAAACGTGGAGACAGAGTAGGGAGTTGGGATCACAATGTGAATGAAACAGAACAGTCTAGGCCTTTTTCCATGAGCAGAGATGGGTGACTCAGAGCATCTTCTTATGAGATATGGCCGTGTGGTGCCAGGGGTTGGAGAATCAGTCTGCGCTGAGGCACAGCATCTGGGTAGGCAAGGTCATCCATACACAGATAAATGGAGTCCTCCCTCTGGACTATAAGTTACTGAACAGGAGTCATCTGATTCGTTTTAGTTATTCCAGCATCTCACACAGAGCTTGGCACAACAATAGGTGCTCAGTTAAGATTTTCTGAACAAATGGCTGAATAGATTCTCTAAATTAAGCTTTCCTCCACATCACCAACCTTTCAAAACCTCTAAGTTCCATAGGAAGTTCTAGTTGCATTCAGAATGTCTTTGTAGAGTGACTCTCCTTGTTACATCCCAAAGAAAAGATGTGAAGACCTTCTGCTCGTTGAGATGCAAACTTTTGATCTCAACAGAGAAATGACGCCAGTTGGCAAAGCCAGCATAGTGGAACACCAAAACAGACACAAGTTAACATCTCCTTGCCCTTTTCTTTTTTAAAAAAAATTTATTTAGGTCACATTGGTTTATAACATTGGGTAAATTTCAGGTGTACATTATTATATTTCAGCTTCTGTATAGACTGCGTCATGTTTACCATCCTCTCCTTTTTCTACTTCATTCCAACACTAGGCCGAACCACTAGGAAACTTAGTGAGCAGGAAACACAAGCCCACAGGTTGGCTTCCCAACAAGAGGCCTTAGAAAATTTTTAATGATAGTATTAACTTGGGCTTATCAATATGCAATTTTATCAGAGAAATCTAAACTATAAAAATGTTATATGGTGTTATTTTAAGTTATTTTTGTTTTCCCAGCTTTTGTAACCATGAAAGAGTTTGGGCATGATTATCCTCTCACATAAAGGGAGGGGCGGGACTCACGTCGTGAATGGTCCATGAGTTCATGCAGTAGGGGATCCATCTCCACACCAAGTACCAAGCAGAAGAGGCATGTAATCAACAGGCAAGATACCAGAGGTTCTAGAGCATCAAAAATCTAATCACACCCACTTCCTACAGAGCCGGGGATGGCTTTTCAGAGTGATTTCCATGGTGCCATCCTTCCCGTGGTTTGCATACACAGGGAGGACGGAGGGAGCCACTGGATTCAATTCTGTATTTACAAGAATGTGAAAAAGATAGAAACCAGGGCTCCTGGCACTCAAGTTAAAAGCAGGTTGATTCTGCTGCACAACAATGTGAATGTACTTAATGCCACTGAACTGTACACTCAAAATGGTTAATGATGAATTTTGTTATATATATTTTACCATAATAAAATTTTTTTTAATGTGCAAACATAATAAGGGGGTTATGGTGGAAAGCAAGTTGATTCTTTATAACCTGCACAGAAGGAGATGAGCAGTTGATTCAAAAACATTTATATTTGGTCAGGATTACAACATAGGAGCCCACGTGTGACTGATAACGTTCCTAGGTATATTGCCTTATTGCTGGGCATATACCATCCAACAATAAGAGAAGAGAGTGCTGCAGGGCACTGAGGACCAAAGGCCACTACAGGTCATACACAATCTGCAGACTGATGGACTGCAACTGGGCCACCACTGGATGGACAGGCCAAGATGTCTATGCACTGCCCACAAGGCTGATGCTCAGCTGAGCTGATCCACCCCCACTCCTCCTCTGACCCACAACATGTGTGCGGGGTCTGGGCAGAGCTGTTCTGGAACACAATGACAGGCAGACACTCCACATGTTCACACCCACGTTCTTATCCTCCTGCGTCAAGGAGGCTGTCCAAGGAACCCCCAGCTCAAGGACACTCCTTATCCTGCTCAAAGACAAACAGTGACAAAAGTGACAGTGCTTAATAGCTAAAGAGGAATTTGCAAGAATAGGCTTGCAAAATTCTCCAGCTTCAGATGGTGGTGACACTTACTGCCTAACGTCCTCAGTCCAATGTTAGTGATAAGAATCTCAGGTCTGGCCGGGAAGAGGGCTTTTCAGGCTCTCTCTCTTCCCCAAAGGCGGTCTCCCTTCCAACTTAACAAACATTAATCAGACAGTGACCATGTACCCCAAGCATTCTGGAAACACACAGAGAAATTAGACAAGGCCCTGTGGTCAAGACACTGCCAGCCTTCGGACCTCATGCCTGCAGGGTTTGGCCTCTCCTAAGGGGATCTAGAGCCCATGGGTACTGGCTCCAAATCAATCCGTTGACAAGTATTCATGGCATTGTTTTATTCTCCCTGGTTCTTCCCAACATAGACAACTCCTGTCATCCCTTTGCATCCTCGGAAACCTCATTCCATTGTACTTCTGCCATCTGGCCTTAGCTGAAGTCTGACACTTCCTGAGGACACTAGCCCCCTACCATCCTCTCCAGGGTTTCTGACTCTTCCATCTCCCGGGTATCCCAGGCTAAGATGGGAGTGGAGAGGGGGTGGCATTGGGCTCCCACCACTGCTTCCAAACCATTACTCCTCTCCTCTCCTGTAAGAGCCTCTTCGCCTTTAAGGCTTTGCCATAGTGCCTCACTCCTCCTCATGGTCACCAACTCTGGACCACCAAGGTAATGGAAAGAATTTAAGTAACCTTAAGATACCACTCAGAAACAACTGAGTTGTCAACTGTCAACTATCATCCTGACAGTTTTAGCTTCTGGTTTTCTCAGACCCGCTCCCTCTCTCCCTGCAAACACTGCCCTGTTGTAGGTCCTCATCACCTCTGCCTGGAATGTTGGAATAGCTTCCTTATGAGGACTCTGTGTCCAGTCTTGCTGCTCTCCTATCCACCCCCTCCCTCTCCCAGCTTATACTATTTAAAACACAAATGTTACTGTAATACTTCCCAAGGGGTGTGACCTCATCGATGTGGCTAACATTTATTGAGGGCTTATATTGTGCCAGATCCAGGACTAAGTGCCTTACAAGTTACTATTATTGTCCCCGTTTTATAGAAAGGGAAACCACAGTTGAGAAAGACTAACTTAGTCAAAATCACACAGCCAATAAGTGTCTCAGATGGAATTAAAAGACATAACTGTCCGACTCCAGAGGCTAAACATGTAACCAGTGGCCACTGAAGAAGACATAGTTAGTGTTCACCAGTATTTCCAGTTCTCTGCTCCTTCCAGGCACAAGGGAGGGTTGCACTGCCCGGTCCCCGAAAGTTAGGAGCAGCCACCGTACTTGCTTTGGTCAATGAGAAGTGAGGGGAAGTGATGTGGCTCATATTCTGGTGGCAGCATTTAAGCCGCAGTGTGCTTCTCCACGCTCTCCTCCCCTGCTGCACTGAACTCCAAAGCTTTCTGTTGAGATGACAGTGTCATAAGATAGCAAAGCCCTTGTCAGCCTAGGTCCTGAGTGACCAGATCGAGCTGAGTGTCCCATCAACCTATAGGGTTGAAGTGTGAACAAGAAATAAACCTTTGTTTTGTGAACCTTTCAGCCACTGAGATTTGATGGCACTAGAGAAAAACACACACACAAACACCTACAGTCTAAAGCAGCCTATCTGGATGAACACAGATGTACTGCCTCCCTCAGTTACAAAAGCCAGGTCTTATCTTCTTGCAAAAACCTTCTTATACTCCAGTTTTCATTTCTTGCATTTACTAGCTATGCAAACAAGTCACTTACCTCTCTTCTGAGTCTCAGTTTCTTCATTTTTAAGGGAGTTGAAGTAGAGCTTTCGTCAAATCTCATTCAACATACCCTTACAGAGAGTGTTGTGGGTGCCAGGCACCGTGCTGGTGCCAGTTGATATGGAAAGCCCCTTCTACACTGATAGTATGAGTCTGTCCTGGCCAGCTACCCAGGGCCATCCTCTGGAGCTGAGTGCTAGAAACAAACCTGGGGTCCAGCCCTGGCTCTGCCACTCACTAGATGTGAGACTGTGCGCAAGTTATTACTTAATCTGTCTCCATTTCCTTATTGAGTAAAACAAGGATATTTATTCCTACCCACCAGGTCCATCGGGAGAGTTAAATAAAGTAAGGTGTGTATATATAACTCCAGGGTTAAATCCATTGGTGACAGAAGCAGACAGATCTTGTTCTAGTCACGGTGTCAGCTCTTGCTGTGTGACCTTGAGCATGTTACTTAGCCACTTTATGCCTCAGTTTCCCCATCTATAAAGAGAGAATAGTAATGGTACCTCCATCTCCATTGGGTTTTAGTAAGAAATGTTGAGCTCTTGACACATGGTAGGTAGCACTCAATAAATGTTAATTAATCCTGGGAAAGCTGCTTTACACATACTAGGCCAATATATACATATCTCAAAAGTTTATTTATTGAATGAGTATTTCTTCCACCTTGAAGATAGGGACTGAGTCTTATTCTTCTTTACATCTCCTGTGCCTGGAAAGTAGACAGGTTAAATAACTATTTGGGGGAGGAAGTGATTAACTTCATCACATTTTCTATTCTCTTCTTTCTATCTTCCTGAAGAAAACTCAATCTCTTGGCCTTAGGACGTCACAGGCTCTTCTGGGGACTGTCTAGTTGTCAAAGAAGTCATTTCTCCCAAATTTTCCATCCGAGCCTGACTCATCCCTCCTGAACCCAACAGATGGGGAGAAGGGGAAGGGGACGAGCAGGAAGGAGCGCGAAAACTCCCCCAATTGCCTGAGTCTCTGGGTCGTGTTTTTCTGCAGTCTGAAAGGTTTTGTTTTTGATTTAAAGAAAATGAAATCGTTTCCAAGGAAAACTCATTTTGTTATGGTTCAAAAATATTTAATTTGTGATATTATTTCCTCTGCTGAGCTTTCAACTTTCTAAACTCCTCTGAGGCTGGACTAGCGCCAGGGCTGCGAGTGCTCTTGAGTGTGTAACATGTCCTCCTCCTGAGAGCCCACCACTGGCTGCAGAGCCCGGAGATGCAGCTCAGAGAAATAAATCACGGTCCCCTGGGCTTCCACTCAGATCCATGTCAGCAGCATCCTTGCAAGGGGATCCTTCTGTGTCTTTTTAATCATGGAACTCTCCCTGGAGAGAGCACAGGGTCTGTGGCCAGACACAGCACAGCTGAGGTCAGAGCTGGTAAGGTGGGCATCTCTGCATGACTTTATGACCAACAGTTGGGGGTGCTTTATCACTTCTGAGGGAAAAATCGGTGGACTCCCACATAGTGACTAGAATTGTTTAAACAAACTAAACGCCAGGCAGAGAAGTTATAGAAGAGATTTAAACAAAGGGATGTTGCTATTAGATGACCTTAGTTATCCCTTTCAGTCCCAAGGTACTGTGACTGGGTTAAAACATGCTCATTTAATGAACACTAAGAGTCTGGTATGTGTGCCATACTCCTTGAGGTACCACTAGAAGTGTAGAAATAAGGGAAGACTTAGTCCTCGTGCTTAGCCTTACTTGGGAAACAGGACACCTGCATCAGTTAGGACTGCCTACGTATGCTAATTTCAGAAACTTAATCAATGCTTAAATTCTTATTTAAGAATTATATACATCAGGGAGGAGGTAGGACTCAGGTCCATGTCATCTTCAGGGATCCAGGCTGACAGAGACTCAACTTTGTAGACTGTCACAGGGTCACTGCAACAGTAGCAAGAGAAGAGGGAGAGTCGTGCACTGAGTCTTCAGCTTCTGCCTGAACGTGACACTTGTCAATTCTGCTTGACCCGATTGGCCAAAGCAAGTCACATGCCATGACTAGCTTCAAGAGGTAGGAAGTGCAACCTTACTGTGCCCACAGGAGAAGAACCAGAAATACTGCTGAGCAAGACTAATGTCTATTATATTGCCAAATGCATGCAACAACTGGACAAAGACAGTGTGTAATGCAGGACTAAATGAAGAAAGTGCCAAATGAATGTTTGACCAACTAATGAATGAATGAGAAATCCACGCAAGTTGAATAGTAAGGGAAGATTTCGTGGCAGAGGTAGGATGTGAACACACCATTAAAAGTGGGGAAGTGGGTAGGTAGGAGGTGCAGAGAGGAAAATAGCACCTGCAGAAGAGGTGAGAACAACATGGAAAAAGGAGAAGGGAACTAAAATTTATATATCACCTATTATGTTACAAGTACATTGTAGGAACTTTTCCATTTTATAGATGAGACTGGGTCTCAGACTGACCAAGAAGCTTATTCTCCAAAAACACACCTCTAATAAATACAGAGCTGACATTCAAACATAGATGTCCTTGACCCCAAAGCTTGTGCAATTTTCTACTCTACCACAAGAAAGCAACAAACATTTTGTTTTCCCAGGACCATGAGAAGCCTGGGTTATCTAAAGCAGCCCTGGAGAATAGTGAAGGATGAAGTTGATGGAGGATTTTGGCTGTGGGCTAAATTTGGAACAGATAAGCTAATCAGTGGGGAATCACTGGAGTTCAGCTTAAGGATATGTGACATAGTTTTGGAAGACCTGCTACTGTAACACTGCAGGAGGAATAAATATTCGTAAAATATTTCCTGTCTTCCAGGAGCTCAATAAAATAAATAAAAGAGTTACACTGTAACACAGGCAGAGTCTGCTATGTTTCATAGCAGAAACAGAAGTGCAAAGTGTAAAGCTGGCAAACACACTGTAAATGTAGGTGTAGGTGGGAAGGGAAGACAGGGAGACAGGTGGCTCTGACGTTCTCAGGCAGGTGATTAGGAGAACGGTCACACCAGCCACAGCAGGGCCCAGTGCGAGAATAAACTGGTATTTCCCTTCAAATTCTTCTCGGCTATTTCCTGAAATCACCAGGGAGTAGTTCACTGGATCTCTAACGCAGACCTCTTATCCACCACAGGTAGGCCCAGCAGCTCCTTCTTGCCTGCATTAGCTGTTTGTAATGAATTAATTCCAAGAGTTGGCTGTCCTGGCCCATTAATAAGAATGATGATGATAAGAACACCTAGCACTTACAGAAGACCAACGACGTGAGTCAGTCAGGCACATTATCTCATTTACTCCTTACAACACCAGATGAGAATCCTGAGGTTCAAAGATTACATATCTTATCCAAGATCACACAGATGGTCAATGTCAGAGCCAAGATTCAAACCCAGATCTTTCACACTCCACAGTACAGCCTTGAGACTAAGAACTGTGTCTTGCAGAGTCCTGCTTCATCAGCATAGAGCACAGTGGCCTGGCACAGGAAAAAGAAATCATTGTTTGTTGAAATGGTTAAAGGAATAAAAAATCAGACAGTTGAGATCACATTCCTGTAGTGGCAGGTATATTTCCTTTATAGGAGGGAGGATAGCATATTAATGAATCAGGAGAACTGAGGTGGTGAGAAGGGGGTCTGAGAAGTATTGATGGTCAGTATTGGAGGCCAGAAAGAGGACGTGGGATTCCTAGGATCAGTAGTAAGCAGCGCAGTAGTCCTCTGAGCAGTGGCGGGATCTTCACTCCAGTTGCCTGTAAGGAGACAGGAGGGGAATATGGTTGGAGATCCGGTGGTGGAATAAGAACCTCCACTAGGGTGGAAACAGCAGGAAGAAAAATATCAGGTGCCACAGAGGAGAATCAGCAGGTTTTGGTGGAAAATTAGATATAAGTGACAAAGAAGGAGTTGAGGAAGACTCCAGGTTTTCCAGGTAATGTGAATTTGATAAGAAACTTCTTAGCATTGCAATTTTCTAGGGGCACATTTGCTAATAAGACCTTATATTTTTACAGCCCTTTCGCATTGGTAAAGAATCTCTTCATCCATTAAGCTCCTGCAATCTATACAAATGAGACTACTAAACTCAGATAAGGATTGTCCACCCCAAAGCCCTCTTTTCACTTTGATAATCATTCTCGTGCAGACAGACAGGTGGTAGCAAAGAAATTGAGATTGCAGATGTAATTTATTAACTTAAAGGAAAAAAGTCTTAGGAGAAGGAACTGGATGATTTAGGCTCCCTGTTGAAGACTCTGTAGGACAGGCTCTGCACACTGAGCATTCAGGTGGACAGTCTCCTCTAGAGTAGACAGACCAGCAGGCTCTAAGAGAAGGACGTGTGTCCAGCCTGAAACCAGAGACTGTGGTCCCAACACTCTCTGTATACATGAAAGTCATAAGGGGAAAAATCCTCACAGACAATGGCTGCATTACGTTGCAATCTTTAACAAAATGTAATGATTATATGTCATTAGTTAGCCAAACCCAACCTCCTTTCTGCAAACTCTGTCCTCCAACCAAGGGAAACAGCAGGAAGCCTTCAGGATTAAGAGAGTGAGTCTTACATTCAATTTCCCTCCCTTGACATAATTTTCACTATGTAGAAAGCTTTGTCATTAGTGAGGTTCATGGAGACTGGACAAATAATGACATAATCCCTTCAGATGGGTAATTATTATTAGCAAAAGAAGAGACATTCTTCATTATCCCAATCATTAATGAAACACAGTGTTATCATTTCCTGTCAATGGTTTTTTCCTCCTTTTTAGTACTGTTTATGGCCATGTACTAGAAGTTAAAAAAATAAAAGACACTTTAAGGGCTGGCCCAGTGGTGTAGTGGTTAAGTTCACACACTCCGCTTCAGTGGCCCAGGGTTCACCGATTTGTATCCCAGGTGTGGACCTACACCCTGCTCATGAAGCCATGCTGTGGCCGCATCCCACATACAAAATAGAGGAAGCTTGGCACAGATGTTAGCTCAGGGTGAACCTTCCTCACCAAAAGCAAATAAATAAATTAAATTAATAAATAAAGACACTTCTAAGGTTCCATTTGGAACACCTGACAAGCAAAGCAGTCCTGGAGAATTTCTTTTGGCCTATGGCTGGAAAACAGGGTGCTTTGGTTAATTCTTTATATTTGGCATATTGGAATCTTTATTCACAAATATGTCTCCTCCACAGGAATAAGATCTCTTTTGCAGTCAGGTTCTACACACTTAGCAGATGTTAGCCCATAAAAGACAGACAGTCAAAAAACTGAATATTGAATGACAATATATCTCAGCTCCTCTGATGAGCATGACTTAACCAGGGTTACTGAATGCAGTTGTCTGAACGATTCTTACTTTCCATTCCGACTGAAAGCCAAGTGAAAGATACACACGTTCTGCTGCCAGCAAGTTCATACCAAGTTCCTCCTTGATACTCCCTTCTAATGTGCCTCCCAAAGAACAGAGGCCAAGTAGAGCAGTTGCATTAGCTATGGCACTTGAGATTTATTAACAGGCTTTGGAACCACCCCTCTCTGTAATTGTGTTTCCTAAGAAGCTGCCATAATATGAGTCGTTCTACAAAAAAACAGAAAAAGAAAAATTGCATTGGCACGTGAGGTGATGTGCATGGCTTGTCTCCACCCTGGCCATGGCCGGACCTGCTTATCTGCTAATTGCCTCACAATTACCCTCAAGTCACCTCATGTGGGTAAAACTATTTTGCAATTTGGATTATAAGCTTCCTGAAGACCTGGACCCTGTTTTTGGTTTACCTGTACTGTCACTCAGGACCAGGGACACAGGAGCCTTCCTAAATCTGCCCTGAAATGAGAGAAGGCAGGAGAAGAGTCCTGCTGTGGTTCGCTGTGGGGCATTCCTCCTTTGTTGTAGAATCAGTTCTCTGTGGCCCCCGATGTCAACAGCACAGAAGTTCTGATAATCTTCACGAAAGAGTTATGCTCAGGCCATGGAGTTAAAACTGTTCTTTATACAAACACAGAATATTTTTAAATATTCAATTCAGATAGATTGCCACATTACTTGAAAACAGTTCTTTACTTTAAAAAGCAGCTTCAGACAGCCTGTTTAGATTTCCAAAACATCTGGGCCTGAGCCACTTGGAAACTCACACCCTGGAGCATAGAAGCATCTCCAGTGGGTCTGCTGCCGAGCTGCTGAGGAAACAACCAGAAGAGAAGGATAAACCAAACCCCCCAAACAAGTGCTCCCTTCCACAGCGCACACACTTGCTTCGCTTCTCTTTTATTTTTTCCGAAAATGGCCTTGTTTCCAAGGCATCCTCCATGACAGGAAAAGAGGTTCCAGGCGAGTGGGCTGAGATGTGAAGGTAGACAGTGGCCTCTTTCGTTCCATCTTTCCAGAAACCAAGAGACCAGCTCCCAAAGGCCCCCATGCATTTTCCTCCAGACAAACTCATGATATTTTTTCTTCAAAGAAAATTCTCCCAAACCTACCAGACCCAGGCCACAGAATGGCCAGTCTCAGAGTTGGCAGGACCTCAGTGGTCAGCTGGCAGGACACTTCTCCCCATGCGGCTGGTCACCAGGTCCTCCCAGTTGGGGGTCGCCTGCCCTCTGCAAGAGATCTTCCATGACAGGTGCTTGCCACCTCAAGAGGTAGTCTAGGCCTCTTATTTATTAGTTCGTCTCCATATTCCACTTCAAATTTCTTCCCTTTAACTCAAACCACCAGACCCATTCTACCCTGTGAAGCCTCAAAGGATAAATCAAATCCTTTTTTCCATGGCAGACATTCAAATATGTTAAAATGGTTATAGGGTCTCCTCTGAGTCTTCCCTTCTTTGGGCTAAATGGTCCCAATTTCCTGAAGCTGGCCTGCACGTGATGGAATTGTCAGGCTCTTCCCCATCAGGCAGCCCCATGGGACGTGCTCCCGCTTGAAGATGTCTTGCAGGCAGACGGAGAGCTCACAAAGAGGAATAAAATCCTCTGGATGTGGTCCTCTGAGTCAGAAGATGGTGGAACCATTACCTCCTTTATCCTTTGTTCTTTAAAAACCAACACAATCGGCCGACCCATGGCTGAGTGTTAGAGTTCCGTGTGCTTGGCTTCGGCGGCCCATGTTTGCAGGTTCAGATCCTGGACATGGACCAACTCCACTCACCAACCACGCTGTGGAGGTGTCCCACATACGAAAAAGAACCAAAAACACAATCATAGCATTCTGTGGTTTCTCTGTTTTTTTTCTGCTCTAACTGGCTTTTAAGTCACTTTCCCCTCATCCTGGACTTTGCTGATTTTTTGAAGTGTAGAGCTCATCCTGGACATTTACCTCTGAGATTTTTATCTTCACGGTTTAAACGCTTCATTTAACCTACTGAAATCATCTTAAATCTTGACTTTGTCATCTAACATATCATCTATCCCTTCCAGCTTTATGAGGAAAGTGATTTCTGTATCTTAATCCAAGCCCAAGATTAAAAACAAAAAAATACATATACAGTAGGGCCCAGGACAGAATACACTACAGTTAACAACATTTATTGAGTGTTTACAATATCACAGTCTCTATTCTCAACACTTCTCATGAGTTAAAGCATTTAATTCTCATGTCAATCCTAATATATAGATGTGACTAGTATCCCCACTTTACTGATGAGGAAACTGAGGCACAGAGAGGTTAAGTAACTTCCCAAGGTCACTTAGCTAGTAAATGGCAGATCTGAGGCCAGGCAGTCTGCCTCCAGAGCCTTATCCTCTGTTCTGTATTGCTCCCGCTAGAAGACATCAAGAGACTTCCCTCCACTTTGACATCGTTAGTCCAACATCAATGCTCTTTAGGAATAATTGGGTTAATCAGCTAAAAGCCCAACATTTTTACTATCATTTAACCTATTTCCATCCATCCTTTCCATGAGAATATTTATAAGGAACTCTGTCAGAGGCTTTTATGGAGTCAAAATGTACTGTGTCCATAGCGTTCCCTAGATGCCCGAGTCCAATAAACTCTTCAAAGAAAATGATTTAGTTTGGCATGACTTGTTCTTGGAGGATCTCTGCCAGCTCTAGTGCTCGCCTGCCCTCCCTCTGGCCCTTTAACCCAGCCCAGCTCCCCCTGCACCACTTAGCCCCAGCTGCTCGTGGTTGTCATAAAGGGCTATTCTCGCTTATTCTAGTATAGTCCATTCCAGTCTTGCTCCAAAAGCCTCCACTGCCTGGTCTAATTCCTTGGCATTCTAATCCCATCTTTGATCCTTTCTTCTGACATAGTGTGTCTACAAGTGCGTTTTATGGAACT
The DNA here is from genome assembly GCF_021613505.1 of Equus quagga. Classification (NCBI taxonomy): domain Eukaryota; kingdom Metazoa; phylum Chordata; class Mammalia; order Perissodactyla; family Equidae; genus Equus; species Equus quagga. The sequence continues at coordinate 45,869,175 of NC_060284.1, read as the reverse complement.
CCTTCTGTCAGATAATAAGTTGTGTTTTTTTTAACAAGTGGTTTTTGAGTTTTAAAAAATTAAACTAGTTTATTCACTGTGGAGCTCTTAATACACTAACGTGCGTAGTGAATATCTAGTGATATTCTATGTAGAATTTCAAATTAGTTAACTGTGGTATCTGTGCTGCACACACACACACAATCGTGTAAGGATATTGGGGTATATTATTTAATAGGATATATTTGAGCACCAATAACTATTTCCTTGTCTAAATGCTTACAAATCACCTGTTTGTTGATGCATTCTAGAATTATGTCAAAGACACAGAGAAATCTAAGCAGTTGGTCAGTGCCAGAATCTATCTCTTCCCATTTTTTTTTTAAACAGAATGTTTTTGTGTCTCCATTTGAGTGGGAAACGTTCTATAAGCATTCTCTTGTCTCCAACGAGAAACATTCTCTGGGCTTGGAAATTGAACTGAAAGTAACTACTGTTTTTACCTAAATTGGTCCTCAATTTCCGCTACAGTATCTCTGTGCTTACCTTTGAAGATTGATGATATTTTTCTTGCTCCTGCACCACCTTTTCAAGCCTTGCTCAGATGTCACATTTCTCAAGGAAACAAAGCCTTTGCTGATCACCTTATTTTAAATTCCAACACCCTACCAATACTCTCTAGCCCTCTTTCCTGCGTTATTTTTCTCAGTAGACCTCAATGCTTTCAAAAGAATATATAATTTACTTACTTGCTTTGTTTATTGGCTATGTCTCTACAGAGGTACTGCTGTATCTCCAGCATGTATACTCACACCTGGCACAGAGAAGGTTCCCCATACACATTTGCTGAATGAATGGAGAAGGCAGAAGTAGCAATCACTCAAAAAATACATATCAGGTGCCTTCTATGTGCCAGGCACTGAGTTAGTGACATTCTACCTAAGTGGCTTAAATGCCACTTCCTCAGTGAAGGACTTGCTTTACATTCTCTCTTTGCCTTCTTTGCTTTCCTTTCATAGCACTTATCACATTTTATAATTATACATGCATTTGTGTGATTATTTATTTTATTTCTACTATTGATTTATGAGGACAAATATTTAGACTGTTTCGTCACTTCCCCCCAGTGCCTGGCCCAGAGTAGGCACTCAGTAATGAATGAATGAATGAATGAATGAATGCTCATTTTTACCCTGAGGCTTTGGCCTCAAATCCCAGCGCTAAACTGTAGGGTGTCAGACTGGATCATGTGATTCTTTTGCCGAGGCTAAAGGCAGCCTAGAGCCTTGGGCCTAACCCAAAGCAAGTCAAACAGCCATCTCTTTCCCCTTCCCGCCCACATCTACAGTTGGATCTTAGCTCTATATTTTATTATTTTTATGGAAAATAAGATTGGCCCAAGGGATACCAGCCGGCAAGAAGAAAAGTACCCAAGAGTACGAGAGCCGAGGCAAGTGAGCATCACGTCGAGGTCTGGAGCAGAACTGGGCAGGGTGGAGAGAAGAGCATCTGGGCTGCCAACCCCATCAGCAGAACAGGGGTAGTAGGAGTGGGGTGGGTTAAACGAAGAGAGGAAGAGAGTCCCAGTGTCTAGAGCTTCTTGACACAGAAATTTCAGGAAGAGGCAGCAGAGAGTTCTAGTCCTTTCACCAACCTTGCAGTAGAGGCCAAAAATGTGTTACTATGGGGAGTGCTAGTGGGGATGGAATTACTAAGATTCAGAATCCCAGGCGAGAGGCAGACCACACCACAGAACCATTAGTTCTATGTTCCAGTCACATTCCCTGGAATCTGATGGCTCTTCAGGATCTCTGCTACTCCTTAGGAGATAGAAGAGCCAAAGCATTTGTTACAGGCTGAATCTTTCCCCCTATGGGGAAATATGTTGAAATATGTATATGTTGAAGTGCTAACCCCCTGTACCTTTGAATGTGACTGTATTTGGCGATGGGATCTTTAAAGAGATAATTAAGTTAAAACGAGATTATTCCTTAGGGTGGGCCCTAACCCAATATGACTAGTGTCCTTATAGGACACAGACACACACAGAGGAAACACCATGTGAGGACAGAGCAAGAAGGCAGCCATCTACAAGCCAAGAAGACAAGCTTGATACCTTGATCCTGGACTTCTAGTCTCCAGAACTGAGACAATAAATTCCTATTGTTTAAGTCACCCAGTCCGTGGTACTTGCCACAGCAGCCCGAGCAAACTAACTCAGGTTTGCTTTCCTTCGAAGAGTATTCCTCGACTTCAGCTGCATATTCTAATCAATTGGGGTGCTTTACAAATACACCTATGTCTGAGTCCCACCCCAAAACAAATCAGAATCTCTGTAGATGGGATCAAGCACTGATGTTTTTCAAAAACTCCCCAGATGATTCCACAGTGCAGCCGGGGTTGAGGAGCACTGCCTTAGACGGCTCTCGACTTACCGTACATCCTTCACAACACACTGATTCGCAGTTGGGGATGGAAGAGCGAGGCCAAGGGCGCACCTTCCCAGCAGTGAAGGTACTTTGAAATGCTCCCTGGTTGACAGTTGCTGCCCTAGCACCTGACAAACACCAAATGTCAGAGTCTTTATACTATGGCTTCATCACTATTGATCAGTTAATTTTTCCTCGTCTTTAAACCAGTATGAGTATGTGTTTGGAAATTATTTTTCAAAGAATGTATAGGTGGGCATATTTTCTGAGCACTTGCATCTTAGAAAATGGATTTCTTTTACCTTCACACATGGAAAGCAAATTGCCTGAGAAAATGCTCTTGAGCCACAATTTTTTGGTGTTTATGCTGTATCCAGACATCTGGTAGTTAATGTTGAAGAGTATAAATTTGGAGACAGCTTGATTTTGGTCCCTTTGTAGTGTATTGTTTTTCCATATTGTTACTTTGGGGATTCTTTTTTTATTCTGTAATTCAAAATTTTAGTCAGAAAAATCTAGCCAAGAATCTCTTTTCACTGATATTTTTTTCCTGGAACACGACAAACCTTTGTAATTTGCATACACCAGCCCTTTTTCAAAGCAGGAAAAGGTCCTTCTGGTTTTTTTTATTACATCTGATTATTCTTCCGCTCATTTTTCTCCTGGTCTCCTCAGAAGCGTTATTCAGATGTTAGCTATTTCATTGTAATTAATTCATTCAACAAATATTTATTAAATGTTACAGCATACACTTTTCTTGCATACCCAATAGCCATTTCCCTCTTCCTAAGTGTTCACAGAAGCCCAATTTTTTTTCCAGCATCTTTTCTTCCCCCAGATGATTCAGACAATCTTGCTTTGTGTAGGCCAATCGCAGTGTTTCTATACGCCTTGTCAGTTATTGGTTTAAGGATAGTTTCAGTTTTGACCAATGAAACATGAGAGGGAGTCTTCCGGGAGACTTTTGGAACATATGTGTTAATTCCTTAAAAGAGACACAAGAAAGAGCCAGTCCTTTCATGTCTCTGGACATTCACACCTGGCACGATGGCGGCCATCATGTAAAAACCAAGAGAGGTAACCAACAAGCTGATCACAGTGGAGAGAAAAGAGAGAAGGAATCTGGGTCTTAATGATGTCACTGCACCACTCAATCAATCCTAGAACCATACTACCTCCGGAATTCTTGATATAAAAGATAATAAATCCCATTATTGTCTATGTCAGAAATTGGCAAACTTCATCTGTAAAGGGATAGAAAGTAAATATTTTTATGCTTTTTGTGTCTCTGTAGCAACTCTCAACTCTGCCATTGGAGCATGAAGCAGCTATAGATAACGCATAAATGAATGAGTGATGGGTACTAATAAAACATTATGTACAAAACAGACAGCAGGCCGGATTGGACCGTGGGACATGGTTTGCTGACTCCTGGTCTAAGCTGTTTTCAGTAGGACTTTCTGCTACACGCAACTGAGTGCACATTGAAGGACATAAATACTATGTAGCAAGCCCTGCCTGTGCACTGGGCAATAAATCACAAATAAGGTAGAGTTTCTGAATATTAGAAACTAGCCTGCAACACAGGAGAGGTAGGCAGGCAAACAAGTGATCCCAGAGTGGGATGAATATCTCAGTAGCGGAGTGCAGGTTACCACGGGGGCTCAATGGTGAGGCGCCAAACTCAATTCTGGAGATGTCCCAGAAGGAAACCTCACCCGGCCACATCTATCATCTCACATCAGTTTCTTTTCTCTTTTATCTGCCTTTTGGAAGATCTTAAGTTTGGTCTTCATATTATTGGTTCAATTTTCCAAATTATAAAATCATCTCCTTATTGCTTCCAATATGGATTTTAACTAAGCTATTGCATATTAATTTTCCATAATTTTTAAATATCTCAACCCCTCCAAATTTGTCCTATGCTCTGGTCTTTCGTCTTACGCTCTTCGTCCCATGCTTCTGTCTTTACCTCTCAGCCTGCCTTCTTCGAATTTTTGCTCCTTTGCTATAGAAGCCATGTCTTCTTGCATTTCACCAAAGATGCCAAGTAATTTACTGAAATTTTCTTCTGAATCCTCCATTATATCATTTTCACAGCATACTCTTTCATTCTTTAGATAAAATATTTTGTAATATAAATGATTATGTACAACTTATGTGTACTATATAGAGAATATTTCTCAAGTAAGCACACATGTACCCTCACTTTGTCTTACAAGTAGGATGTGAGTAGCTTTGCACCTCCCTGTGAGCCTTTCCCTGCCCCCTGAGCCTGAGGTGACCACTGTCCTGAACTTGCTGTTAATCATCCCCGTGTTCCCTTTATAGTTTTACCTTATATCAATGTGTCTCCAATAATAAGTTCCTCAGTTTTGCCTTTTTATCTTCATGCAAATGTATTCTTTCATGACTTGTAATTTTTTACTCAATGTGAGATTCATCCATGTTGATGCATACAACTGTAGTGCATTCATTTTTACTCTGGTAGTATTTCATTATATGAATGTACTACAACTTACTTATCCACTCTTGTGTTGGTGGATTTTGCATTGTTTCCAGTTTTTACTATTACAAATAATACTACCATCATAAACTTGCCCATAGTTCCTGGTGCACCTGTGTAAGTTCTTTAGGAAATATACCTTTGTGTGGAACTCCCAGATCACAGGATAGTTTCATTTTCAACTGTACCAACAAATGCCAAATGACTTTCCATTGTGGTTGCATCAATTTATACTCCAACTAACAGCATATGAATGTTTCCATTGTTCCACATCCTCAACAGTACTTAGTATCTTAAGATTTGCTAATTTTGCAAATCTGGGCAATATGAAGTGCTGCCTAATTGTGATATTACTTATGAGGTTGAGCATCTTTTCATGTTTATTGAATAGTTCTGTTTCTTCTCGGTGAAATGCTTGTTCATGTCTTGCCCATTTTTTTCTAATGAGTTGTTTGTGTTTTTCTTACTAATTTACAGGCACTTGTTATATAAACCAGATACTATTTCTTTATTGGTTAATATGTTGAAACCATTTTCTAGCAATTTGTGGCTTACCTTTTACTTTCTTTTGAAGGAAAAGGTTTTAATTATAACGCAGTCAAATTTGTCAATCTAATTTTTATGAAGTTTGCCCCTTTTCAATCTTGTCTAAGAAATCCTTTCCTACTCCCAAAGTCAAAAGAAATTTTTCTCTAAAAATATTAGAGTTTTCCCTTTTCAACTTGAAGTCCTGCACTCATTTGGAACTTGTGCATGTGTGGTGGAGATCAAATTTTTTTCCACATGAATAACCATTTGTCTCGATGTCATTTGTTAAATGGTCCACCTTCTCCCAATTGATCTTCAGTGCCAGCTTTTCATAGAGTGGATTTTTTTATCAGATATGTATGAGTTTGTCTCGGGGCTCTCTATTCTGTTCCATTGGGCTATTTTCCTATCCATGCAGCCAAAGCCCACTGTCTTAATTACCATAGCTTGAAATAAGATTTGATCTAGTAAGCTAAGTCCTCCTACTTTGACATCTCTCTTCAGCAGTCTATTGGCTATTTATGGTCTTTTGTTTATGGCTATATTAATTTTGGAAATAACTAATCAAATTCCCCCAAAACCCTGTTCAGAGCTTTATTAGAATTACATTGAATCGGTGGATTGATTTGGGGAAAATTAACAACTTTACAAAGTTGGGTCTTCCTGCCTGTGACCATGATACATCTATTTATTTAGGTCTTCTTCAATGTCTTTCAATACATTTTTATACTTCTCTCCATAAAGATCTTTTATTAAATCTATTCCTAGGGGATGAAGCTTTTTTGAGGGGGTGATATTATGAACTCTTTTTGGGGCAGGGAGGGAAGAACTCCTCCCCTACTCTGAGTGTTCCCTTCCACATAAGGGAACTTCACCTGTGAAACAATCCTGGCCCGTCTCCACCCCTCACTCACGCTGGCCCTGGGGGAGAAGAAGCCACATAATCTGATTAATGGTTTGGAAGGATAAACTAGGCTTTCTTGCCCAGCCCTTCTTCCTTTCCTCTTGAGATCTGCTCTGTCTATGAGAACATGTGGTCTTGATTACCCTAAGCTATGCAGAAAGCTTACCAGAAGGGACCCCTCCCCTATAGCAGAGGCCTGTGGCGTTTCCGCGCTGATAGTGACTCACTGGATAAGGCTTCTAATTCTGGAATTCAGGATTATGAATCCGTCTTGTGCACAAATAGAAGCCACACTCTCCAAAATCAACATTATTGACAATAAAAGTATTTTAGGCTCTACCTGCCTACTCTTTTGTCTGGTTCAGAAGAAAGGTGCTGTTAATTAGGCTCCCTTAAATGTCAATATAACTGGATGTTGCCATTGTATAGACACGCAATAGACTTTCACATATTGATCTTATATTTGGCAAACTTCATAAATCTTTTACTCATTTTAATAATTTGTAGATTATTGTCATTTTCGATATCAATAACAATATCATCTGAAAATAGTTTCATTTCTTTCTTTCCAAACCTTGTAAGTTTCGTTTATCATTCTTGTCTTATTTGCTGGCTAGGCCCTCTGGCAAAATGTGGACTACAAGTGATGACAGGAGGCATCTTTAGAGCACTTGCCTACAAGAGTCTGAGCATGGTGTTTTCTTTTTAGGGAAATCTTTAAATACTTAATTCCTTAAATGGTTATACCAACATTCATGTTTTCTATTTTTTCTTGGATCAGTCTTGGTAAGTTTTTACAATGTTGAGTCCAGGAATTTTTCCCACTCACCTACATTTTCAAATTTTATTAGCATAAAGTTTTTCATTATATTCTCTTCTCTTCTATGTTATTGTTTATATATGCCAGCTCTCCTTTTCTCTTGATCAATCTTGCCAGAGAGTTTTCAATTTTATAATTCTTTCCAATCACTCAATTTAGGCTTTATTAGTTTTCTATCTTAGTTTTTAATTGCATTAATTTCAGTCCCTATCTTCATCATTTCCCTCATTCTACTTTCTTTGGCTTTTTTTCTAATTTAAATTACTAAATTATCACCTAATCTCTCTTCTTTTTTTTTTTTCTTGAGGAAGATTCACCCTGAGCTAACACTTATGCTGATTTTCCTCTATTTTTTATGTGGGTCACTGCCACACATGGCTGCTGACAAGTAGTATAGGTCCACACCCAGGAAGCAAACCCAGGCTGCCAAAGTGGAGTGTGCCAAACTTAACCACTAGGCCTTGGGGGCTGGCACCTAACTTTTCTTCTAATGTAAACATTTAGGACTGTAAATTTCCCTCTGGGTTCAGCTTTATACCCTACAAATTGTTGTTTTACTGTTGTTATTTCTTTCAAATTTTAGCCATTTTATTATTAAATAAAACAGATAAAGAAAAATACATAAATAAAATGGATAACCTAATGAAATATTGCTAAAAGTCAACATCCTTGTACCTACTACCAAGGCCCAAAAACAGAACTTTGCCAGCACCCCCCAGAAGTCCTCCACATGCCCTAACCCAATTGCAGCCACCTCTCCCTCAAAAGTAACTACATCCTAGGGGCCAGCGTGGTGGTATAATGGTTAAATTAGTGTGCTCCAATTCAGCAGCCCAGGGTTTGTGGGTTCAGTCCCAGACATGGAACTACACACCACTAATTGAGCCAGGCTGTGGTGGTGTCCCACATACAAAATAGAGGAAGATGGGCACAGCTGTTAGCTCAGCAACAATCTTCCTCACCAAAATTGTAACTACATCCTGACTTTTACTGTAATCACAATCTTATGTTTTTTATGTGTTTTTTTCGCTCAAGTATGCATCCTTATAATATTTAGTCTTGCCCATTTAAAAAACTTTGTTAGTTAGGTCTTTTAACTTTCTCTTACTCTATAGTTTCCCCTCCCTCGCTTTCTTTTCCTTGTAATTTATCTGTTGAAGAACCCGAGCCTTTTGGCCTGTAGAGTTTCCTACCATCTGGCTTTTGCTGACAGCGTTCTCATGGTGGAGTTTGACTTGTTCCTCTGTGGTTCTTAAAAATTAGCAGCTGGATCTAGAGGCTTGATCAGACTCAGGTTCCGTCTCTTTGGCAAAACTATAGATGTCGTGTTGTTTTTTTCATCAGGAGGCATATAATGCCGGGTTGCTTCTCTTTTTGTGGAATTAGCAACCACTGATGCTTATTGCCTGCAACAATTCACTCATTGGCAATTGCAATATGATGATATTCTAATTCTATAATTTTGTTTTAGCTTATTAGCTTGGAATAATTTTTATAAAGAGATTTTTCCTTTAATTACTATTTGGTTTTCCATGGTACAGTTCATTTAGGAAGGCAGAATAAAAGCTTGTTCTTTCCTGTTATTTTCTAACTTTTAAAATAATGATTGATTCTCTGTCATCATGCAAAGCTGACCAATTAGTTTTTTTAAATATCATTTAAACTCAAGAATTTAAATATATTCCACTTTCTAATCCTTATTAATTCTCAAATTTTCCCTTCTGTGGCCAACAGAAGTCTCTTCAAGTTGGTTTATGAGTCTTTTTTATAAGAAATTAATAGTCTTTGTTACCTTCATTGCTATTTTGTATGACAAGATATTCCAGGTTAATCTAATACATTTCTTCTCCAGACTTTGAATCAGCCATTCCTCCAAGAAGCACTGATTTCTTTTAGAAGAACATGGTAATTCAAACCCACATTCTAGGTTCTAATAATGCTCATTGCTACCAGTATGGCCTTTTTTCTAAGCCTTTCAGTGGATATGCATATATAAAAACTGTTTTCCCCTCAAGGACATGGAGGGTAATTGAATTACAATATCCCACTACTGCTCATTTGCTTTATCTCACATTTCACACATACCTGTCTCAGCATGACAACATTACTACTACCACCACCAATTATGTTTTAAAAACATATTTGCATGTGCTATCTTCATTCTAACCCAATTTTTTATGGTCTCCTAAATACGCATTGTCAAAGTGTGCAGCCATTACGTATTTTGCAGCCACAGAGATGTACTGCCCACATGCCCCTCAGGAAGGGCTTGCTTCCCACCTGCAGGGAGTTGGATCATAGATAGCCTGCAGCTGGAAGCTACATCAGGGTCCCCCCCAGCTGCCAAGAGCTGCCTTCCTGAGATTAACCCCTTCCCAGTGCAGGCTTCATCTGTTGATTAAGTGAGGTGGGGTATAAAGGCCCGGCCTCTTTGGCCTAATGGCAGACACTCTCATGGTCAATGCTCAGAGCTTCCTGCCAAATTTGGCCCTGGGCTCACATGGTAGTTAGACTTCTACCTTGCTGAATTCTGCTTTCTCCCTCTTCCTTTCCCAGGCATTGGTTCCTAATAAACATCTTGTGCCCCAAGTTCAATCTCAATGTCTGCTTCTGGAGAACCCAACCTATAATAATTAGTACCAGAAGTGATCTGAGAAAGCAGCAAATAACATGATATTTTAGAGCTGTAACACTCACTGCTTATCCGGCAATGAAGACCACATCTTCACTGGTATTATGCCAACAGTCCCTGGTACAGGGTTGTGGTCCAATTGTTAAAATTTTCAACCGTGATGAATTGCAAGAATGTACTGGGGAAAAGAAAAGCACTGGTAGGAGTGATGTACCAGGCATTTGAGATATTTGGAGAAAATAGTGGCCACAAGATAACAGGATTGGATGGCTTTGCTAAGCACTGTTGATGCGCTACAGAAAGAAAAGGCACAGCTGAGGGTAACAGACAGCTGAAAATCAGTTGTGAAAGCCGGAGGGCCTCTCTTGGTGCTTACAAAGAACCTTTCTTTTCTTATCGCTTAATAGGCAGAGTAGCTGAATTTCAGAAATAGTTAAATGCACAACCAGGTATGTCTCATGACAAAATCAAGGTCCTGCTTGGGAAAATGTGAGACCAGAAACATGGGATAGGGACATCTGGGTCATTGGTCCTGAAGATTTTGACTCTGAAGACTCCTCTGAAGCTTCTGAGCTTGCAGATGTAGCCCATCCCTTCTTATTAAAAGTCGGCATGATCCACCTTACCTTCTCTCCACCCCCTTGCTGGAGGAGAGAACAGAGCCCTTATCTCCACAAAGTAACACGTGTCCCTCTCAGTAACCACCCTACCTCCTTCCTCTCCTAGCCACTCACTAGGCCTATAACTAAGGTTGAGTTGCAGCAAAACACAGTGGGGTATGGGCTGGGCCTGGCAAGGGAGAAAGGGGTTTATACACCATGGGAGCTTCAAGACCTACCCAGCATATGCCAGGAGGACCTTGCTTGGGACTGGATTCTGAGAGTTATTGGTCAAGAATCTAGAAGATAAAGTTAGATAGGGAAGGGTTCATTGACTTGGCAGCAGTCTCCCAAGACACAGGATTTAATATATTGGCAAGGACCTCAGGAGATAGTCCAAAATCTCTATTAGGAGGGCTTCTAAAATCATCAAAAAAGCAGTGGCTCACACTGGGCAGAGTTGAAATGCCAGATTTGCCATGACAGATGGCAGACAAAGAGATTAAACATCTCAAGAAATCAGGCATGTTGGAACAAATATACTATGTGCAACTGGAAGACCTGCTAGATGATTATGTTCCACCAGAACATAACTTACATGTTATTTACAAGGGTCACAAGGAGTGCACTGGTGAAACAGGCACAGCATAACTACTATAAAGCTCAGGGGAGGCTCTCTCTGTAGGCCAGGGCTCATAGTAAAATACGTTGTTATAAAACTTAGCTTGCTGATAGCAATGGAGATAAGAGGACCCTGACTCAATAGAGGCCAGGAGACCCACTTCTGTAATGTCTCTCTCATTATTTAGATTTTTCTCTAGTAGATTCCTCAGGAAGCATTCATGGGAACAACATTCTCTTAGTTCCTGTGTGTTTATAACAGTTTTTGATATTTTTACTTGAAAGTCAACTTTGCTGGATGTAAAACCCTTTGTTCATATTTACCTTATTAGAAAATTAAATGTTATCTTAAAAGTTATGCTTGTTTCCTTCCAGCATAAAGCTCTGCTGTCAAAAAGTCTGATGACACTCTTATTTTCTTTCCTTTGTAAATCTCAGGCTCTTTTTGTCTAGATGCCTAAGATTTTTTTCTTTTTCTTTAAAATCCAATAATTGTATTTGTATATGTCTCAGTCTTGGTTGTTCTGGGTCAATATTCTCAAGTACATGGTGTGCTCACCCCATATATGTTTTCAATTTTTTTTCCAGAAAAGTTTTCTTGATTTACAGTTTTTCTTTTTCTTTTTTTGGTGGGGGAGGGGTGGTGGTGGAGATTGTCCCTGAGCTAACATCTGTGCCAATCTTTCTCTATTTTGTGTGTGGGATGCCACCACAGCATGACTTGACAAGTAGTGTATAGGTCCATACCTGGAATCCAGGACCACAAACCCCAGATTGTCAAAGCAGAGCACACGAACTTGACCATTATGCCACCTAGCCCCTTGATTTACAGTTTTTAGTATTTGTCCTGTGTCCTTGCTTTGGGTTTCTTCTTAAGGGACTACTATTATTCATATGTCGTATCTTATTTGCCTAACTTCAACGCTTGTCACTTTATCTGAAATGCTTTTTCCTCTTTCTTTTTTAAAGAGATTTTTATTTTTAAATAATTCCAAACTCATAGAAAAATTGTGTTACTATACAAAGAACTTTTTTTTCCTGAATCATTTGGGAATAAGTTGCCAACTTGATGCTCTCATCATGCTTAAATTCATTAATTTGCATTTCCTTTTAAAAAGGATGCTCTTGTACATAACCATAATGCAACCATCAAAACAAGGAAATTGACATTGATACATTAGCTCATTTTGAAATAGTAAGCTATGTTTTGGTTTGATTGCAAGGGCATATCATTCTAGTGTGCATTCAGTGTCTGTAGATTTGTTACTCTGTTCCATATTTTATTTTTTCATATAATAACTTTCTATGAGTTTTGACCTTGTTACGTTCCTGTTGTTAATTTTTATGGCACAGAATTGAAACTCAGTAACTTTCTATCGTTCATTTTCAGAAGAAGAAGATGTGGTTCAGGGTAGATATTCTAATTTCACAGAGCTCCCTTTTCTATCATTTTCATGTTGTGTTAAAAAATGTGATGGCTTGCTCAAGAGATTTCCCAGATCCATTTGTCTCCTCCACTTTCATCTGGGCCTTCCCTTTCCTTTGTTTCCATTGTCTTTATCCTGCTCCATTTTGAGTCCACTCCCGGGAGTTTCCCCTCAGGACGGGGTGTTGTCTTAGAATGAAGTCCCGGCAGGTCAGTTTTCAAAGTTCTGCTCCAGCCCCTTCAGGCTTTTTTGAGCTCATCCTTCTTTTCAGACAGCCACTGATACCATGCTTATCTTGCAGGTGTTGGTGGTTGTACTTGTAATTGTACTTTACGGTGCAAGGAGATATCTCATGATCTAGTTTGTTCACAAATGTGGTCCATGGGTTTTTGGTTTTACTCTCCAGTTTCTCTCTCTGTTCTTTCATGTGGGTATTCAGAAAAATACTAAAACTATGCTGCCACCACTGCCACCATCTTCCCATAAATCCTCTCCATCCACAAGTTTTAATGTATATTATTTTAATATTATTCAGTTCTAAATAGCTTCTAATTTCCTATTTTTCTTTGAGCCATGGGTCTTTTTTTAAAATTTCCAAATGAAGCAAAATGTCTTTTTGTTACTGATTTTTAAATTATTTTGTGCTCAAAATTGTGTTCTTAGGATGCTGATCCTTTTAACTTTTTTGAGACTTGCTTTATGTGATCAAACTTTTAAATGTTCTGTGTGTTTAAAATGAATATACTCTCTGGAGTTCTCAGGTGCCCTGTTAATTGTTATTCAAATATTCCATATCCTCATTTATTTTTGTTGTCTTGACTATCAATTACTGAAAGACTATGTATTAAAATCTCCCATTATGATAGCGATTAGATAGATAGACAGATAGATAGATAGATAGATGATAGATAAAAAGAAAGTTATATAGTTATGTGTAATTACTAGACATATATTAATCTATTTAACTTTCTGGTAAATTGAACCATTTATAAATTACAGCAACCACCTTTACCTTGAGCAATGTTTTTTTCTTTAAAACTGTATTATTATAGTTACTCCTTCTTTCCTTTTTTGGTATTTATCTGTTATATATTTCTTTATTCTTTTATTTTTAACCTTTCTGTGTCCTTAAATTTTGATGTATCTCTTGTAAATGACATATAACTGGGTTTTACTTTTATTTTTATTTCCTGAAATCTAACCTTTGACTTGTCACTGGGGAATTTAATCCATTGATATTCATTGTAAATCATGATATATTTTTGTTAATCCCAAATTTCATATTTTGTTTTTTCATTTGTTCCATTTTTTCTATTTTCATTTAATTTACTGCCTTCCTTTAGGTTAATTGAATTTTGTTTGTTTTCTTATCCTTTTTATTTTTTCCGTCTACTTATTTAGAAGACTTACAATTTCTAAGCTTTTGTTGACTATCCTAGAAATTTTAACATGCACGTGTAATTTAACAAAGTCTAAATTCAAGCAATATTCTTAATATCCTCCTAAACATGGAGCTTAGAACACTTTGATGCTAATCACACTTGCCCCAAATTTACATGTATTTTTCTCCATGATTTTAGTTTTATCTTGTTTTTTATTCTCAAAATTAGACCTTATTATAATTGTTTTCTTCAGCTGATGATTATTTATATTTTCCTTGTTCATCATTTCTTTTTGCATCTCAGATTTTGGTTTTTTGTTTATTTCCTTTCTACCTTAAGCATACTTTTTAGAATTTCCTTTAATAAGAATCATTTGCTAGTAAACTCTCAGTTTTTATTTGTGTGACAGTGTTTTCATTTTAGTCTCATTGTTAACAGATAATTTTGCTGGGTATACAATTCTAGGTTTATAGTTAGAAGATATTTTTCCATTGTTTTCTCATTTTCATCGCTCCTGTTTAAAAGTCAACTGTAATTCTAACCAGCATTCTTTTGCAGGTTATTGATCTTTTATCTTTTAGCTGCTTTTATGATCTTCACTTTATTATTCTGCAGTTTACTCTGATCTGTCTATGTGTGAATTTCTTCCTATTTATCCTACTTGGACTTCCTGAATATAAGAATTAGTATATTTTACCTATGATGGAAGATCCTCAGCCATTATCTCTTCAAATATTGCCCCTCACAACCACCCATTCTCTATAATCCTTCCTTGTTGAACTCTAATTAGAATAATGGCATACTTTCTCATGTTAACCTCCATGATTCCCCATATCCCATTTATGATTTTTTTTCTCTTGGCTATCTGTGCTGCATTCCAGATAATGTCTTCAGTCTATCTCTCAATTCACTAATTTTCTCTTTAGGTGATTCTAAACTGTTCTTTAACTTCTTTAATCCACACATTGAATTTCTAATCTCAATTTGAAATTCTATTTCGCTCCCTTTCAATTCTTTTTAGTTACTCTTTATAATCCTTCTCTTTCGTAACATTTTAAATGCCCTCCTTTTTCTTTAAGATTATTGAACTTATTTTATTTCACTTATTTATTGAACTTATTTAAGCTGTTTAAAACTTATAGTTTACATCCTATTTTTGGCAATTCCAACATATTCAAACTTTGTACATCTGTTTCTGCAGTTCATTGTGTCTTCCAATTCTAGCATATGACGGTTTCTGTGTGTGGGTGTGTGTTTATAAGTTCATGGTTCTTGAAAATTTATCTATAGGAACTTTTAAGCCCTGAAAATTAAAAAATATTCCCACAGAGAGGATTTTTATTTGATTCTTCCAGGGACCTGAGTGGACAACCAATCCTTAGTCCTCTTTAAAATAAGTATTCAGCTTGGAGATTGGCTTTTCAACCTTAGAATTGTTGTGCATTTTGGTCCCAGATACACGTGAAGGTAAGCTTGGGGTTAAAAATTCTTGCAGAATACTTTTGCCTTATTTTCTTTGGCCCAGAATCAAAGCCATGACATGCAAGGATCCTCACTCTCCATCTCTGTGAGGAGGTTTTTCCTAGTTTACCACTGTGAATGTTGCCTTTCAGTGATGCTGGCTTTATGCAGGAATCTCAGATCTGACTAACCTCCCACCTCACATGGGCTCTGCCTTCTGTCCAGTTAAATACTAAGCTCCAGGCCACTAGAGATCCACATATGCCCTGTGGCAAATGCTGGCCAGAACTTTCTTGTCTTTTTTCTCCTGAATATTTCTTTTACTTTCCAACCAACTCAGCAAAGCTTTTAAGTAAATTATTCCACATCTCTAGGTGTTCTAAACATGGAGAGTTTCTCCAGTCTCTGCCATGTCATGAGAAACAGAGGTCCTCTTCCTTTGAGTTTTCACAATCATGTTAAATATTCTTTGTTCTATAGTATTTTTAGATAGTCTCCATGGACAATTTTCCTCTCCACTCATCCTTATATAAGGTAGGATCTGAATCTTTGCAAACAATAGGGTGTATGAATTCTCCTCAGCTCTACCCTAACTCCTAGGCTAACAACGATTCCTCTCCTCAGTTCTACAGTTGAAGGATAGGTTGATGTTCACAGCTCAAGTTGCTACAACATCTATCAGACTTTCACGTAGTTAAGCATCAGAGGCATTTTCCCCTATACTCATGGTTGGAGGCTCTAGTACTTTGAACAAATGTGGTTCAAGAAATTCTATTGTTTCTAGCATGTACTGTTATCAACATTGTTTTTCTCTCTGACTGCACCTAATTTACTCATGAAAACACATATTAAAATGCACTGTTCCACCACTAGTGTTTCCAACTCTGTCCTCCATTCTTTTCCCCAATTCCTCTCCATTTTTGCCCTTGGAACTATTTTCTAGGCATTCAGTAGCTTTTCCCAATATACTCACTATCATTTTCACAACTACCTGTCTTTCTGTGAATAGAGAATGATGACTGAGTGGTAGGAGAACAGATTTCAGGAAACCTCAAAATGCTCTACCCTATACCCTAAAGGAATATTTCCCTAGTTTCTGGTTTGTGAAAAAACCTCAGCCTCTGGTCTAGGAAGCAGATATTGAGGGACTGTGAAGTGACTTTTTCCCCCAGGTGTTCTGTTTCATGAATTTAAGTGAAACTTGAATGTACCATAAAGAGAAACCTACATAGGAATTATTTTCCCAGTTTAGTTTCCTCTCTCTTATACTTAAGAGATTCTTTTTAATTTTAGAATTAGGTTGACCATCATTTTTAGTTGAGTTGAGTTGGTTTTTGTCTTTTTTGGGGCGGGGGGGGGTCCTTCAGGAGTATTTACATCTTTAGGGTATTTTGAGAAGCTGTATTGGGAACCAAAAGCCATATGTTATTTTCAACGAGAAATCTCCTTTCTGGGCCTTCACAAATTTCGTGAAAATATACTTTCACCCCAAGTTCTGTCTTCCACATCCTGGGTAAGCTGGGAAATGTGTTCAAAGGAGGCTAGAATCCTTATAACTGATTTCCCCTGGTATGCTGAGGGTTTCCAAATATTTGGGCTCAGACTTGAGAGTGGTGACTGCTTCGTGC
The DNA here is from genome assembly GCF_021613505.1 of Equus quagga. Taxonomy (NCBI): domain Eukaryota; kingdom Metazoa; phylum Chordata; class Mammalia; order Perissodactyla; family Equidae; genus Equus; species Equus quagga. Next base: position 45,852,259 of record NC_060284.1, on the reverse strand, counting down.
TGGTCTCCTACAGCAATGCATATGAGTTGATGGGGAAAAAATCAATTCAATTGTCCAAGCTGAGTCTATGGTCTCAGGAAAGTAGTTGTACAGCACAACCTCCTCCTCCCTCTGACCTCAGTCCCTGGCCCACTTCTCTCAACATGGAGCCTGGTGTTCAAAGCTTCCTTGTCTAAGGCTTAGGTTTCCTCCCAATGACAATATCTCCTCCTTCCCCTATTGCCCAAGTCCTTGAATTTCTTAGCAGTTTTTCACAATTTCAGAAGTCTCATACAATTGCTGGTTTATGGTACAAGGAGAAAATGGAGAAACCCTTGAAGATTGAGCATCCTGGCCCTCAGGTGGGTCAGGATTCCTTTTGCTGTCAGAATTAAATCCAGTCAGCTCTTCCTCAACCTTCTGAGACATCAAGGCAAATGGAGAATGTCTCCTGTGCACGTTTCTCAGTGTTCCTACTCTTCAGAGAATGAGTACATTGCCTCTGGGCCAGAGCCGTGATGCCTGCATCACTCTTCCTGGGTAGGCGGCATTGTAGGCATCCAGAAACCTCATACTTATTAATATTGTCTGCCAAGTATATGCACTTTAAGAACCCCACTCAGATTATTAGCAAATGAGCCTTCACTTACTAATTCAATGACTATGGAAACAGCTAGGCTTGGGAGTTCTCAGGATTGTAACCTCAGTGACAGATGATACAAAGCTCAGAGGAATCACTAATACATGGATTAACAAATTAAGATTCAGTGAATGGACAAGAACAATGGTCTGAAACAAAAGGGGGAGAGAGAGAGGTTTTCAACTAAAGATAAAGTTATCTACATTTCAATTAAAATATCTAATTGCTTACTGTAGTAGTCTAATCCAGGAAAGGCCTAACTTGACAGCAATTTCCATAGAAGTCTCTTGAGGTTTTATTAGACACTAAATATTAAATAATTATGCAATCTCATTTTTTTTAATATAATGCTATCAACCTAAATCCAGACCAAAGGAGATTTTAACCTTCCATCCTCCATGGTTAGTAACCTCCTGGAGTAGCGTTCAGCTGACACGTTGGGAGAACACTGGGAAACGTGGGCATCCTGAGAGAAGAGCAGCCTGAATTGGAAAGGATCTAGAAACTGTCACAGGAGAAATGATCAGATAAACCAGGTTATGGAGGCTGGAAAAGAGAAGATTGCGATCTTCAAATATTTAAAGTGCTGTTAAATGAAAGAGGGTGTAGATTTACCTCTGTTCGCTCTGTTTCACTGAACCCAGGCCAGCGAAACAGAGTTTTGGGGAGGGAGACTTCCTTCAGCCTGTAAAGGGATGTCTAACCAACTCTAGCTGTGCCACCGTGGAATGGGCTGCCTCATAAAATAGCGAGCTCTTTGTCATTGGAATTATTCAAGAAGAGTCTGGATGCCCATCTGTCAGGGAGTTATCAAAATAATTTTTGGGGGGAGGGTGAGAGTTGGGCAAAGTGACCTCCAACCTTGAGAAGCTATGATTTTAAAATTATTTCCCACTAAGATTTTAATGACTAATATGTATAGTATGATACCATATGACAAAAACAACGCACACCAGGCGTTATCACAGTCATTATCACAGGGTTTGGGAGATAAAATGTTTGTATTTTTGTCTAGAGTAGGGCAAGGAGGGTCTTCTTAACGCTTTTGCACCTAGGCAACTTCGTTATTGTGTATGCCCTGCTTCAGTTGTTCTGCTTGACTGTATCGGCATCTCTGTAACATATTGGGGAGAAGAAGCAAAGAAAGGGAGGAAGGGAAGAAATTTTATCCTCAAAGCTTAATCATGCACTTTCACATATATCGTTTCATTTAGTCCTTGCAACAACCCAGGGCAGTAGAAAGTATTATACCCATTTTACAAATGAAGATGCTGACGCTTAGAGAAGGTAAGATCCCAGGGTCACCGAGCTAGTCAGTGAGGATCGCAGCATAGTAACAAAGATAGAAAAGAGGACAAATGGGCTTTCTCAAACTCTACCTTAGGAAATCTCAGATCCCTGAGATGGAAAGAGCTTCAGAGCTTCTCTATTCCAACTGCCTATCAGCTACGTGAAGTCCTTCTTAGCCCTGGAGAATTAAGGTGTTCACTTCGACCGAAGGTCAACCTAATAAGAGATGAAGGTCACTTTTAAAACCTGGTGGCTCTAACAGCTCTGCCCTCCCCAACCAACCCTCTCCACCTAGTTCAGACCAGGCTCCTGCTGCTGACACCTAGCACAGGTTAATGGGTGACTGCGGGCAGAGACCCCAGCAGACCACCCCGCAGTATCCTGGTGCTCACCACTGGCCTCTGACCTGATGGAGCCCCAGATCAAATCTCAGTCCTTGCCAGTCTAGTCCAGGCACCCAGGGAGTTGTCTCTGTTCCAAACCACCCACAGGCCTGTACCCCAGGGAGCAAGGCTCCATGGGAAAGAATGTATTCCTAACACGCATGTCATCGATTCCATTTCTTTCTCTGAATTTCCTCATTGGGCTGTGGATGCCTCCATGCTGCCTCAGAGAGGAGGCCCTAAGATGCAAGGCTTTCTGCCCCGTAACTTCCTTTCATTCCCACAGGCAGTCCTGGGTGCAGTCCAGTCCAGAGCCCATGCACGCACCAGAAACTCGCGGCCTCCTACTGTGATTCATTGGCTTCTCATTTCCCAGCTAGTGACACATCCTGGCTCAAAAATGAATTTTTATCTTCATCAAATCTTTGAAGAGGAGCCTAGGAGAACTGAGTGGCATGAGGAAAAAAAAGGAGGCAGGGGGGAGAAGAAAGAAATAACTTGGTCTCTAGCATGCTTCAGAGCAGATTGGGCTAGCTCTCGGAATTCTGAAACAAGAAGCTCTGTGAGGTCTCGGATGACCACGGCAGTGCAGCTGTCCTGGCTTCTATCATGCTGGACAAGGCTCTGTGAAGACACAAAGTCATGTAAGGTATTCTCCCTGCCCATAGAAAGCTCAGGCCTCCTGGTAGAGCCTTCTTGGATCCTCCAGGTCACAATGGTGCCTTCCGCCATGATCCCATGGCCCTCTGCCTGTTCCTCTTCTCTATGAGTCTCACTGGAAGTGGGTCACTGCTTAAGTCCCTCACTGCACTAGAAGCTCATTATATCCAAGAACTAGATTTTAATCATCTTCATATCCACAAAGCAGCTGGCATAATGCATGCCACACAATAAATGCTCCATAAACGTGAAATGATTGCAAGTTATTGGGGAGATAAAAGATAGAGAGGCACAAATAAAAAGTCCGTGCTACGGGGGAGAACCCCAAATGATGAGTCAGCTCACTTGACTCTGATCCTGGCTCAGCCGTTAACAGCTGTGTAAACTTGGACAGGTTGCTTCCTCTCTCTGGACCTTGCCAATTCAGGCACTCAAGCTTGCATGTCTGTCAGATTAAGGGACTGGTAAAGGATTTCTGGAGACTCTTCCAGAAAGAGGTTCAGAGGTGGGAGGGATCCCTAAGGGATGAGCAACAAAGGTCTGTGTGAACTCACTGCCTTGTGGTAAGCCCACTCTGAACTTCTCCCTTTGGAGGTAGGACTGTCCCCTCAGGGTTATGTCTCCTGGTTCCTTTGTCTCAGGGTGAGGAACTGAAGGGCCTCAGGCGGAGGAAACCTTTTAGCAAAGATCTGCCCCTATGGGCTTCTCTCCCCACCACATCTTGCACATCTTGCTTAAGAAAGAAAGCAAGGTTTCTGGTCTCTAAATTCCTGAACATACTTTTTCCAACATTTTGAAAATTAAGGCATCTGCCCATCCCAAGTTTTAAAGTACTTAAGATTCCATAATCATAGCTGCAGTTGTATCTGTCCCCTGGGATGTCATTGCCTTTCTCTGGGATTGCGATTCACCAGGAGATGTTGCGTGTTCTCTCACCAGCTCTTCGCCTCTTTTAGCCCTCAGCCTCAGCTGTAACTGTGACTGTTCCACATTTTTTTTTTTCTATGTAAAAGATACCCTCCTTAATGGAGAAAATGAACAAGAATGGAAATTGAGGAGTTCTGGGTTCTTTCCATTGCCTATTAACATTTCACCAACTATCCCAAAAAGGGGGGCTTGTGACTCCTTTGATCTTCCTTTTATTCTGATCATAGTTTTAAAAGCAGCTTTTTGGTTCTTCTTCTCAGCCCTATTTGAAAACTTCACCTCCTTCAGCAATGTCAGAGCTCTGCCACTCTTAGCACACGTCTCTGCCAGCCTGGAATGGGTCACTTCCTTCCACATCTCCTGGATGTGCTTTTGCAAAGCCGACCTCAAGGAGAGCTCCTAAGGCAACTAAGGCATTATTTCCAAAGGTTGTTTCCCCTCTCTTCCTTATCAGGCTCATTTGCAATTGAATAGTCACAATTATAATTCTTAGACTCTCCCAGACTCTTAAATCTGCTTTCACTTTTCGGAGTCCGGATTTGCATCTGATTTTCTATGACATTTGCTTCACTAAATTTAGAGAAGCTACCAGCGTTCCCATCCTTGGCTCCTTCTAAAACTATTTCCTCAAAATTTTCTATCTTTTCCTTATCTTCAAAATCAGTTGTTTCTCATTGATTACCCTTGAGTCTAGAGACTGGAAGGACTCTCTCAAATTCAAAACAGTGGCAGTCTCTGGGGAAAGAGAGAGGGATGCAGAACTGAGGTGGGGGTCCCAAGGGAGCTTCACTTGATCTAAGAATGGTTGACTTCTCCAATAAAAGTCTAAAGCAAATATCTCAAAGCAGTAACATTTGTTAATTCTGGGGGTTAGTTAGCATATTATTTCTGTTAAATTATTCTCGGTATTTTTCCACAGTTTTTTCAAAATAAAACAATACATTTAAAAAAGATTAAGTCCAGAATGACAGGTCACCTCGCTGCTTCCTCCATTTCCTAAGAGAGAAATTCGTAAAGTAACACTAGAATTTATCAGGCGTTCTGCTTCTTTTTCAGACGTTTCAGCTTCCCCGTTAGCGCCTCCCCCTCATGCTTGCTGCATAGACTCAGGGCCAAAGATGCTGCTTCTATCCCGCTCTTTCTCCTCGTGTTGCAGTCTTTCTCTCCCTCGCGGGGTCCTTGACGCTCTTTTTGATCCCTTTCTTCCTTCTCAAAATACATTTCTTCCTGATTTCTATCTTGCTTTCTTCCTTCCACCTTGTCTAGGCATCCAGAAGTCCTTTATTCTTTCTGCTAAATTGGAACATAATGGCACATTACTCAGGTCCTTTTGCCTTTTCCTCCTGCAAGACACATGATTTTACTTAGAGCCCACATCAGTGATGACCACCCTTTCCCTGTGACAGCTGAGAACAGGTTTACAAGAAAAGCTTTCCTAAACCCCAGACTGCTATCTAGAGGAGGTGGCGTGAGATCACTGGACACCTGGAAGTGTGCCCCCGCCCCGACCCAGGGAAGTAAAGGACAGAGAGAGGAAAAGGTAGGAGGGCACACAGACCAAGCTAACTGCCTTTATAGTTTTCCCAATGTCAGTTCTGTGTAAGACACACAATAAAATAAAAGTCATTAAACCAAGATAGGAACCACATTAACGAAATTTATGAAGGAAGTTTTATGTACAAGACATACAGCTGATATGAAGTTCTTAAACGACAAACACTCAGCCTACTTCAGCAGGTGAGGAGGAAGGGTTTGATAGTGCACAGAAAGTAACCATAAGCGATGGGGGAAGACCAAGGTAGCGTCATTTAGTCCTGAAGTTGTTCTCATCTTACGGAACCTTGTGAATCTTCAACTGCCACAGGCCATTGAGAGCAGGTGTTCTGAAATACGTGATCAAAGCAAGAAAATCTGAGTAAAGACAATGAAGCCAAGTCCTTCTTTCTTTAGGTCTAGCGTTGCACAAATGCGTGCAATAAGCAGCAGGATCAGAATTAAGACTGCAGTGATGAAGGGGCTGGCAACTCCGTGCCTTAAACCAATCATAGGAGCATCTTCTCCACAGTTAGTATAAACCCTTGGGATTAGTCAAAGGAAGTGGCCAGTGTATACGTACTGTCCTGAATCAATCTGACACCCAGAAAGGGACAACAGCCATAGAGGCCCCAAACCAGACTCCACCAGAAAAATGCTCCTTAATCACTCCAGGCTCAGGGTTTCACTAGCACTCTACACAGCCTGGGTTTTTTATACTAAATACCAGAAGCAGAGCTGTACTACTCTGGGTTTCCTTAATTCAGCATATATGTATTTTAGGGCACACACACATATACTCATCATGTTCTTAAATTAACTACTTAACAAATTCTCTGTGGTTCATTGTACAATATGGTTTCAGCTCCTATCAACTCATCTTCTCATAGCTTTTATTGAAAGTCAACATAAAAGAATTTGGGGGGATCTTGTTTAGAAATACCTGAAATGGACCCCACTGACATTTGCAGTGAAAGCAGTGGTGCCAAGAGAGAGAAGCTCCGGAAAGCTGCCATCCTTTAAGACTTCTTACCTAGGCAAGCCATGTGTGACACTAGACAGGATAGTAAAATGTTTTAAAATTCATTTCCACCAGGATAGCATTTACCATATAATTGGCAAAGAAGGAATTATTATTATATAAAATACTAAATGATAAGAGCTCAAAATAATAGTTGAGGTATCATGAAACAATACATGATCTATTGCTAAATGAACATTATGGATCATAGTTGCTATAAAATATCAGAAAAGGGACAAAGAAATCATAAAAGAACTAACTATATCTTCATGGACAGAAAGACAATAGGGTCAAGATGTCAGTTCTGCCCAACTTGATCTATAGATTCATTGCAATCCCAACCAAAATCCCAGCAAGCTATTTTGGAGACACCAACAAATTCATACTAAACTTATATGAAGAGGCAAAAGGCCCAGAATAGAGAGCCCTGAAATAGACCCACATACATATAGTCAACTGATCTTTGACAAAGAAGCAAAGACAATACAATGGAGCAGAGACAGTCTCTTCAGCAAATGGTGCCAGAGCAGCATGACATCCACATGCAAAAAATGAGTCTAGACACAGACTTTACACCCCTGACAAGACTTAACTCACAATGTATCATGGACCTAAATATAAAGCACAAAACTATAAAACTCTTAGAAGATAACATAGGAGAAAACCTAGATGACCTTGGGTATGGTGATGCCTTTTTAGATACAGCACCAAAGACACAATTCATGAAAGAAATAATTGATAAGCTGAATTTCATTAAAATTAAAAACGTCTGCTCTGCAAAAGACAATATCAAGAGAATAATGAGACAAGCCACAGACTGGGAGAAAATATTTGCAAAAGACACATCTGATAAGGGACTGTTATCCAAAATATACGAAAAACTCTTAAAAGTCGGCAGTAAAAAAACAAAACCCATGATTGAAAAATAGACCAAAGATCTTAACTGACACTTCACCAAAGAAAATATACAGATGGCAAACAGGATATGAAAAGATGCTCCACATGTTATGTCATTAGGGAAATGCAAACTAAAACAAAATAATTTAAATAATAATAAATATTAAATTACGAAACATAATAATTTAAATTAAAATAAGATAGCATTGCATACCCATTAGAATGGCCAAAATTCAGAACACTGACAACACCAAATGATGGCAAGGATGTGGAGCAACGGAAATTGCTGGTGAGAATGCAAATGATACAGCCACTCTGGAAAATATTTTGGTGGTTTCTTACAAAACTAAATATACTCTTACCATACGATCCAGTTATAGCACTCTATGGTATTTGCCCAAAGGAGTTGAAAACTTATGTCCACAAAAAAAATTTTAAAACCCACACATGGATGTTTATAGCAGTATTCATAATTTCCAAAACCTGGAAACAACCAAGTTGTCCTTCAGTAAGCGAATGGATAAATAAACTGTGGTGCATCCAGACAATGGAATATTATTCAGTGCTAAAAAGAAATGAGCTACCAAGCCATGAAAAGACATGGAGGAACCTTAAATGCATATTACTAAGTGAAAGAAGCCAATCTGAAAAGGCTCTATCCTGCATGATTCTAGCTGTATGACATTCTGGAAAAGGCCATACTACAGAGACAATAGAAAGATCAGCAGTGGACAGGAGTGCAGGAGGGCAGGGAGAGACAACTAGGCAGAGCGCAGAGGACTTTCAGGGCAGTGAAAGTACTCTGTATGATATTCTACTGATGGATATATTTCATTACACATTTGTCCAAACCCATAGAATGTAGAATACAAATAGTGAAGCCTCAGGTAAACTACGGACTCTGGGTGATTACGATGTGTCAGTGCAGATTCATCTTTGGTAAAAAAATGGACCATTTTGGTGAGTGATCTTAATAAAGAGAGAGGCTTTGCATGTGTGGGGACAGAGGATATACGGGGAGTCTCCATACCTTCCTTTCAATTTGGTTGTAAACCTAAAACTGCTCTAAAAAAACAAAGTCCTAAAATCAAAAAAAGCTTATTCACCGAAAAATGAATAAAAGCTAAGTGATTACAATGAGAAAAAAAAAAGGATAGATAAATTTCAGGGACGGGCAGTGAAATATATGCATTACATGAATAGGAAGCTAAATGTATGCATTTTTAGTAGCAATAATCAGTTCTCGTTATTTTACATGGTTTTAGGACTTTGGGGCTTCCAACTCTTATGTACATGCATTTCGTTTGATATTCACAATGTCCGTGTACGAAAGGCAAGATCAGTGTTATCCCCTTTTACAGCGGAGACAACCAAGGCTCAGAATCCAATTCTTCTGACGCCTAATCCAGTGTTCCCTCAAGGGCAAAAGGGCCAAAATAATTTGACAACTTTCTCGATTAGCTCTCTAGCCTTTACTGAAAACTACGATACTTAAGGTCAAAAAGACTCACAAACTTTGGCTCAGGAAACTTGGGAAATAATCAGGAGATACAGGTACAAGGTATAAAGCACAAATACTCTGTAAATTATAAGACGCTACAAAATATTAGTGGTGGTTGACGTTTTCATTTGGGCACCATTTCACAAGTTTCTGAACCCAGGGATGGAAATTCCATTTCAGTCTCCACTACAGCACAGCCAATGAAACAGCCCAGGCCCCGCTCAGCGAGGCGTCAAGACCTGCCGGAGTGTCCCCTCCTCCATCAATTCCCCATGCTGCCAGAGCCAGCGAGCAGAGAGGAAATTACATCCCTCCCATTTTTATGACCTTCATGCTGTGGCTGAAGGATTTAAAACAGCCTGCCCCACTGAGGAGGCTGGGTGCTTTGGGAAGCCTTCTCTTCAGGTTTTATTTGCTTCTGTGACGGTCCATGTGGACATGATGAAGACAAGTCCTTTCTGGCAGCTGACCCTGCCAGGCCTGCCATCCTGCTCCAGATCTGAGGCTGGGGGCTCAGGCGGGGGACAGGGTGGGCCCAATCTGGGAGGCAGACTCACAGCAGACTTTCGTCAGAGCCTTATATATTAAGTACGTTGTACCAGCAACGGTGCCTGAGAGGGGCTCCAGAGTCAGCCAAATCTGAATTCAAATCCATGCTCTGCCACTGGCTAGCTGTGCAACTGTAAGCAAATTACTTAACTTCTCTAAACCTCAGTTTCTTCTTCTGTAACTTGAGGACAGTACTAATCCCTACCCCTCCCGTTTCTGTAAGGATTTAATGCCATAATGTGGGTACTTAGCATAGAGTCTTACACAAAACAATAATTGCTAACAACTGCTATTATTATTGTAACAACTATTACCAGTTATTATTAAGGGCTCGGTATGCCAAGGAGCTAGTCACCGCTGGATGAAGTAAAAGACCTGCGAGAGTTTGGGTCTAGGATATTTGGGTCAACAGATCAGAGCGCTGATTGTCCTTCTTTCTTTGGAGTGGTTGGGAGAGATTTTTTTGGATGGGGGGTCAGGAAGAGTGAGTAAATTGTGTTTATCCTCTTCTATACATATTTTTTTAAAAAAGAGAGAGCGAAAAGTAAAAAAGAAAAAGCCTCCTCCCTTCCAGCCTCCAATGCTGACTGGGCTGGAGTGGGCGGAGCCAGGGCCAGCCTCCTAGGAGACGGTGCAGGAGTCGAAGGCAGTGACACTGACATGTAGTCCATGGGGAGGGGGCGCTCCATGTGCCTGGCCCCTAGGGTGCCCCCTGCCCCCTGCCAGGGTGGAGGAATGCTGCAGCTTCACCAGGAGGAAGCTAGAGGAGTTCTGAGCCTGGATCTCTCGGCCCTGGGTCAACGCTAAAAGGAAGCCTTCCTCCAGCAGCTTCCAGCTCTTCCACACACAGCCCACACAGTATGGGGAAGCCAGTCTGCGTGGGGAGGAAGAAGATTCATTAGCACGTGCAGCAGGTAGGAAATTTACTTCGGCTATTTATGCAATCCTCACCACCACTATAGTTCTACAACCTTCCTTGTACAGAGGATACAAGTGAGGTTCAGACAAACACCAAGGTCCCCGTGCAGGTGAGTGACTGACCAGACACAGGTGCGTATGACTAAAACCCAGCTCTATGAGTCCACAGGCCTCGCCCAGGTCAAGAAAGAGCTCGTGAATCTGGAAGTCTGGAAAGTTGGATTCTAGCTGCCATTCTGCCCATTACTAGCTGGGTGACCTTGGGCAAGACGGCTTGCTTCTGGGAGCCAGAGATACCTCATGGGTAAAATGAGACAGTGGCCTCAGTGACTCATAAGGACCTGCCATGTCTGCCTGCCTGCTGGGAGTGTCTGGTCCAGCGTGGTCATTACAGGCCTGGTACACCGGGAGAGACCCATCCTCACCCACGGAGCGCTGACCCGCAGAGGTGGAATTCACTGGGCTCTGATGGCGCCATCACGTCAGCACTTCCTAGCTCTGTCTGCACAACTTGTTTCCCAGGCACCTCTCTTCATCTTCCCCTTCCCTTCCCTCTCTTACATAAACAGTCCCCGGAGCTGGGATGCATGCCCAGGTCCCTCTGCTCTAAACCATACATTCAATGTTCAAATGGATAATGCTTAATTTAATAGTGTCCCCAGGGTAATATTAAATCATGTTAATTCCTATTTATTTCCTTTGAGATTTAGTTAATAACAATTCATGTCCTGAAAGCATGAGGAATCCCCAAATCCTTAAATGTTCTGGGGCTAAGGAAGGCCTCATCTGGTGTTTGGCCTAGAGCCACCTGTGGCCCTTTCCCTCGCCCCCTCACCGTCCCCAACCCATCCCCAACCGCAGCCACATAAAGAGCCAAGGGTCTGGCCTACCTGCCAGAGAGCAATTCCTTCAGAACCACAATCACCCTAATAACCTCACAGATGGGCAACTACAGCCTCTGTTCTCTCTGTGAAGCTCTGAACTAATTCAAAACCTGGGGTCTCAGCTTCACTGGAAGGAGCAAACAGGAGTCTGGCGAGACTCACATACAGCTGTTAACAGTATCACCTGAGAACTTCCCAGCAGCATCCCAGACCTAGGCACGGGAAATCGAGTGAGGAGATATTCGTTGTTCCAACGCTAAGAGTAATGCTTGGGGAAAGGAGAGAGAAAGCAGAGACTCACCCAAGAATGTGTTCCTAGGAAGACAGATGTGAATGTTTTAGGTTTACAGGGGGCCATCCGGTAGAGTGGAAGCTAAAAGCAGGGCCCTGAAGTGGCATCCTGGTTCCTTCTCTTAACTAGCTGTGAGACCTCCAGAAAGTTATTCAAACTCTTGCTGTCTCTTCAGTCTTTTCTAATGAGTAAAATGGGGCTAATCACTTGTCACGTAGGGCTTTTGTGAGAATTAAATGAAATAGTCCAAAGATCTTTTTGCTTAGTAAAGGTTATTGGATTATAATTCTTATTGTTTTGGGAACTTGTGGTGAGTCCTGCTGCAAAGTCTACACTCTTTTTTTGATAAATTTAGCTTGTTTTGTATAAAGTTTTCTTAAATCTTAGGACCTCAAATTTCTCAGAAGAAAACTTGCTTTCTTTAAAATAGGCACAGCAGGCATATTGGAGAGGAACTCCATTACTGCGTAAAAGACCTGGGTGACGTGGAGTCCCACGGGTTTCCCAAAGACTCCAACAGCACTTCGCTGTCAGAGGAGCAGGACTAGGACAGGGACTCCAAGGGGAGAAGGGCTGAAGTTCTGGGAGGGGGCAGCTGTACAGAGACCAGGGCTCCTGAACAGAGATCATCCCCTCTGGGGCACCTTTCTGGCTAAAGAACAATGACTATGACCAGTTAATTCCTATTTATTTCCTTTCAGATTTAGTTAATAATACTGTGCGCCCTGAAAACATGAGTGAGGGGTCTGCCACTCTCATACACAGTGTCCCCTTGTTCCCTGGTCCCTTGGTGCTGCTATTAAATGGAGCACTGGCCTGGACAGAGCCAGCCAGTTACTTCTCATGAGAGATGAGGAGAAGAGGGAGCCACACAAGCTCCTCATCATCCCTTAGGTCCTATCCCACCTTTATGGTCCTCTAAGACCTTGAAGCATATCTAGGGGTGGAGAGGTGATGAGTATGTGGCAATGTGTAAAGATGAGTGACAGTGGATGGTCATCACTGTCCTACAGCTCACCATGCACTTCCTCTTAGACAGTCCTCATCCAGAAAATGGAAACTGGTGGGAAAACAGACAAAAAATGTGATATGAGCCTCTGGGGAAGATGGGAGCAAAGAATGACCAGGAGGAAGTAAGAGCTGATTCTTTCCCATAAGGACCAGTAAGAAATTATCGGGTAGAATGTCTTTGAATGAAAGAAACAATCAATCAATGAATCAATGGATTGTAATTATTCCAGCTTATTCTTCAATGGATTGATGCCAGAGGCATCAATGGAGAAGAGCAAAAGAGAGCCGGTGTGGAGGTTCTAGGGATCTATATGGACTTTTCTTGACCCACTTCAGCCCCAGGAAAGGAGCCATAGTGTTTGAATGTTTGAAAAGTCCCACAGTGGAAACCCCCCCAAAGAAAAGATCCTGTTGAGCCACTTGGCTCCAGGACAGCATACTGGAGAATTGCTTCCTGCACTGCCCTATGTCCAACAAATACAAAACTGTGTTTGTTCTCTGAGACTGGCTCATATAAATGACATGAGTTAATCTCACCACATCCAGAAATGTTTGAAACAAAATAAAAATCATAGCTGGCCCTAGACCAACTCTAAATGCTCAGAATGTTTAATCCCAGGCTTTTCACCCACTCAAGGGTAACAAGGGCATTTTCCAGCAGAAGCCCCCTCCTTATGATTGAATTCGTTGCCCTCCCTCCTGCCTTCCCATGACACCCCCCATGGTACCCCTTCCAGACTCATAGACTGATAGACTGAAGCTTTGCAAGCATTTTTGACTCTTTCCGTTATTCCTAATTCCAAGGTAATTGTATCATGCTATTTCTTCTTTTGAAAAATGTTTACATTTGCTCTTGGCTTTCCATCTATATAGCTACACCCCCAGCCCAAGCCCTCATGCCCTTGCACCTGTTTTATGACCCTCTTGCACCCATGTCTTCCCTCCAATACTGTTTGCAGGATGGGGTCTTTTTTCATGTCATGCCCCTGTGTCATGCCAGCGACTCCCCATCCCTACTAAGTCTTGTCTCTCCTTAATCACATTGAACTCATCATCAGTGGGATCTGTTCCATCACCAAAGATTTGAGTTCTGAAGCCCTCTATCCCTGCCTGGCAGATCCTGCCCAGTCTTCATGGCTAGCTCAGGGGAGTCTAGTTAGGAGCCTTCCCCAACTCCTCCAGTAACAAAAGTTCAGTGTTACTCTGCTCATTCCTTTTATATAACACATCGCATTTTATCCTTTAAGTGGTAATTATAAGCAATTTATCCATCTCACTTAACCCCCTTCCTGCCAGCTCCCTGCACAGAGCCTTACAACAGTAAGCTCTGGACAAAGGCTTGCTGAATTTACCCTCACTATTCCAAGCCTGTCTACACACACCTTTGCTCCATCGCTCATGCTTACGCCAGCCTTCTCAGAATCCCCTTTCTGATCCCTTCTGCTTATTTAAATCCTACCTGCCCTGCAAATCTCGCCTCTGGTTCTAACCTTCTGCATGGGATCCTGAAGTGCAAAGTGTTGCCATATCAATTTCATCTCCTTTTAGGACAGGATTATTCTAGGTGGCGGATTAGGGAATCTGACTTGGTAGTGAATATGGTTTCAGCAAAGCATTTGATGAGCATTTCAAGATAGACTCAGGAACAAGAATAGAGAAAGAAGGGCTGGATACTAGAACGTACTAGCTGGATAATACAATTAGGACAATTAATAACTATTTCAATTGCCATATTCAAAGGATGTGGCCTCAGTTCTATACTTAAATTATTCAACAAATATTATTAAACTCCATGTTTTTATTAGTGACTTAAATTGAGGTATACAAGTCATTCTTAATATGTAAGTGAGGAATTGCAAATATCGACTGGCCAATACAGGAAAGAATGTGGGGGGAGTTGACCATGATTTATCAGCAATAGGTTTGAGAAATATCTACGAGTTTTGACTGATACTAAACTCAATACATCATAATAGAATGATGGAAGAAGGAAGAAAAGAAGGAGGGAAGGAAATAAAGGGGAAAGAGATTGAGAGAGAGAAATGGAGAGAAAAAAATGATTTCAGGTGGCATAAGTGGAAGTCGAGTGCTTTCCAGATCTTTGTGGCACACTAGAGAGGTTTTGTGTGATACTTTACAAACAGCTCTGTGGTCAAATAAATCTGGGAAACACTAGGTGAGGCAAACATAAATAGGACTTCTCAGATCCTTTAGCACTTTAATGTACATTCTGAAACCTCCAAGAGGGATGCCGGTCTGCAGGATTTCCAAAACATATTTGACTGTGAAACTAATTGACCCTCCATCCCCTACTCTTGGAGCATATCACAGGAGCTAGGATGAATGGAACTCACTTTGGGAAGCATGATTTAAAGCAAAGGAATTCAGCTCCCTTGGCTGACCAGAGCCTATCTAGAGCATGGTGTGCAGCTCCGAGCACCTCAAAGGAAGAGGAATAGAGATCAGTTGGACAAGATTAGGAAGAGTGGTCTAGTTGGCAGAAATATTCAAAACCATAATATCTGAGGAATGTTGGAAAAATTGACATATTTTGCCTGGAGAAGAGCTGACTTGGCAGAGATGTGAGATGATTCCAGAAGGTTAAGAGCTTGATAATTGTAATCCAATATGTGAAGAGCTCTCATATGAGGAAGAAATTAGACTTGTTCAAGTGTAAACTGAAAAGATAAAACTAGAACCCGTGGTTGGAATCTTTAGTGAGTCATATTTTAGCTTATCTTAATACAATTTCCTTTATACATACTCCTTTTGCCTAAAATTCTGGTGTGATATTTACTGCCCAGCTAGGAGTATATTCAAGAGTTTCCAGTTCCCTTGCTTTTCATTCTTTTTTGCCCAGCAATAAGAGTTGAGCTGTGAGGAACCAAACAGGACACAAATCCTATTTGAGGTAGTTTGAAAAAAGATGAGTTCATGGGTGGGTCCCAGCCAAGACCTTGAGGGAAAGCTAAGAGGCTAGCCAGGAAGAATAAAGAGCAACCCCAAGTCCAAAGACAGTAAACAGGAGCTAGGCCAAGAGTCAGGCCCAGGCAGAAAGCACACTGGAATGGGTGCAGGTCGAGAACCTGGTCTGGGATCATTGCTCATCTACAGGGAATTAGCATGTCAGGCTGTCATAACGACACAGGATGGTGAAGGGTCCCAGATAGCCAAGCTAAGCAGTAGTTAGGAGTCTCTCTTGGGCTATCCCAGGGAGATAATCTACCGTAGATAGTAAGCAGTTAAGTGACACTCATACTAAAGACTAATATTTGCATAAATTCCCCGAGCCTCCTTCAATTACCCTCCTGTGACTAATACTATAAGAATCTTTCCATTACTTTGAACTTTTTCAGCATTTGTACTAATTGGTCCAAGCTCTTCATTGTAAAAATGAGGAGACAGAGGCCCAGAGAGGGGCAATGATTTGTCATAGTGACAACTTGATAAATTACGGAAAGGCAGGGCTTGAACCAAGAACCTCTGGATTGCCCATTCCATTCTTGTCCCTTTGTGTCCACCCTGGTGCCCAGTACCATGACCAATTCCCAATCTCTGCCCCATAAATGTTAGTTACAATAAATTAAGTGGGCATTAGTATGTCAAGAACTAGTGTTGACTTCTCTATTGAAATAGCAAAAATGGAAGACTAAAGAACAAATGCAGCCTCTGCTCTGGATGTATGTTGATGTCCCTATTTGGCACTGAGGAATGAAGGGTCCCTACCTTGGGCAGCTTCCCCATAAGAGCTCTGGCCCTAAGGGTTGATTCAAGGAAGGTCCTGTGAGCCCAGACACATATATCAGATGCTGAGGTGATGCTGAAGAAGGGCTCTGGGGAGTCTTTGGTCCCTGGAAGCCTATAAACAAAGTGCAATTTTAAGCTGGAATATGGTCTACAGGTTTTTCCTTGCCTGGCATTTGGGAGCTCCCCCAGGCCCCCAGAGTTGTGCCGCCAGAAAAGGCCATTAACTCTCACAACTCAGGGGTAAGTGCTGTTTCCCAGCCAAGGCTCATAAAATTTCAAACAGAAACCCTTCCGAACCCAGGAAGAGCAGCCTCATTGACAAGAAACACATGGGCAGGGCCAACACATGGAATGCATTTTGCTCTGAACAGCTTCTTTTGATGATGTTTCCAAGGGCTGAGACCACAGTTCTCTGCACCTTCGTGGCAAGTGCTCAGCTCTTGTTTCTCTTGGCCTTGGCATCTTGTTAGGGCTCCTAGTCTCTGGGATTGTCAACTCTCAATGCCTTCATTGTGCCACAGGAGAGCCCCCAGCCCTTTGGGCAGGAAACATTGTACGTTGTCACTATCTCAACCAGACGGTTTCCTCCACCACAGGCTCAGAGCTACAAGCATGGGCTCTTGGCTGAAGGGTGGGCAGCCTGATGTGGAATGCTCCTCCTTGCTTGTACTGAGGCCCATTTCTCTACCTGTTGCACCTCCCTGGGTGAGCCTCTAGGCCTACAAAGCATGACTTCACCAGACTCTCAACTGCACCCTGACAGTCTCCATTATCCTTATCTATTCTTCCAGCTCCCCCTCAGTTGTCATTGCTGCTCTCATTACTGAGTGCCCTACCCATGGAGGGCCCAGGCCAGGCCCTGGACCACATCCCACCAGTCCGTTCCCCACCCTCAAGCATTCTATAGGTCTTTCTCCCAACCTGGAATGCTTTGCCTCCTTCATATCCTGTCTCTTCTACCCTGAGCACTCCTCTAGGAAACCTTCCCAAGTTGACCTCTCCCAGTCCAGATCATTGCCTTTCTCTTTTCACTTTTAGTCCTCTAGTCTTCTAGCCACATTACAGTGACTTATATGCAAATAGGGACATATTACCACATTTATCTTCTAAAAATTTCTTCTGTTTCACTGTAGTTAACCAGTGGATGGATGGATGAGTTAAAGAAATACATAGTGACTTCCACTAGGCCCTGGACCTTGTCTAACCCTAAATACCTATATTTGGTGCAAGAATCTTAAGCACAGTACTCAAACAAATACTCAAGAAAGGTGCCTTTCTCTGGCCATGAGGCCAGTCAGTTCTTCTACCATAGGAAACTGCCCAGCCTCTAGGTCCGAATCATGAAGTCTTTTCTGTTCTGGGCAAAGCAATCAGAAGGCTTGGTCCTGGTCCTGGTCTATGTTCTGGTTACCACTCTCGGTAAGACCAAGGAGACCCCTCTTTGACTAACCCAGCTTTTCTCCCTGGCAATCACGGCTGCTCCTATGCACCTGCCAACAGCCACCAAAAGCCTCCTGTCTTAGTTCAGGCTTCAGTAACAAAATGCCATAAACTAAGTGTTTTATAAACAACAGAAATTTATTTCTCACAGTTTTGGAGGCTGAGAAGTCCAAGACAAGCCCTCAGCAATTTCAGTGACTGGTAAGAGCCCTCTCCCTGGTTCATAGATAGCTGTGTCCTTGCCGTGTCCTCACACAGTGGAAGGGGCAGGGGGCTTCCTCAGGCCTCTTTTTAAGGGCTCAAATCTCACTCCTGAGGGCTCCACCCTCATGACCTAATCACCTCCTGATACCTTGACCTCAGGAGTCAGGGTTTCAACCTAACGGTTTTGGAAGGACGCAAACATTCAGACCACAGCCCCTCCCCATGCCTCATTTTGCCCTCTTTACTGTACATCTAACAGCAATCAAACAGGTTCATTTTAAATATTTTTCTGTTGGCATTTTTTTAAGAATGAAGAGGAATAGAGGTGAAGAGGTTAAACATCAGACGTAAGCCATCTAACCACAGAAGAGAGCAGAGAATTTAAAAGGAAGAAAAGCCCCTGCCAGAGGGCTTACAGTGTGAATTAGACACATCGAGGGAGAGAAACAAGACAGGGCAGGCACCCACAGAGAGACAGGTGGCAGCCACATAACTGTCTTTGTTTCTGGCCAGGCCAGTCTGTCACCTGCCACTTTTTTTTCGAGGCAGCTCAGGGGAAGGCTCAAGAGAGAGATTAAGAGAGAGGACAGAGTAGTGACAAATTGCTTCTAATAATAAGTGGAAATGAAGGCACAGCTGAGAGAAGCCTGGACATAGGCTTCTGGTTCCTGTCCTCCCTTACATTCCTATCAGTGAGAGAGGGAGAAAGAAAGGGGAGTGTCAGTGGACCTGCTCTCTCCCCGACTCAAGACTAAGAGGAAAAGGCAGGCATGAGGACCTAACAGAGGGGGTCCAGGCTTGGACACTGGCTTCACTGAATGTCGTATGTGCATGTGTGTCTGTTTACTATTCTAATGTTAGTTTATGCTTCTAGCATATGGTATTGTGCTGAACCCTGGTGTGTGGGTGACATCTTCCAGTCTCACCCAGGCCATAGCCCTGCGGCAGTCTCTCTTCATAAATTCCACAGCTAGAGCCCAAAGGCGTCTCAGTCCAACACATCTTGTCACATCGAAATAAAAGCAAAATTAAAGCCTGTGGAATGCCTTATAAAGCTCCCCCAACACACAATCCAGGCTCAGATTTCCCAACGTAAAACTGCTGCTCCTAGGACAACTCTCTTAATATGCACGTGGGATATGTAGGTCAAAAAGGATGGAATTTAATCCCTTTATTACAAGAAATTCATTCCATCAGTTCAAGGCATGATGTTGAAGGAGAGTGTCTTGAGTGAAGTTGATGAAAGCAGCTGGCAAAGTCTGTCCAGTGTGGGACTCAACCCTGGGTTCATCAAGGACACACGGGGCCTTCGCTGGACACCCACAACACCATCTCTACCCTGTAAATGCCACACAAAAACTACACCCGCCTCTGCCTAGATCAGCAATCTTATCGTAAAAGAGAGAGGAAAAGGGGGAAGCAGTGAGTGCTCAAGTCCTGATCCTTGAGTTCACCTGACTACTTCATGCCTTTCTGAGAGAGTCACCTCCTTTTACTAAATGGCAACTCCCCAATTACACTACAGTAAATTACAGCATTAGTTGAAATCGAGTTCTTTGTATTTTTCCCTTCCTCAGTGATTTTGAAACCTGTTGAAGAGAGTGTTTTAGAGTGAGCCAGCCAGAGGAAGGGAGAAGAGATTCACAAGGTTTGACAGTTCTGATGAATGGACAGTTGAAATGCCAGAGGCTGATTCTTCAGGAGCCATGGAAATAGCTAGGACCCAGAGGGAGGAAAAGCCTTTCATAGAGAAGAAGAACTCTCCCTGATTTGTACGAGGGTGACAGCTTTCAGCCCCTCCTAAGCTCCCCCTATGGCAGAGGGGATGGCCGTGCTAAGACAAGGGAAAAAAAAAATGGCCCCCTTAGAGGTGCCTGCCCTGAGTGCTGGCTTCCCTTCCAGAGCAGAGGCCAGGCTGGACACTAGACCCAAATCCTCAAGTGCTGAACTGTTTGGGGGAAAACAAGTTATAAGCACCTTGAGCCTGTGGTTCATTTCTCTGCATCTCCCACTGTGAATGGGGAAATTTGGGGCAAGCCCTGATGTGTGCAATAAAAGCTGCCTTTCTGGATTTGCAAGTAGATTAATGAGGTTGAGTTTTACAGAAAACACATTTCCAAACTCATCAGCCACAGACCAAACATCTCCTCAGAGGAAGTTTATTTTTAGAAGAGCTTTAAAAGTACATTTTTATATTTTTTTTACAGTATCTGAGACTAAAATCAATCCCCGTGATTAGTTGAAACTCTATGTACCGTAAACCTCCCGAGACAGGAGAGCCTTTTGCCACACGCTCCCACAGTGGGGTTGCATGCTCAGTGAGCACGAGAGAAAACCTCACCCGTGAAACCTGGGAGTGGAGAGGGCGGGCAGCAATTCCACTCATCTGTCGCTCTTGCTTTTAAAGTTGTCTGACAGAAACTGCCAGAGCGGAGAACCAAGTTCCTATCGGGCTTTGTCACAATCTTGGGCATGTCACAACTTTTCGAAGTCTCAATTTTCCTATTTATATAAGAAAGAATTGCAAGAGCCATTTACTTCCCAGCATAAGGACTGCTTTCAGAACTATGAAGACACACCTGAGATTCTTTCAGCTTCACTCAAAGAACATAGCTATCAGCACACATTGGGGTCGAATCGTATCTGGAGGTTTGACATTTAAAGTGGAAAACCTTTTCATCATTGCTGTTTCAATCCTTCCAACAAACCTATGGGGTCTGTAATAGAGGCGAGGAGGCTGGGACTTCGAGAGAGTATGTATTTTCTCAGTCCCAGAGCTATTAAGTGATAAAACGACACAATTCATTTGTTTCTGCTGCAGCAATTCCTTAACACTTTTTCTAGATGATCTCTGTGACCGGTCACAGAGAAGTTATCTGGCGCATTGAATAATAATTGTAACAGTGGCTGCTAATTGAGATTCTCCTGTGAGCCGTGTATTTGGGCAGTCATGTTTATCAGCTATAATCCTCGCAGCAACCCTGCAAGTAGGTGGTATTGTCCTCATTTTACAGGTCAGTAAGGCTAGGATCTCTTAAATACAAATGACGGAGTAAGGATTCAGACCTATGCTGTGCCCCTTCCACTCCATGTTTAGGAGAGAAAGAATTCCATCAGGGACTCTTTAAAAAGTCTAACGACCTTCCCAATATCTCTAGGATCTCAAGGACTTCAACTCAGGGTGCTGTTATCAGGGCTAAATCTCTAAAACTCACCCAAATCCGAAGGCTATTGGCTGCGGAACATCCAGAAAGCAGGAGAGCTCTATCAGTCGTCTACGAAGACTTCCTACATGAGTGGGAAAACTCACCTTTCTTGGGAAATCCAGACCTTATTAACCTTCCACCTCAGACTACAGCACATGGCCGTTTTTTTTAAAGCCATTATTTGTATGTCTACTAAATATATCATCCCCTTCACGAGATAATAATCTTTGGGGTAGCAGAGTCCATAGGTTATACTTCGTAGCCTCCTGGCCCACAGAGAGCATAAAGCAGGTACTCCATAAATACATCCAGCCAGGGTTGGGGGTCGGGCGTTGATTGACTGGGATGCAGGAAAGTTTAGGGAAGGCTCCTGCTTACCTCTCCAGAAATTCCCAAAGGACCGTGTAAAGAAAGGGAAGGGGCAAGAAACTGCATTTAAAAAGAGCCCAGGGAAGCCAGGTGCAGACCATCCTGATGAAGCTGGGGGCCAACTTGCTTTAACTATGCTCAGTTAGTTGTCTGTTTGCAAAAGCAGTGAGATAATACTTTACTAAAACCCACCCTATAGACAACATGTCTGATGCTTGGGTCACCATGGTAACAGGTGCTTGAGTTTTCAGGAACTGAAAGTCGACTCCTTGTCCAGTTCAGGCTGGGCGACTCATAAACTGGGCCTGCGCAGATGACAGAATACATGATCCTTTGACATCAAGGAGCCAAAAGCCCCACCTTCAGATCATGGTAACGCCACCATTTTGTGAATATGCGTCCTGTGAAGAGCCATGAAGCTTGACTACGCTTGGGCAGGTCATCAGATACCTCCCTTCTCCTTACCTCTAAGCATCTATGCCCACATTTCAGAACACCCTGCCCCCTACCCCATAAATATTGCTAATCCTCATTTTCAGAGAGGTGGATTGGAGTTTTGTTCTCCTGTCCCCTCGCTTGGCTGCTTTGTAAGTAAACCTTTTCTTTGCTGCAAACTCATGGTCTCAGTGATTGGCATAATCATGCAGCAGGAAAAACAAACCTGGTTTGGTAACACTAACATGCCCAAGAATTCAATCCCACATTCAGCCCAGAAGGGGTACAGTTAACACCAGAAACCTGTAAAAACCAGAGGACTTTTCCCCTTCGGGAGGTAGCAAAATCGCAGCACTAGGAAACCTGTCTTGTTCTAGGTAGCAAGCAGCAAGCATGCGGTCCCAGGGGGCCTGAGAGCACTGGTCTCCAGTTGGGGCTCATAAAACACGGGATCCTGTGGGGGACTTCTGCCAAAGTTCTCGGATGTCCACCTGGCCTTTTCTTCCTGGAAGTTCCCCTTCCCAGGAACATATCTATAAATCAATCACTCTACTCACCAGCCTCCTCTAGGACAAGCTCACCCTCAGGGGCTTTAGACCCTCCTTTGCATATAGAAGAAATCTTCTCCCACCCCACATCACCAAGAGAACTGAGGAAGAGAAGTGTAACCACAAGTTTACGTCACGTTCAATCTAAAAAGAATCCTTGAGGCTGGCCCGGTGGCACAGCAGTTAAGTTCACACGTTCCCCTTTGGTGGCTTGGGGTTCGCCAGTTCGGATTCCGGGTGTGGACATGGCACCGCTTGTCAATCCATGCTGTGGTAAGTGTCCCACATATAAAGTAGAGGAAGATGGCCATGAATGTTAGCTCAGGGCCAGTCTTCCTCAGCAAAAAGAGGAGGATTGGCAGCAGATGTTAGCTCATAGCTAATCTTCCTCAAAAAAAAAAAAAAAAAAGAACCCTCAAGTGCAGTAAACACTTCATTGCACATGTGTAACTTTCTGACTTCACAAATTTTCCACCCAATTTGCCATCACAGAGTGACATCCCCCTGTGCCCACAAATGCTACCTGGCATCCTAGCACCTGTCATTAGTGAGGATTCAAGGAGTGCTTACACATTTTAATATCAGCTAAAGCAAGCATAATCAGTTAAATCTGCTATTCTCCTTGCTCCCCCGACCCCGTCCTCCGTCTACACACACACACATTCCAGAGGTAATTATGTGTGATTTGGGGTTTCTTCCAGAGCTAGAGATTATCCACCTTACTGTTCCCCTAGGGTCAACTGCACTGTAGCACATTCTATTATCCTGCTTAAAGAAGCAGGAGTGACATCTCACCCTGTGGCTCTGTGAGAAAAAGGAAAACAGCAGGATTTTACACAAATGGAACTGCCTCTCAGCAGCACAAATCCGGGACATGTTAGAGATGTGTAAAATGCTCCACGTTTGCACAGCGCCTTCCGTTCTCCAAGCTCAGGATGCACCAGAGGCTTTTCACTGGGGCCTCACTAGCAAAGCAGCGTCCTGTTCAGCCCGTCAGCCCAGGCCTCCGGCCCAACTCCCCCTGACCACAAAAGGCCTCCGCGGTCTTCTGCAGGCTGGTTGGACCACATCCCTTCAGCATTCTGGACTCCACTGTTCCAGGCTGAATTCCGAGCTGATAATCCAATCTCCACTTGTTTCCCTTCTCCACAAAATTTTAAATGGGAGATGTGTTGCTCTTCATTTCCTGTCTCACTCTCTCCACTGATTTTTAAACAGTTTGCCATTTCCCACCCTCTGGGGATGGATGCCCTTCAGTGACCCGTGGTGCCATGTCAAGAGGTTGCACAAACTCCAAGTGGTATGCAGAGTTGACAGGGCTGGGGGGAGCTCCGAGTACTGTCTCCATTCAGAGTGAGGTCTAACAGTTGAGATGGAATCTGCTGGATCCAGAGTCTGATTCATACTGGCTTCTTGACCTGGGGCTCCTTGTGCAACTGACTCCGTTCCCCTCTCCCCCTTGTATTTCTCCCCTTCCTTTAAGAACCACATCTCCAATGTTCAGTGCTAAGGAAGGGGTGGGCATAATTCCCCTGCTTCCAAGTTTGCTACCACAAACAGCGGGGGGGATGGAGACGTCGCCTTCCCCAATGGTGGGACATGAATGTGCACATACACAGCTCAGTTCTTGGTCCCTGGAACTCGGTTCTTTTTTGGTTTGAATTTCCAAGGGAAGTAGCTATTTGGAAACCAGCCTGGGGGATATGAAGATAGCTGACCATTCTTGTTGTCCAAAAAGAGAGTGAGACTATCCAGAAGGTGTGAGGCCTGGTTTGAATACATTCTTCAAGTTTTACATTGAAGTTGACTCTTTTCCCATACAATTTCCATAATGTTCCTTTTCTTTATTTATTTTTCCATGAAAAACTATTCTCCCATACTCTATTTGTGACTCTCGAGGCTTATTAAAAAATCTTGAGGATATAAAACACAGAACACCCCAGAGCATGTTATTAGTGTCCAGTAATCTGAAACCTAAAACAAAAATGTAAAGTAAGGAAAATGTTTCTCCAACACTCAACACCTCCCCTCCCCACAACACACACACACACACACACACAAACTTTGCTTGCCCTCCGGAGCTCTCCTGGCATCCTCGGGCATGCCACGGTGGCACTACCCGCCCAGCCATTCCCAAGCAGTCCTCTGAGCTCCCAGTTCACCTCTTACCCCAACACTTAATCTCTCATACTAATTCAAGTGGATGTTTTAATGGATGATAATGGGAAATAACAATAACAACCCTTTACATACGTAGAGAATGAAATATTTTTCAAAGCACTGAACAGTTTTCAAAGCTTTTACATTAATTATTTCACTTGATAATGGTTTTTATATTGGCCCATTAGTAAGATAAGGCTGAAATTTCTTCCTCTATGTTATGGATGAGGAATTTGAGGTTCTTAGAGTTTAATTGTCTTGCCCAAAGTCACAGAGCTAGAAAGATGGGGAACTGGCCCTGGATCCTAGTGTTCTGGAACCTGGGTCCCATGCTGTGGCTGCATGGCTGCTCTTTGAGCCTCTATGCCTCATTTTCTAAGAGAACAGCTGGAATAGGCAATGCTTTGTTTCACAAGGCAGAGGCATGCTAGAACCACCGGGGTGCTTGTTCCTAGTGGAGATTCCTGGGCACCATCCCAGACCTACTGCATCCGAACCTCTGAGCGTGGGGCCCAGAAGTCTGCTATTAACATCCTATTTTCTAGGATGATTCTTATGCATACAATGCCTAAGAACATTTTCCTCAAGTCAAAGAACTAGATTTCTAATGGTGAAATTTCAGAATTCAGAGAAAGAAAGATTAAAGAACAATTTGAAAAACAGAAACTCTTATGTTGAATGCCATTAATACTTTCCGAGCACACATCTATCATGTCGTGGTCTGCACACTCCGGAACTGCCAGACTCTGCTGAAGTATTGTTCCTGACCTCATCCCCACCCCAAGGCTGTTCTGCCCCAACTAAGAGCATCCTCTGCAGTTTAGAGTGAGGGTCATATCCTTTGCCTCTTTCTGTTTTCTGTTCTCAGTCTCCGTGTTCTATTTTGCTTGACGTTGTTAAATATAAACTCAAAAATGAGAAAAAGTATAAAAAAAGTATTAGGAAAACACTCTCTTCTTCCTTTCAAGGAAGTTTTTCTCTACCATTTATCAAGAATAATATATTATTATCAAGGATCAAATCCCCGCTGTGGCTATATTCATGTAACATTCAAAAACATCTGGATAATTGATTGACTTTTTCTCTTTTCATCCGAGTGGGCAGCATTGTGTACAACCAGCCTGTGTGTTCCCCCATGGGAACCACTGGGGATGTAAATCCATCCCTCAGCTCTTTAATTAAAGTTGAAAAAACATCAAGAGGGTCTCACCCTTGTAAACACAAGGACCTTTTCCAGGAAATAGCTCTGCCACTTGTGTTAACAGATGTCATGGGGCAGTTGGGTGGGAGAGTGTTGTTTTAAAATTCTCAATCTGCCTCGCAAGAGCTTTTGCCTTCGATGGTTCCTGGATAGCATCACATGCTTTTCTCTTTTCAACTGTCACATCACTTCATGTCATTTTTCTGCTCTGCCTCACTGCTCTGGTCCGAGTGTTTGCATCCCCCCCAGATTCATATGTTGAAATCCTAAGCCCCAAGGTTAGGGCTGGGACCAAGAGCTGGAATCTCTGGGAGGTGATTGGGTCTTGAGAGCAAAGCTCTCATGAACGGGATCTGTGCCCTCGTGAAAGAGAGACAGAGCTGCAGCACCTTCCAGCATGTGTGGACACTGCGAGAAGTCAGCAGTCCACAATATGGAAGAGGGCCTCCGTCAGCACCTGACCATACCGGCGCTCTGATCTGGACTCCATCCTGCAGAGCTGTGAGGAATGCAGTTCTGTTATTTAAAACCCTCTCAGTCTGTAGATTTTGTTGCAGCAGCCAGAACGGTCTAAGACTCTCACTTTGAGCACTTGTCATACGGACCACAAACAACTCAAAGGCCAACTCCTTAGATCTATGACAGCCACCACCTGCCATCAACTAATTTCCCTGGATTGGGCCATATTCTCATTATTTGCCTCCTGATACTGAGATAGTGGGCAGCTTTGTGGTTACACAATATTGGGTGTATCTTCCTGATTTTAAACATCTGGGTGAAAGTAGAAAATACGGGCATCATGGTGACAAGTTTCCAGATACAGGACAGAATTTTTTTGTCCAGATACATTTTGGGTTATTGGTTTCCATGTCTCTTTGCATGCCACTTTGTCAATGGTAAGCAGTCTTCCAGGTGAGCATTCTTCTGCTCCAAGGAAGGGCAGGTGGCAAACTCCTAGAAGGAAGCACTGAGTGCCTTCATCCCAGCAGGGGATCAGTTCAGAGCAGAGGAGACCTAGAACGCTTTAGCAGCAGGCTGAGAAGACTGAACGTACAGGAATTTGGGGCAGAGATTTTCGAATCTCAAAGATAAGCAATTCTGAGTTTAGCCATGGTATAGCAATCAATCCCAAGATATGGCTGATAAGCAACTAAAGAGAACAGAGATAAAGGTCACTGGAACTGACTCCATCAAGGAACTGAGCTGGGAGGGCAGAGATGCCTCCCTATGGATGCCAAAGTCCCTGGGATGATCACAGCATATCAACCTGTGTTCAAGTCGAGAACAGCCATAGATTGTCCACAAGATGTCACATGATGAAAGCACCAAGGCAGTAAATGGGGTAGTATGAGAGGATTGGCCTTCCAAAGAGGTACTATGCTCAGAAGATGGTGAAACAACGGTCTAGAAGCAGAGGAGTTGCAAGGATTATGGCAGACAAGCTCATAATTTGGGCATCCATAGGGAGAGA
Source organism: Equus quagga (assembly GCF_021613505.1). NCBI lineage: Eukaryota > Metazoa > Chordata > Mammalia > Perissodactyla > Equidae > Equus > Equus quagga. The sequence goes on along the minus strand of NC_060284.1, from coordinate 45,824,993 downwards.
AGTGATAACTCTAGGATTTCCTCACCCTCCTCTCCATTACTTCCAACCCAGTCCCCTCCTGCCCAAAAAGCTCACAACCCTTGCCCCTGTGCTTCAGGATCAGCCTCTGTGCGTTGGGTACAGAAAGGCCAGAGCAGCAAACATTCCAGAGCCCATAGCACTGTTCGATCAGCACACAGCAGAAGATGGGTGATTCCATTCAAGGAGAGCACCACAGGGAGGAGAGAGGCCCCCAAGGGAGTGCAGGCTGAACCTCTCACATCTCGCAGTAAAAGTTAAGTATCAGAGAGCCTGAGAGGCAGAGGAGGGATGAGTTCAGAGAGAGAAATGGTGCTCAGGCAAAGAGAAACCCTCAGACTCACACTGCGTTAGGCATGAACGAGGCTCGAAAAGCCCAGGTTGAGTGCAGCGTGACTAATCCCCATTGAGTCAGTATCACGGAGAGCAGCAAAAAGAGCACTGGACTGAGAGTTTAGAAATTGAATTCTAGATCTGACCACCACTAATTTCCTGTGTGACCCTAGGCAAGTCATTTAACATCTTTGGGCCTTAGTTTCCTCATATGTAAGAGAAGAGGGCTAGGTTGGATGATCTCTACAGCTTCCCCTAGCCCTGACGCCCAATCCCATCTGGTGCAGGGAGGAGGGAGCTGAGGGAAGCACAGAGGCCCTAGATGATGGGGTATTGCTGCCAAAATCTCCCTTCCCCTTCCCTCCCTCTGTTCTCTCGTTGACATGCCATTTATTATCTTGTTGTTGTTGATGTAGTGTTTTTTCCCACAGAGCTCTGTGGGATAGCACAGCAGAGCACACACAGAGTGGCTAGGAAAAGAGAATGCAAGTGGGAAAGGGGAAGAAGGGCTTCTCCAGGGTTTCCCAAGGCCCAGCTCTCCAGAGCCACAGGCTGAGGAGGTGTGCTTTCCAGAGCGGGCATCTAGGAAGGTGAAGATCTCTCTACATCTCCACCCTCTCTGAACTCCGCACCCTTTTCACTCATGCTCCTGGTCCCAGCACTAGGCCCCTGGTCATTGGTCTCTGCCATATCTGCTTTCTTTCCAAACTTCTTTGGGACTCTGGCTCATTCCTATAAAGGCCAAGGAGCTGAGTTGGTAGGATCTATAAAATACTTCTGGTAGCAGGTAGTTTTTGCAATGTAACAAAACATGGCAAAATTTAGTGATTTAAAGCAACAACCATTTTATTTGCTCCAATACTGTGGGTCACTTGGGGGTTCTTCTGGTCTGGGATGGCTTGTCTGTGGCTAGATGGTCTAGAATAAAGCTGACCATGGAAATATGATACAAACCACGTCTGTGATTTGAAATTTTCTAGTAGCCACATTTTAAAAAGTTAAAAAAACCAAGTGAAGTTAATTTTAACAGTATACTTTAAGTCAACCCAATATATCCGAAATATTACTTCAATATGTAATTAATATAAAAATTATTGAGATATTTTACATTCTTTTTATCATATGAGTCTTCAAAAGCCAATGTGCATTTTAAACTTACAATGCATCTCAATTCATACTAGCCACAGTTAAGTGCTCAACAGCCACCACACAGGACAGTGCACGTCTAGAATGACCTCACTCACATGTCTGAGGTCTCAGCTGGGATGACTGGGACGGTTGGAATGTCTAGCGCTTCACTTCACGTGGTCTCTCATCCTCCAGGAGATCCACCCAGATCTCTGTACAATAGAGGAGAGTTCCCAACAGCAGTGGAACCCTGATGTACAAGTGATTTTCAAACTTCTATCTGTCTCACGTTTGCTGAAGTCTCATTGGCCAAAGCGAGTCACCTGACCTAACCTAGAGTCAGTGTGGGAGGGATCTATCTGAGGGCCTTGGTTACCAAGAGGTAAGGAGGCCATTTATCCCAAACCTCCAGGCTCCCGGCAGACATCCCACCACCACCACTAGCCTCCTCCTCTCTCCTTCTTAGAAAATTTCAACAAAGAGGAAAGCACAAAAAAAGAAAATTAAAATAATCTGTAATCCTACTTCCCACAAATAACCACAGGTAATCTCTCACAGTTACTGTTACCTTTCCACTATTTTTTCAAGGCGTATGTACATAATCATTTTACGAATTTGTAATCAAATTATATGATACTAATTATTTTCATTTAACAAAACGTCCTTAACATTTTTCCATGTTGTTAAATATTCTTCTAAGACATGAATTTTAATAACTTCATAACATTCTATTTTATGGATATACCACAACTTATTTACATAAATAATCCCTTATTGCCAAAGGATTAAGTTGATTCCGATTTTTCACCCTTATAAATAGTAAGGAACTAAACCATCTTAGTTCACACATTTTCCCTTCATTCAAGCCAATTTGTGAAAAATGGATTCCTAGAGATAGAATTTCTAGGTCAAAATTATTGCACATTTCAAAGTAACTGATTAATAGATTAATTCATTCATTCAACAAGTAGTAACTAAGCACCTGCGACATCCAGACACTCTTAACACTGCTGAGGATACAGCCAAACAGACCAAAAGATCCCTGCTCTCATGGAAGAGCTGATATCCTCCTGGAGGGAGGCTTCCATAAGGAAAGACATACGTTGTCTATTATCTTAGAGAGTAACAAATGCTTTGGAGAAAAGTAGATTGGGGATAGGAGATGAGGAGTGCTGGGGTGGAGGGCAGGGCTACAAATATAAATGAGAGAGTCAGCAAAGCACTCACTTATGTGATATTTGCTCAAAATATATCGTTCAGTTTCTTTGTTCAGGGTGTATAAGATGAGTGGAGGGCAGGACACCGGGAAAAGTACTAAACAGGTGACCAAAAGGTCAGAGTCCAACTCATCTCAGTCGTAGGTCCGCCCTGGGCTATTCCATTTACCTTCACCTGCAAATAATCGTAGAGTTACAACTAGAGCCCAGGTTGTCCAGCTGGGGGTTCAGTGGGGAGGAGTCCCACGAGGATATACATACATTGGTACCCACATAACTCCCAGGGATAAATACAGTGAGGGAGATATCATGAGGCAGAGGCGTCTTTGAGCATCCTCCCCACAGGCCAGTTCTCAGTCTCCTTGGGGCTGACTTCTCTCTTTGGTCAAGTGTTCCTTCTGATTGGCCAGAAACCTCCCAGAAGCTGCAATCAGTGACTTTTTTTCTCAAAAAACTCAGACCACAAATACAGACCCTCCTCCACCATCAAACCCAAGTGCTTGCAGATACTGAACACTGCGTATATATGTTTAATGAATATATGGCAAATTAAATAAATGAGAGAATTTGGGTTAAGAATAAAGAAAGAAAGAAACACCTTTATTTGAGGAGAGTGAAGAGGGCTTCGCTAATCACACAGCAAGCCTGCGGCATTGGCAGGGGGCATAGTGAGATTAGAAAGGTAATAGTCTTATGGAAAGAGAACTTTGGTCGGGTTGTAATTCTATCACTGACTAGATTCATGCCCTTGGATGCAGCATTGATCTCTGGAATTGCCATATTTTATCTGGACGTGGATAAAACAAAACAGTATATGCCTCTACCTTTAAGGATTAGGTCATAGGGGACACCCAGAAAGATCTCTCAGAAACCATCCTTTGTGGCTACTCACAAAAGAATTCATTCAACCAACAAATGTTTACAATGTGCCTATTAGGTGCCAGGCACTGTTCTAGGTGTTGAGAACGATTGTTAGGGGTGTCAGAGATAAACAAGAAAGACCAATCCAGATCTACATTCCACGGGCAAAGGTAAATATGAAAGAATATAATACAATCAGATAACAATAGGTACTACAAAAAGAAATTAAGAAAGGGTGATATAATAGAAAATGATTGAGTGAGTTCTTCAAGTTAGGTGGTCAGGAAAGACCTTGCTGACGAAGCGACAGTTAAGCTGAGATCTGAATGATAAGCAGGAGCCAGCCACGTGAAAATCAGGGGCAAAAGGAAGGTATAAATGCCCAGGCATATTTAAGAAACAGAGAGGATGCCACAGTAGGTGGAGCGTGGTGGATGATGGGAGATTGGTTGAGATGAGGGCCAGGTAAGGAAGCCTAGTATGAGTTGGGATTTTAATCTAAAAGCCATTGAAGAGCTTTGAGTAAGAAATTACATATCTGATTTATGTACAGAAAATGGAGAAAGGGGTTGAGGGCAAGAATAAAAATAGAAATACCAGCAGACTACTGGTGTAATCTTGGTGAGCGATAGAAGGAGGCTTAGGATGGTCACAGTGGAGAAGGAAGAAGTAGACTGATTTTATGATATTTTTCAACAGAATTTCCCACGGATGAGATCTTGGCTTCAGCTATTGGATGGGTGCTGGGACAACTTGAAGAATTGGAAAGGACTATGGGAGTAGCCGATTTTGCAGTAAAACTCAAAAGATCTGTTTCGGCCTTGGCAAGTTGGAGAAGCCTACCAGATATCCAATGGAGATATTGAGTAGACAGTTGGAAATAAGTCCAGAATTTCAGGAGAGATCAGGTTTGCAAGGTGCAAGTCTAAGTTGGAAGGACTTGGATGGGATTCAGTGTCATCTTTTATTAACTCCTCTCATTAGGTTGTCAAGTGATAAAATGATCGAGTAGTTGTAAGGAGAGTAAGGAACACTAACTCAGCCTCATAAAACCAGAATCATCTGCCACTTACTGAGCAAGTCACTTCCCCCACTCTGATCTTCGTTTTGCTTGTCTGTTAAAAGGAGTTAGTGGTGATACCCACCGAGAGGGCTGTTCTGAGGATCAAAGGAGCCAACATTTGCAAAAGAGCGTAGTAGGGTATTTAGCACAATGTAGGCCTTTCGGTAAATGGCTGTCTGCTCTATTCAATCTGAAAGGCCTTCTAGAAAAATGCAAGGAAAAATATGGGGACCACCCTCAGAAGCAGTCTTCCTCACACTTCACAGGCCCTGTTGTTGACAGCTTTGTAAAGGCGAAGTCAACACTGTGCAGAGCCCCTATGTGAATCCAAAATCAGTTGCTTCTGGGAAAGAAACAGTGAGGAATTTCTTGACAGCCATGCTGTTTGTCAGCCGATAATTTTTTCACTGATAATTAGACTTGAGCCAAGGAAGCAAGGGTAAAAATGCCTTCTACAAATATTATTACTGCTTCTGAGTGGAATATTATTTTGGTTTTTTTCTCCCTTTCTTCCTCTTTTTTTCTTTTTTCTTTAAGAAACTGCCTTGAGTTGTTTTCCTGGCTGGACTCCAGGGAGGTTCAGAGCAAGGGTTGCTCAAGCTGCCATAGCGGTTTTGTGGGCTATTTGTTGCTGCTTTTAAGTGCCCAAAAGACCTCGCATTCCCACGTCTTCCTAGTTCGAAAAGGAGGTGCAGGACTCCTGACCACTAGCGAGGGCAGACCCTCTGAAATCAAAGGGTTGGAGAGGGAGAGGGAAGGACCATTACTTAATTCCATGGTCATCTGTTCCCTTCTCATGACAGTGGCAATTCCGCACTGGACCTGCTCCAGGATCCTGGTGGGAAAATCTGTAGACAACTACCATAGCAAACAGCACCCTCGGGGAATGTTCTTGTGGTGTTTCTGTCATAAAGGGGCCATTTGCGTTCAAGAGGTTTCCACAGAGGACACCATCCCAGCATGGTGTGTCACGAAGAGGGCATGGAGCACGGGCCTACTGTGAACCGCCCAGGCCCTCCACAGGAGGCGGAGGCAGGGCTGCTGCGTGAAGGCCAAGGGCACAGCAGGGCTGGACAATCTGTATGTAAACAGAGACTGTTAACTGGCCAGCTCAAGTGAGTACTTGCTTCTAGGTGAATAAACTAAGCCTTCAGATGTCACAGCCATGGCCCTGCCTGGAAGCACGGGTACCAGCCCCCACTCTGAATTTGCTGGATCATTATAACCTTCCTGGAGTTTCTGCCTGAGTGGAGACAGCATTTCCCTGGACTCTTTCGGAATAGGTCAGGTTAGGCCAGATGTTTGATGTCTCGTGGTGGCAGCAAGTTGGGTAATGAGGAATAAGCAGGAATCCAGGAACCAAACCAAAGTCAAGAGTCATGTGCACTTCATCCTGGGAAAGCAGATGCCTCTCACGTTCTCCTTGCTTTCACCAATGTCCTGTCAAGTATGCAGACCTACTGCCCGGGCAATCCCATGAATGACAGAGGTCCTGACCCAGTCACACACAAGAAGGAAAGGAATTCCTCACCTTACCACATTTCTACATCATGTGTCACCCTGGACAAGCCTCGCTGTCCTTGGAGAGTGTCTGTCAGGCCCCAGGGTGAAATGGAAAGGAGGAGATCTGGGTTCTGGGACTGGAGCTGACACTGGATTTTTCTGGGCAAACTTCATTCGGTTATTCAAAAGATAGGGACTGAGGGTCATCCAGGTGCCAGAGATTTCCTAGAGGCAGGAAGCCAGAGGTGATCTGCCCTCTGGGTCTATGAGTTCATGGAGCACAAGGTAAGTACACCCCTTAGAGCCTCAGTTTTCCTGTGGATGAAGTGTGGGCAACAGCAACAATATGGAAACATCGTAAATGGCTGCCAACGCAGGAGTGCATCGCTAGATTGTGGTGTAAGTGTAACAATTCTACACAGCAGGGAAAGGGATGCGCTAGAAGTACATTTAGCATTATGGACAAATAAGTTAAGTGAGAAAAGCAAAGTGGAGAAGGATACATTAGTATGATTATTCACATAATGTTTTAAAATACGCAAAACAATAATAGGTTATGGATACACATCTTTATAATAAAGGCAAGAAATTATGAATGGAAATGATGCACCAAATTTAGAAAAACAATTATCTCTGGGGAGGGGAGGGAGGGACTAGAAGGTGCGCTCAGAAGTTTTCATTTAACCTGAAATGTTGTATCTTTTCAGTGAGCTAATAGGCACCTGGGTGTTTGTTATATTATTTATACTTTTGGCATGCCTGAAATATATCGAAATAAAACAGTTTCATGCTACATTGAACTCAAAAAGATGATTAATTTTTTAATCCTCATAATCAGTCAATTCTACAGGATAACCCCAACAACAGATAACCCTAAGCAGATATATTTGGGTCTGGAAGGTGCGATTTGACTTCTGAGGAAGGGCAGATAAAAGGTTTGACTTTTCAATTGTTATTGATAATTATTATTGTCAACATTTTCTAAGTGCTTACTATGTGCCAGGCATACAATACAGTCCGTAAGGATTTTATATGCATTATTACCATTTTAATTGAAGTCCCTGAAGCTCAGAGAAGTTAAGGAACTTGTCAGCCTCACATGACCCTAAGTAGGGGATTCAGAATTCAAACCCAGGTCCCTTTGCCTGAGTATTCAGCAGTGAGAAGGAACATGACTTGGAAGCAAACTCCTGAGCAACTCAGCACCTTTCCTGATTCAGTGCCTGACACCAGGCGGGTCCCTCACCCAGCTCCTTATCTCAGCCTTCTCTCACTGGCTGGAATATGGGGATAGCAACCATCAGCTTCCACCCTAAATGGACTTTGTCACTGACAATGATGGACAAGTAAATGGTGGCTGGATGGTGCAGGAATGGGGAATAGATGGCAAGTAAATGGATGGTTCCTAGGTGGATGGATAAATGTACTGTAGAAGTGTAAATGGAAGGTGAATCGTAGATCACGAATGGATGGATTCTGAGATGATAGATGACAATTAGGTGATGAACGGATGGATGATGTTTAAATGATAAATAGCTACATCTTAGAAAATGGATGCATGAAAGATAAATGGTAGATGGTGGAGAGATGGTGAATGGATGGTAGGTGTTGAATGGTGTACGGTAAATGTACGGTTTAATGTATAGATGGAGGAAGAGGGATAGATGGCAAGTGGATGATGAACAGAGACGGATACTGAATGGATAATGAATAATGGATGGGGGTGAGGGGAAAATGTGCAGATCTATCTATGGGACTTGGACGGGATAAGGCCATCCAATTGCGTAGATTAAACGAGTTTCCTGCTTTGTCCCCACCTTGGTGCCACGCCTGTTACTCTTTCCCATGGTTGCCTCTTTTCTCAGCTTGACTGTCCCTGTTGACATTTCCACTGTCAGCTCTGCAAAAGTGAGGTAAGTTCAAAAATGGCTTTTTAAGTAGGCCATTACGTTCCATATCTGAGATACTTTTTTGTCCTTTATTGTCTTTTATTTACACTTAATTTCACAGATAACACATGAATACATTTTTACAACAAAAAAGCAAAATTCTCCATCAAACACTATCCATGACTCCAAATGCCAGGCTCTCCTGCCCAGGGATAAGTTGGATGGGTATCCTACTCTTTCTCCAGTCATTCACACACACCTGTACGTGCCTTTAAAACACGATGTGGGGGAAGTTGTAAAAACTGTATCGTACTATATTGGTCTAGAGCTTGGTTTTTCTTTTTTTTAACTTTTTATTTTTATCAAAGTTATACAAGCACATAATTTAAAGAGTCAACCAGATCAATAAGTTTATTAAGTCAAACAGTGATCCCCTGCCTCTCCACCCTCATATTTTTCTTCCCAAAGGCAACCACTTGCAATTCCTCTGGCTGGTTCTTTTGGTATTGACTTCCTCCCTCTTAATAACATGCTTACTACTTTTTTTTTTTCAGTTTTAGGAATTATCAATTAATTTCCCACAGTAAAAGATGACGTTTGTCTCTCTCTCCTCCTTCCCACCCCATTCTCCTGCATATATTCCTCCTATCCCTTCATTCTCCCAATATATTTAGAGCACAGTTTTGATTAGCTCAATACTTAGGACACATCATGAGGGCTGTTCTGCAATTCACAGCTGAGTTGTGTAGTAAACTAATTAAATCCCTTCCCTACGCAAACTTTTTTTTCTCTGCATTTAATAATAATCTCCTTCTTCCCATTTTCTTTATTTCCTAAGTAACAATGGTAGTTCAACAACTTCATTGCCAACTTGTAAGTTTTCTCTCAGTATATTCAGGTGCTTCTGGTAGTCTGTCAATTACATCCTCTTGAGGAAGCCTCTCCTGGAGTCTTCTTACCTGCTTCTGATTTCCTTATATGCCTGGTACCCGGCTCTCATCATGGAATCTCCCTCCACAATAGTCCTGAGAATTCTCTTCACCTCTCTCCTGCGTTGGATCTCCTGTGTCCTGTATCCTTTGCCTCCCTCGTGCTTAGATTTCTCTCTCAATTTAATGGAGCACATTCTCTGGCAGCTTCAGGAGAAGGTATATGGAAGGTAAACTGTTTGAGACCTTGTTGTCTGAAAATGGCTTTATTCTACACTGACCCTTGATTGACAGTTTGTCTAGGTATAGAATTCTAAAATTCACTTACTTTGAAATTTTTGAAAGCATTACTGCACTGTTTTCTAGTTCCCAGTATTGCTATTGAGAAATGCAAAGCCATTTTGCTTCCTGATCATGTGTATATGCCCATTTGTGAGGACCTTTCTTTTCATCTCCCAATATTGGTATGTTCCCCTAGGTTTCCAGCCTCCCCTCCAGCTGGATTAGGGCCGTGTGACTACCGTTGGCCAGTGGCCTGAGAGCAAAAGCGACACATGTCACCCATAGGCTAAGGAAGTTAAAAGCCAGTGTGCCTCCTCCAACCCTATTTTCCCCTCCCACAACTACCTCAGGGGACCCATGACCCAGGTGACATATTTGCATGATGGAGTCGGACCACTTGAAGTACATCAGGCTTTGCAGAAGTGACAAACTTCATTTTTGTTAAACCACTAAGATTTTCAAGGATTGTCTACTACAGGAACCAGCATTAACTACCCGGACAAATATAACAATATTCTGAAATTTCACAGGATGTGTCCTGATATGGGTCTGTTTTTAACCATTATGCTATGTAGTCAGTAGATCCTGAAGACACAGTCTCAAGTTCTGGGAAATTTAATTTCACTGACAATTTCTTTGCCTCAGTTTTCTCTGGCTTCTTTCTTGAACTCCTATTATTCAGTTACGGGTGCCCCAATTTTGTATCTTTTCACTTCTATTTTTCATCTCTGGATTTTTGCTATACTTTCTGAAAGATTTCTTCAACTTCGTTCCAAGCTTGCTCTAGAATTTTTAACTTCTGCTATTATGTTCTAAACTTTCAAGACCTCTTCTATAGTCTCTGAACATAAAAGTCCAGAGACTCTTTTCCAAATTTGGCACACCATTCCCAAGCATAATTTCTTGCCTTTATTGCAAAGATATGTATCCATAATCTATTATTGCTTTGCATATTTTAAAACTTTATGTGAATAATCATACTAATATAACCTTCTCCACGTTGCTTTTTTCAGTTATCTGTGCATGTTGGTAAAATGCAGTTCTAGCTCATCCCTTTTCCCTGCTGTGTAGAATTGTTACACTTCTACCACAATCTAGCGATGCACTCCTGTGTTGGCAGCCATTTACAATGTTTCCATATTGTTGCTGTTGCCCACACTTCATCCACAGGAAAACTGAGGCTCTAAGGGGTGTACTTACCTTGTGCTCCATGAACTCATAGACCCAGAGGGCAGATCACCTCTGGCTTCCTGCCTCTAGGAAATCTCTGGCACCTGGATGACCCTCAGTCCCTATCTTTTGAATAACCGAATGAAGTTTGCCCAGAAAAACCCAGTGTCAGCTCCAGTCCCAGAACCCAGATCTCCTCCTTTCCATTTCACCCTGGGGCCTGACAGACACTCTCCAAGGACAGCGAGGCTTGTCCAGGGTGACACATGATGTAGAAATGTGCTAAGGTGAGGAATTCTGAGTGAAGGCTTTTTTTTTTTTTAAGATTTTATTTTTTCCTTATTCTCCCCAAAGCCCCCCAGTACATAGTTGTATATTCTTCATTGTGGGTCCTTCTAGTTGTGGCATGTGGGACGCTGCCTCAGCATGGTTGATGAGCAGTGCCATGTCCGCGCCCAGGATTCGAACCAATGAAACACTGGGCCGCCTGCAGCAGAGTGCGCGAACTTAACCACTCGGCCACAGGGCCAGCCCCCTGAGTGAAGGCTTTTGAAAACTCCCCCTATGATGTGCATTTCTGTCTGCCTTTAGTTCTGTCGGTTTTTGCTTCATAAATACAAAAGTTCTGTTGTTAAGTGAATGCTCGTTTGTAATTGCTATGCTTTCCTGATGAATTCATTATGAAATGCCCCTCAATTTATTATTGTGAAATGGCTCTCTTTTTTCTATTCATACAACTTGCCTCAGAGGATATTTATATATCTTCCTTTATGAAGTGCTTGTTAAAATCTTTATTGGGTTGTTTGTCTTTTTATTGTAGAATTGTAAAAATTCCTCATATATTTCAGATAAAAGTTCCTTGTCAGATATATGTACAACGAACATTTTCTCCCAATCTATGGCCTGCCTTTTTCATTTTATTAACAATAACAAAGAAGAAAAGTTTTTAATGTTTATGAAAACTAAATAATTTTAACAATTTCTATGGTTCAGGTTTTTTTCTTTGTCATATCCACAAAATTTTTGCTTACCCCAAGTTTGAAAAGATTTTCTCCTATGTTCTCTTATAGAAGTTTTATAGTTTTAGCTTTTACTTTTAGATCTACGATCTATTTCAAGATAACGTTTGTATAAGGAATAAGTTAAGTGCTAAGGTTCATTTTTTCCCAAATGGATAGCCAAGTGTTCCAATTCCATTGTTGGAAAGATTATACTATTCCCATTGAATTACCTTGGCACTTTTGGTGAAAATCAATTGTCCATGTGTGTGTAGATCTGTTCTGAACTCTGTTTTGTCCCATTGATCTGTGTGTCTATCCTTACATCAATATCACACTATATTGTTTATTGTAACTTCATAGTAAGTCTTAAATCAAACAGTATAATCCTCTAAATTTCTTCCTCTTTTAAAAAGTATTTTGGCCTAAGTCCTTTGCAATTAGATAAAACATTAGAATTAGCTTATATAATTTTTAATGAAAAAACCTGCTGGAATTTTTGCTATGGTTTCATTACATCTATGGATCAATTTAGGGAGAACTACAATTTTAGCAATATTGAGTCTTCTGATCCAGGAACATAATTTGTCTCTCAATTTATTTAGGTCTTCTTTAATTTCACTCAACTATGTTTTCTAGTTTTTATTGTACAGGTCTGGTACATAATTGTTAAATTTATCCCTAAGTATTTTGAGTTTTTTGATATTATTGTAAATGATATTGTTTTTTAACTTCATTTTCCAATTTTCATTACTAATATATAGAATTGCAATTAATTTTTGTATGTTGACTTTTTATCCTGTGACCTTGCTAAACTTACTTATGACTTTTAGCAATTTTTTGTAAATTCCTTAGAATTTTTCCTGCACAAGATTATCATTTGTGGCCTCCAGTAGAATGTTGAAAAGAAGTAGTGAGGAGTTCCAGTTCAAAATGGCAACATAGGAGGCTCCCAAACTCATCTCCCCCCACAGACACACTGAATCTACAGCTACATACAAAACAATTCACTCTGAAAGAAATGCAGGAACTAGTGGAACAAATCCTACACATTGAGTAAAGGAGAAAAAGAAACCACACCAAAATGGGTAGGAGAGGCTGAGATACAATTTCTCCATAATCCCCACCCCTGGCATGGCATGGAACTCACAACTCTTAGCTCCTCCCTGAGGAGTGAAAGGTTTTGACCCAACATCAGCACCTGAACTTGTTTCCAATCAGCCTGCATTTAGATGCTGACTGAGATCCTCCTTTTTGGGACACTGACAGGCCTTGCCACACCCTCAACTGATGGAGTCACTAAGAACAAAAGAACAAAGATAGCAGCTTGTTCACAATGTTTGAGAGTCAACCACGAGCTCTGGTCAGGCTGATTGACAAGGTTCATCTCCTACATGAGACCAGTCTGTCAAGACTAAATGAGAAGACAGTTTTATCTAATGTGCAGAAACCAACAGTTAGAGTCAAGGAAAATGAAGAAATAAGGGAATATGTTCCAAATAAAAGAATAAGATAAATCTCCAGAAACCAATGCTAATAAAATGGAGATAAGTGATTTACCCAATAGAGTTCAAAATAATGTTCACAAAGATGCTCACCAAGGTCAGGAGAACAGTGCATGAACAAAGTGAGAATTTCAAGAAAGAGAGAAAATATAAAAAAGTACCACATGGAAATCATACAGCTGAAGTATCCAATAACTGAACCAAAAATTCAATAGAGGGGTTTCACAACAGACTCGATCAACTGGAAGAAAGGACCAGCAAACTCAACAACAGGACAGTGGAATTCATCCAATCAGAGGAGCAAAAAGAAAAAAGAATGAAAAAAGAGTGAAGATAGTTTAAGGAACTTATGGAACACCAACAAGAGGACCAAAATATGCATCACAGGGGTCCCAGAAGAACAGAGAGAGATATGGGCAGAAACTTATTCAAAGAAATAATGGCTGAAAATACCCTTAACCTGTGGAAAGAAATAGATATCCAGATGTAGGAAGCCCAGAGAGTACGAGATAAAGAGAACTAAAGAGACCCACGTTATAAGTTAAATTGCCAAAACCTAAAGACAAAGAATCTTAAAAGCAGCAAGAGAAAAGCAACATGTTACATACAAAGGAACCCCCATAAAAACTAAGAGAAAATTTTTCAGCAGAAACCTTGCAGGGGAGAAGGGAGTGGATGATATATTTAAAGTGCGGAAAGAAAAAGCTGCCAACCAAGAATAGCTACCCAGCAAAGTAGTCCATCAGAATTGAAGGAGAGATAGAGTTTCTCAGATAGACAAAAGTTGAAGGAGTTCATCACCACTAGACTAGCCTTACAAGAAATGTTCAAGGGAGTTCTTCAAGCTGAAATAAAAGGGTGCTAATTGTGTAACATGAAAACATAGGAAAATATAAAAGTCACTGGTAAAGGTATATATAGACTTAAATTCAGAACGGTTGAGAGTAAATCATTTACCATTCTGGTATAAAAGTTAAAACACAAAAGTATTAAAATATAACTATAAAAATTTGTTAATGGGTACACAATATAAATAGATGGAAAGCGTAATATCAAAACCATAAAATATAGGGGGGCTGTGTAAAAATGTAGAGCTTCGTATGTGTTTTAAGTTAAGTTGTTATAAGCTTAAAATAGACTGTTATAAGTATAAGATGTTTTATGTAAGGTTCATGGAACCACAAAGCAAAAACCTATAGTAGGTACACAAAAAATAAAGAGAAAGGATTCCAAGCATACTACTATATAAAATCATCAAAACACAGAAATGTAGCATGGGAGGAAGAAAAGAACAAAGGAACTACAAAATAGCTAGAAAACAATTTAAAAAATGGTAATAGTAAGTCCATACCTATCAATAATTACTTTAAACGTAAATGGGCTAAATTCTTCAATCAAAAGACATAGACTGGCTGAATGGATAAAAAAAAAAAACAAGAACTAACTATATGCTGCCTACAAGAGACTCACTTCAGCTTTAAGGATACACGTAGACTAAAAGCAAAAAACTTATTCCATATAAAACATAAGCAAAAGAAAGCAGGAGTGGCTATACTCATATTAGACAAAATAGACTTTAAGCTGAAAGTTGTAATAAGAGACATAATGATAAAGGGGTCAATTCATTAAGAGGCTATAACAGTTGTAAATATTTATACATCCAAGATTGGAGCAACAAAATACTCTAAATATATAAAGCAAATATGAACAGACTTAAAGGGAGAAATAGACAGCAGTGTAATAACAGTAAGAGACTTCAATACTCCACCTTCAACAAGAGATAGATCATTCAGAGAGAAAATCAATAAGGAAACATTGGACTTAAACTAAATGTTAGACCAAACAGTCCTAACAGACATAGACATATACACCGACAGCAGCACAAAATGCTTTCTTCCCAAGCACATATGAAACATTCCGGATAGATCATATGTTAAGCAACAAAAAAGTCTTAATAGGTTCAAGAAGATTGAAATCATATGAAGCATCTTTTCCTACCACGTTGTTATGGGACTAGAAATCAGTTACAAGAAGAAAACTGGAAAATTCACAAATATGTAGAAATTAAACAACACGCCCTTGAATGATCAATGAGTCATAGAAGAAATCAAAAGGGAAATCAAAAAATATCTTGAAACAAATGAAAATGAAAACACAAAATACTAAAACTTATAAGTTGCAGTTTAAGCAGTTCTAAGAGGGAAGTTTGTAGCAATAAATGCCCACTTTAAGAAAAAAAAAGATCTCAAATAAACAACCTATCCTTACACCTCAAAGAACTAGAAAAAGAAGAACAAATTAAGTTCAAAATTAGTAGAAGGAAGGAAATAACAAAGATCAGAGTGGAAATAAACAAAATGAAACTAAAAAGACAATTATTTGTCTTTTTGATTCTAAAAAAACCAATGAAATTAAAAGCTGGGTTTTTTTAAGATAAACAAAATTGAAAAACACTTAACTAGACTAAGAAAAAAAGAGAGAAAACTCAAATGAATAAAATCAGAATTGAAATAGGACTCATTATAACTGATAACACAAGTACTAATGATCATATTAAACTACTATAATAAATTATAGGCCAACAAATTAGATAACTTAGAAGAAATGGATAAATTCCTAGAAACATACAACTTACCAAGACTGAATCATGAAGAAATAGAAAGTCTGAGCACACCCATTACTAGCAAGGAAATTGAATCAGTAATCAAAAATCTCTCAACAAAAAAAAGTCCAGGATCAGATGGCTTCACTGGTGATTTCTACCAAACATTTAAAGAAGAATTAATACCAATTTTCTCAAACTCTTGCAAAAAATAGAAGAGGAGGAAACACTTCCAAACTCATTTTACAAGGCCCGCATTACCCTGATACCAAAACCCGACAAGAACATTACAAGAAAAGAAAGTTACAGGAGAACATCCCTGATGAACATAGATGCAAAAATCTTCAATAAAATATTAGGAACCAAATTCAAGAGCACATTAAAAGGATCATACATCATAATCAAGTGGGATTTATTCCAGGAATACAGGGATGGTTCAACAAATGCAAATCAATAAATGTGATACACCACATTAACAGAGTGAAGGATAAAAATCATATGATCATCTCAGTAGATGCAGAAAAGGCATTTGACAAAATTCAATATCCTTTCATAATACAAACTCTCAACAAACTGGGTGGAAAAGAAATGTACCTCAACAAAATAAAGACCATATATGACAAGCCCACAGCTAATATCACACTCAGCAGTGAAAACCTGAAAGCTTTTCCTCTAAAATCAGGAAAGAGATAAGGATGCCCACTTTCACCACTTTTTTCAACATGGTACTCGAAGTCCTAACCAGAGCAAATAGGCAAGAAAAGGAAATACAAGGCATCTAAATCAGAAAGAAAGAAGAAAAAATGTCTCTGTTTGCAGATGACATGATATTATATATAGAAAATCCTGAAGACTCCATCAAAAAACTGTTAGAACCAATGAATGAATTCAATAAAGTTGCAGGATACAAAATCAATATACAAAAATCAGTTGTGTTTCTATATATTAACAATGAACTATCAGAAAGAGAAATTAATAAAACCATCCCATTTACAATAGCATCAAAAAGAATAAAATACTTAGAAATAAATTTAACCAAGGAGATGAAAGATTGGTACACTGAAAACTGTAAGACACTGATGATAGAAATTGGAGAAGACACAAATAAATAGAAAGATATTCTGTATTCACAGATTGGGAGAATTAACATAGTTAAAATGTTCATACTACCTAAAGCCGCCTATAGGTTCAATGCAATGCCTATGAAAATTCCAATGGTACTTTTCATAGAAATAGAAAAAAAATTCTAAAATTCATATGTAACAACAAAAGAGCCCAAAGAGGGTAATCTTGAGAAGCAAGAACAAAGCTGGAAGAAACACTTCCTGATTTCAAACTACGTTATAAAGCTGTAGTCATCAAAACATTTTAGTGTTGGCAGTAAAACATAGATCTAGATCAATGAAACAGAACAGAGAGCCTGGAAATAAACCTATGCATATATGTTCAAACAACTTTCAGCAAAGAGGCCAGGAATACACAATGGGAAATGGATAGTCTCTTCAAAAAATGGTGCTGGGAAAGCTGGGTCACCATAGGGAAAAGAATGAAACTGAACTCTTATCTTACACCATACCAAAAAATCAACTGAAAATGGATTAAAGACTTGAAAGTAGGACCTGAACATGTAAAACTCCTAGAGGAAAACACAGGGAGTAAGCTCCTTGACACTGGTCTTGGCAATGATTTTTTGGATTTGGCACCAAAAGCAAAAGCAACAAAAACAAAATAAATAAGTGGAACTACATCAAACTAAAAAGTTGCTGCACAGCAAAGGAAACCATCAACAAAATGAAAAGGCAACCATGGAATGGGAGAAGATATTTGCAAACCACGTATCTAATAAGGGGTTGATATCCAAAATATCTTCCGTTACAGAACTCTGGCCAACAAGTTCCTGTTACCTCAGCCTCCTTAAACTTACAACTCTATATCATCACCTAGCAAGACTACTGTCTTTTGCTTGAGATACCCCTCCATACGCCTTGGTTTAGAGTGTGTCTCCAGGGAGAAAACCAGGGCTGTCACAAAGTTCATCTCATCTATTTCCTTTCTCTCAGGGATCAAAGGCTTATGCTGTCTGTTGTCTATTGTTGAAAACACTGTTTCACATATTTGTTCCATTTTCTAGTTGTTTATCATGGGAAGGTAAGTCTGGTCCCTGTTACTCTCTCATAGCTGGAACTTAGATATCGTTTAAAGAAATTGAGAAAAGAAAAATATAGCATGTTTTATATTCCTTACACATTTACCATTTTGAGTTATCTTCATTCTTTCCTGTAGACCTAAATTTCCATCTGGTATCTTTTCCCTTTAGTCTTCCCTTTTAGCATTTCTTTCTTTCTTTCTTTCTTTCTTTCTTTCTTTCTTTCTTTTCTTTCTTTTGTTTTTTTTTTGAGGAAGATTAGCCCTGAGCTAACATCTGCTGCCAATCCTCCTCTTTTTGCTGAGGAAGACTGGCCCTGAACTAACATCCGTGCCCATCTTCCTCTATTTTATGTGGGATGCCTGCCATAGTATGGCTTGATAAGTGGTATGTAGGTCTGCACCTGAGATCCCAACTGGCGAACCCTGGGCCACCAAAGTGGAGTGCGCGAACTCAACTGCTATGCCACCAAGCCAGCCCCAAATGGTATTTTTTAATTACACACCTGAACAACTTGCCACAAAAAAAATAATATGCATGGTGATTATATATTTGGTTTCATTTCTAACACACCAGAAAATATTTTCACTGTACAATTTAAGCCTATTGTACCACTTAAGCAGAAGTGCCTTTAAAAGTAACTATGCTTTATCTCTGTTTATTCTTTGACCTTCAAATTAAACTTAGCAAGGTACAAGGTCATTCTGAATTTTCATTTTATTCCCCAGTGTTATGTGTAGCTAACGTGTTCCTGGTTTTTTGAGTCAACCAACCTTGACAATAACTTAATCTTTATTAAGACTGAGAATTGCAATGCTGATATTGTGTAGATGACGAGGAAAATATAGCTCTTACGATTTAGTGGTGAAAAAGAAGTTATCATAAGAATAGATGAGATGGGAATTATTTCATAAGTCTCTGCACTATTTCTTTTTGTTCCCGTAAGGTCATTGTCCCCATACCTGGGAATGGAAAACTGCTCCCGTACTCTTGGATGTTTCTTTAAGGATAAAACCGACCCCCAGGAAGAGGACTGCACCAACTAGAATGACTTCTTGCAAACTACCATGTCCCTTAGACCTGAACATTTAACATTCCACGTCCTCCATTTTAATGATACCAAAGCACACTTATTAAGGTCCCGGCAGAGCATGGTGCCATACCCAGCAAGTTAAGCTCATGCAGCCTCTGTTGTCAAAGCAGAGAACATCATGAAGGGGGAATACAAAAAATTTGACGTAAACACTGAATGACAATTCCTTTAAGTCTGTGGTTTACTGTGCCTACAGGACGCCAAACATCTGGACAGAAGATGCAACATTCAGTCAGGAAGCTCACTCGCTCTTCTTCCAGATAATTCAATAGACTTTTATGTGAATTGTGTAAACCTAGCAGTTGTCATAGTTATGCCAACTTATATTTCCATAATGATTTATAACCGCAGGGTACACATATGTGTGTGTGCGTGTGTATAAAACTTCATTTAGTCACCATATCCTTATGGAATAGGTTTAATTATCCAATTTTACAGAGGAGGAAGTTGAGAGTCTGTATCAAGCATGTGTTGATCTCACACTCTGTGCCAGACACAAGGCCTACAAAGGAAAAATAAAACAGTTCCTGCCCTAACAGTGCTCACAGACCAAGGGAGGAGCTTGGAATTGAATGGACTTGACTTGCCCAAGGTCACACAATTATTTACCGTCAGATCTGGGGCTCTGTCCAAATTTTCTGGCCCTAAGTTCAGCACTCTCTTCACAGCTGCCTCCAATAAAGGTCAGATGCACATATAAAGCAGAGAGTAGAAAGGGGAAGGGACAGAGTTGTCACTGGAGTTGGAAGAGTCTTGTCATTAAGGCTGAGATCAGAAGTAAAGTACAAGTCATTAAAATTACAATTATGAAAACTATGACCAGATACTGGAAATTGCTTTTGATGTAACATTGGGTAAAAAACAAACAAACAGCAGAACACAAATGACAAATGGCATATCCACCCACATTCACTTGACACACATATGAACAGATACAGGACAAGAACATGGGCAAACTTAAACAGATGGATTTTTTTCATGTAGCAGGCTTGTGGCTAAAATTTCCCTTTTTTCTTTCTTTCTTTCTTTCTTTCTTTCTTTCTTTCTTTTTCCTATTACAGTCATGCATTGTTTAATGACAGAGATACATTCTGAGAAATGTATTATTAGGCAGTTTCATCATTGTATGAACATCATAGAGTGTACTCACACAAACCTAGATGGTATAGCCTACTACACAGCTAGGCTATATGGTACTAATCTTTTTCTTTTTAAAGATTGGCCCTGAATTAACATCTGTTGCCAATCTTTTTTCTTCTTCTTCTCCCCAAAGCCCCCCAGTACATAGCTGTATGTTCTAGTCGTCAGTCCTTCTGGTTGTGCTATGTGGGATGCCACCTCAGCATGACCTGATGAGCAGTGCTAGGTCTGCGCCCAGGATCTGAACCAGCAAAACTCTGGGCCACTGAAGCAGAGCACGTGAACTTAACCACTTGTCCACAGGGCTGGCTCCATATGGTACTAACCTAATGGGACCACGATCATATATGCAATCCGTCATTGACCGAGATGTCATTATGTAGCACATGACTTTACTTAATAGTCTTGTTGATATTGTTAAAATATAAATTATAGATAGGAAAAAAAAGAGATAACATGGAAAGATTAAAGTTTTTATAGCTAAAGAGACCAGGATTCAAATCCCAGTTTTGCCAATGACTAGCTGTATGATATAGAGAAAGTTATTTAACTTCCCTGTGCCTCAGTTTCTTCGGCAAAGAATAATATTAACCTTTCAGGGTTATGATGGGGATTAGCAATTATGTGTTGGAACACCTAATACATACAAGGCAACCACTCAACATGTAATTATTTTTATCGTTATCATTATATCATGTAAATCAAAAAGTGTGTTAGAGAACAGACACGCATTGGAGGCTTTGTTGTTAGGCACAGGTTTGGCCAAGGGCGTGGAGATGAGGGCGATGGAAACCAGATAATAAGACAGTTTCTAAGGATCCCAAGAGCCCAGTGAGAAGTAGAAAGGAAATACTTACTTAAGCTTTGAGAAAATTTTGTTAGACACAATCTGAGAAAGCGTCGTGGAGGAGATAGGACATGAGCAGCCCTTTAAAGAAGAAGAAGACATAGCTGGAGAAGAGGAGGCAGATCCCAGGGGGAGGGAATGGAATTAACAAAGCCAGAGAAGTAGAAATAAGTAGGTTACATTCACAGAAGAAGTAGATCAGTTGACAGTAAGAATGTGTGATCTTTGACATGCCCTCTACCTTATAAATTCTCATCCCCACTCTAAGGAAAGAATTTGTGCAGGATAGATTATGTTTCCTCCACAAAACTCTTGCTTTCCCAAAACTAAGCATAAAGAGAGGCTACAACGAGCTCGAGATACAGAAAGATTCAGACATTCCTGTAGATTATAATTGAGGAAGTAAAAGACAGTCGATCCTGATGGCAAGAAAGGTCTGGTGGTCTTGTGGTGACTCCAGTCTGTGACCAGAGAAGGGGAGAGCCTCTTTCCTCTGCTCCTGCTTTCTCATTCCCCACCTCCAGCCCCACTCCCTGCCATCCAGTGGCAGGCGGAAGTGATTGACTGGCCAGCTGAGCCAAAGAGAAGAGAAGAGTAAGCTGGGGGAGGGTGGGGAGGAAAGAGTTGAAGTGACCAAGCAGTCAAGGAGGAAGAGGAGAAAGACAGTGTCCAAGATGAGAGGTTCCCTTGCCAGCCTAAATGTCATAGGGGTGCTCAGGGTTAGAACAGAAGCCAGCAAGCTTGCTCTTAAAGGGTCAGATAGGAAACATTTGTGCTTCGTGGGACATTCACTCTGTCTCAGCTACTCATGTCTGCCTTTTAGTACGAAAGCAGTCGTAAGACAAAAGGTACATAAATGAGCATAACTATGTTTTAGTAAAACTTTGTTTATGGACACTGAGATTTGAATTTCACAAAAAGTTAATGTCACAAAATATTCCTCTTTAATTTTTTTTCAACCAGTCAAAAACGCAAAAATTATTCTTAGCTCACATACAAAAAACAGGCAGTGGACTGAGTTTGGTCTGCAGAGTGTGGTTTCCCATCCCTGGTTTGGAATAAGGGTCTCCTGATAGATGAAGAGCTGGGATGGGTCAACTAGCATGGAGAAGCTGCTCCCAGACCTACACTGCTGTGGATTCTGGATGGGATGGGATATAGGGCTGAAACTGAAGAATAGAACTGTTTTCTGTACTTTTCTGGATTCCATACGTGTTTCACTGGCTAACAATAAGTTGTTTAGTAATGCACTGTACCACCCATTTTCCCATAATTAAGGCTGTAGTAATGGGGTTTTACGTTGCTCTTATATTAATTACAGTTTGAAATACTTATTCCTATGTTTCTATAGACCATATCATGGTATTAAAAAAATCCAATAATAAAACAAAAGCCATAGGTATTTTGCTATAATATGCTCCTCTGTCTACTGAAAAAAAGAGGTAACTCCTGGGGCCAGGCGGGGAGGAGCTGGACCTCCCTGTGGCCTCAGTTGCTCGTCTGGGAAATGGGCAGAACCTCCTAAGCAGCTATGAGCCTTGCTTTTGCCCAACTGGCTGCTCCAACTTGTAAGGTTCTCAGACCTTCTGCAGATACACAGTGTTTTATTCACCCTCCCAAGACTCAGTCTCTCCCTTCACTGGATACTAAATGATCTTTTCTCATTTCCAAAGATTTATGTGGTCTTGATTGGAAAATACCTGAGAATCCTCAGGCTTTGTCTTTTCTCCTAGTAGCATAGCTGAGAGGTAGCTGTGCATCAACATAAGATGATTAAGCAGATTGACTTACAAGATTCTTGACAAAGAGCCCAACCATTTTCCTTGGCCTGGGCACAAGTCTCCAGATTTCCTTAAAAGAAATCATCAATATCATGTCAAATTCAGACTCTAAAACCACTAAATCCCTCCTCTGCTGACCCATCACCCCCAAAATAAAAGGATTCATGTTGTTACATTTCCCTTCTTTTCTGATCTTTGGAAGCGTTATTCCTCCTTATTAGAGAGAATGTTTGGGATGCTTGCACTCATTGTGGCCTTATCTATGCTCCAAGAGCTCTGTCTGACTTCCCAGCTACCACCCCAGATTGTTTCTCCTTCTGTGACACTCAAAATCTTTTAGAAGTTGATATAAGAGAAGGGGTCAAGGAGAAGAAGAGAAGCCCTAGAGAAAATAAGGATGCATGTTGAGGACCCTTGTCCCTGACACTACTCCTGCCCTCGGCTGGCCCTGATGACCCAGAAAGGAGCCAGCCGCTAGATCTACCCACGACCCAAAAAGTGTATGAGCCACAGAACTCAAACCTGAAAGGGCCCTACCAAAAGGATTTCACAGAACCAACTATGGCAAACTTTGTTGTGTACATTTCCAACAAGTCAAATGGCACAGGACTTGCCTGGCTTTTGCTGGAGAGCCCTGCCCTCGTCGCTGTGGTGTGGGGATGATGGATGCACTCTTCCCAACTCCATGGCTCCAGTCAAAACCCACTTTCTGTCCTGAGGCAAAAAAGTCGGTTCAGCGGGCTTTCCACAAATCTGGTTCTGAAAGAAGCACAGCCCAGCTGAAAACACATTCATCCTCTTCCCCCATTTGATCTTTCTTCCACATGCCTTTTGGATTAATGCTGGCATTTTGTTTCCATCTGCTCTCAACACTTGGTTAGAAGCATACAAGTCCAGCTCTAGCCCTCTACAGGGCTGAGGGTCCTCGGCATGGTGCTACCCCAGTGCAGGGTCCATGGAAGCTCAACCGCATCTTATTTCAAATCAACAAACACTGAGTGAGTACCCCTGATGTGCCAGGCACTGTGCTATCTCTCGGGCACTTGCTAGATGCCACGTCACGCCACTGCTCAAAAGTCGATGCAGCCTCCTATTTCACTTGGAATAAAAGCTCAAGTCATTACCACGACCTACAAGACCTAAATGATGCCCCGCCCCACCACCTCTAACCCAATCTCCTGCCTCTCTCCCTTACTCACTCCCCACAGCACCCTGGCCTCATTGCTCTTCTGTGACCATGCCTGTCACCTTCTGCCTTAGTACTTTTGCACTGGCTGTCCCCTCCACTCCACCGAAGCGTCCTTTGCCCAGAGTGCCTAATTTCCTCATCTTCTTCAAGTCTGCTCAAATTCACCTTGTCAACAAGGCTTACACCGACAATTCCGTTGAAAATTGCACCCTTCAGCAGCACCCCTGATCCCCTTCTTGTCCGACTCTGCATGTTCCTATTCTGTAACACTCATCACCTACTGCCTGGGCCCAGTTCCCTAGAAAACATAGCTCGAAGGAATGCAACTCCAGTGAAGCAGAAAGGAGGAAAACGGGAGGTGAAGCATAGAAAGAGGGAGAGCAAACCCAAGGGGATGTGTTTCCAAATGACCGTAGCCTTGTAACAAGTGATGGCTCAGCCCCACAGGACATCTTCAGAGAGGCTGATTGAAACTAATGCATCTCCAAACAATCTGCCCAGGGAGGAGAAAAGAATGTATCCTTCAGTATCTGTCTCCCACTGGTCAAAGTCTTCCCTGTGGGGGTTAACTCCTTCATACGTCCAAGTGATGAGAAAGCAGGTTAGAGCAAAGGAAGTCCCTCATCTTAGTGGCAAACAAGGAAGGTCCAGCGTGGAAAGTGGGACCCCAGCAGGAGGGGACTATGGGGCAGGTCTGTGAGCAACATGAAGGACAGTCCTCGCAGCTGGCCCCTGAGCCTGTAAGGAATGGCAGTGGTGGGTGGAGGCATCAGTGGCTCCAGAACTGTAGGCATAGATCTCGCTGTTGCCAGGGCTGCTCCAACCAGGCAAGGTCCATGTGTGGGTCTGGACTCTGCATAAACTGAATCCTACACCACTTTCCAACATGGTATCCATCCCGCCAGCTAGAATATAAGCTCCATAAGGCAAGATCTTCATCTGTCTGTGTTCCCTGATGCATCTCAAGAGTCTAGAAAAAGGCTGGCACATGATTGGTCCTCAGCACACTGTTGGAAGAATGAAAAGGCTATGATGATGAATGAGATACAGACCCTGCCCTCAGTGAGCTTCCGGTGCCTGAGAGGACACAGACAAGCCAACAGCTCATTGCAGCACAGAATGGGAGCTCTGTGCTGGCTGCAGGCCAGGCAGCTGCAGGAGCACTTGGCATAGCTTCAGGCAACTGATCTCGGAGTCTGGTGCTTCGAGTTAAGGTGTGACAGGTTGTGCCCAGCTTGGTATATCCGATAAAACAGGGATACCGGAGCAGGAAGTTGCGATTTGGGCTCTAAATCCAATCTCAGCAGCTAATCGGCGGTAGGATCTTTCGAGAGTTATCTAAATAAGAGTAATTGCTGTTTATCAAGGACTCACTTTCTGTCAGATCACAGGCTGCGTAATTTACTGTCTTAGCCCATTCAGACTGCTATAACAGAGTAGCATAGACTGGCTGGCTTAAAAACACAGAAGTTTATTTCTCCTGGTTCTGGAGGTTGGGAAGTGCAAGATCAAGGCGCCGGCAGCTTTGGTGTCTGGTTCATAGATGGCGATCTTTTCACTGTGTCCTCACAAGGAGGAAGGGATTAGGGAGTTCCCTAGGGTCTCTCTTTTATAAGAGCGTTAATCCTATTCCTGAGGGTGGAACACGAATCATCTCCCAAAGGCCCCCCATCCTCACGCCATCACCTTGGGGCTTAGGATTTAACATATGAATTTGGCGGGGGGGACACAAATATTTAGTCCATTACAGTTAACAACAATTCAATGAGAGAGCTATGATGATCTTCATTTAACAGACAGAAATCTAAACCGAACCCACAAACAATGAACCTGCCCACGTTCTTCGGGCTAAGAAGCAGCAGAGCCAGGATTTGAACCTGAAACTTCCTCTGCCAAGTCTAAGCTCATAATCCCCTCCCTCTAGCACTGTACAGCTGGGCCGTAGTATCCGCTTCTATAAAATGAAAAGATTAGACTACATAATCTTTAAAGCCCTTTCTCATTAGTCTGCATCCTAAACACGTCAAGGTCAAAGAGAAGTGATCCAGCCCAGACTCTATTGGACATTGTCCAGAACAAATACACCAGTGGTGTATTGTGAGCCATGAACCAGGTCTGAGTCACCAGCCCTCCTCCCAGCCCCCAGACCAGTGGGCACAGGTCTCTCTGTTCTGTACATGAAGATACAAGCAGGAGATCAGCCTGGCCAGGCTAAAGGCGCCACCTGAGGAAATTCGATGTGGGATCATGAAGATACACTCAGAGCATCCTCTACAGTTCCAAGTTATGACACAGGATTTGTGGAAGCCCAGCTACTCATTGATCTAAGTTACCACTGTCTGATAGAAATAGAATATGAACCACATATGTAATTTTACATGTTCCAGTAGCCATACTTTAAAAAGTAAAAAGAAAGAAGTGAAATTAATGTTGATAATATATTTCGTTTAGCTCAATATATCCAAAATATTATCATTTCAACATGTAATCAATACAAAAATCTATAGAAATATTTTACACTCTATTTTTCATACCACGTCTGAAATCTGTGTATTTCACTTAGAGCCAAACTCAATTCAGAAGCCACATTTCAAGTGCTCAATATGAATCAAGTGCTCACACAGGAATCGTGGCTGCTCTGTCGGACAGTGCAGGCCCAGTGTCTGCCGGTGCTGATGGAGAACACGCACACACCAGAGCAGCACAAATAACAAGGAACTTTGTCAGATCCCTGCAGCATCAGGAGCAGCAAACAATGTGAGTTACAGCCCTGCACCCAGGCGTCTGGGTGCAGCACTGGGGACAGGTGGAGGCCCAAGGGAAAGGGACACCAGCCTGAATTCATACACACACAGTGCAGACAAATGAGAGGAAGTCAGCCGCCCGTAGGGGAAAAAAAACATCTGGCTGGATGCCCTTTGAAATTCAGCTCACCTCCTCATAGCAAGAGTAGAGGGCCAAGAAAAAATGCTGGAAGCCTTTAAGCAATTGAGGCAAGAAGTCAGAGTTCTCTGGTCAGTTCCTTGGGAAATGAGTTTCATATGAGATTCCGGAGAGGGGAGAAAATTGTTGAAAATGCATGAAGTTAACAATTTGTGTATTTAAGTGGTGTCAAACCACAGGAGCCCGGAGTCCTAACACATTAGTGAGAGCCTCAGCCTCAAACTCATTGACGCTGAAATTAATTGCGGCTCGAAACAGATCCACAGAAGCAAGGGGTAGCAGAGAAGATGTGTGTTTTTCAAAACTGAAGAACTTGGAGACTGCTGGGGGGGACTGTGGTTTTTCCAGGAATGGGATGGATTGAAATGGATTTAAAAAAAGAAAGAAAGCAAGAAAAGAAAACATTTCCAACCCTGCTTTGCATCTCCCCTCTGCCAACCAAACATACAAAGCAATGAAGGAAGGGTGACATTTGTGCCACCAGGAGAAGGTAGGTTCCCTCCCTGACACGGTACCTCCCAGTGTAGACATCTCCTGGGCTCATCCCCCCAGCCACTCCTCCCTCAAGGGCAAACCATATGTGCGACACTTCAGAACTACGCTTGGGGAGTGTTTCCTTGCTGTATCTGTGAGGTTGAGACTGAGCCACATGCAAGGCACATGCAGGAAATGTGCTGTAATAATCTTGTGTTTATAATTCTGAGAGAAGGATGGCAGAGTCAAGGACAGGATTGATCGGGTTCCAAATCTATTTCCTGGAGTCGAATGTTAAAGAGAGACATTAGGGGCAAAATCTCTAACGGTGTCGGGACGTTTCGACAAGTTACAAGTTTACTTCTATCGGTGTTTCTACAGATTTTTTAAATCTGCTGCATTCTTCTCGCATGTACTAGCCCATCCCTGCCAAAGCTCACAGAACTCTGAAAACTGCCTCCTGTAATATATTCTTATCAAATTCAGAAAATCTGATTTTCTAAGAGTTCATTTACAGGACAACCGTCCCCTTTTCTGTAATGCCTTTATCATTTTATTATTGTTATTATTCAGATTTTAAGTGTTACCATCTGAAAATCTTGCCCATTTTCAGAGATGTTAAACATCCATCAGATCATAGTCGGTTTCCAAATTTCTCCTTGAATAAGCGAAGCTTCCAGTGGGTCTGTTCCCGTTCCCCGGCACTCCCACGCAGGAAGACATTTTCAGGCCTGAGGAGTCTCTTCAAAGCCTCTTGTCTGAGCTGGCCGCTCCCCTGGAGCTGCCTCTGAGTCACTGTTCCCCATTGTCTCTCTCAATTAGGATGGGATGCCTTATAGCTCCTGCTGGGAAGTAGATTTTCTGACTCCCTAGCTTGGCATTTAATTCTAGTCACATGCCTCGGGTAGGAAAGCTGTGAGGCAATGAAGACAAACAGGTGAGCGGGAAAACTAACTTAAGGATGACTAAGAGTAACTGCTACCATTGGCACAGCACTTTACAGTTTACAAAATGATTCCATACACGCTATCTCACTTAACCTCACAACCACCTAATGAGATATAAACCTTCTCTTTATAATGAGGAAACTGAGGCTGGGTTTGCAGACACATCTCCCTGAAGGTCACACACGTAGCCCACGGTGGAGCTAGGAATTGGAGTAGATTTTCAGACTAGAAACCCAGTCCAGCTCTGTCCACGTGTCGTCTCCTGTAGACATCAGCAAATCATCCCAGACAGCAGAGACGTTTTCGTGTAGCCTCACTTGGTCAAACCTTGAGTATGTAAGACGTGTTCGTTGCAAATGAACTTGCCTCTTGAACGTGATGGATTTCTAAGTCTCTTCCCTCTTCATCTTTCGATGGTGCTTAGGTAAAAAAATTCCAGTGTTCATCCAAAATAAACAGAATGAAAGGAAAAAAGTTAAATTTCAACCAAATACTTATTGAGGGTCTACTATGTGAGAAAAAACTTGATGCTTACTCTCAAGAAATTCATATTGTTTGAGTCGAAAAGCTACAGATTCTTGGGGGTTAGATATCAACATAGAATACCCAAACAAGAGCTGCCACCTTTGTCACTGCAGCAGATGCCTCCTGGGCTGAGGGAGAACGTAGAGATTTTGTCAGAGGGAGGAACAGGGGCACGCCCTGGGCGGGGACTCCTCAGCTTCCCTGAAGACAAGTCACCAGGAGCACTTGTTAAAAATGTGGATTCCTAGATTCAGTCCCGAATCAGGGTTTCCAGGAGAAAGGCCTGGTAAACTGAGTACTTAACCTGTGTCCCAGGGACTCCTCATGGTGGGGAAGGCTGGGAGCAGTGGGAAGCGTGAGTCAGCTCCAGGAGCTGAGACGGGTCAGCCCTGGAGAATTTCTGTGTGCTGTGAGGGGGGAGGGGACAGGGCAGAAAATAGACCGAAAGGGATGGAGAAAGGTGAGCCTCATAAATTATGACAAATACCGACAGAAGACTTAATTCCAAAATGAGGACAGGACTAGCAAGACGTCAGCAGGCTGCAGGACAGACAGAAGGAGGGAGGCTCCAGGCAAGAAGGGATCCTGGCTCACACCCGCTCCTGAGATGAGAGAGGATGCACACCCAGGGCGGGCAGCGAGGTGGGGCCCTGACTTCAGGGGCATCACTTGCTGGGACAGTACCCACTTGTCCTTTTGTTTTCAGCTGAGAGTTGGGTGGGGCACCGGAGTGACCCAAGTTGCTACACGAACCTACACTTTTGCTCAATACCTGAATTCCTTTTTCTTTTTCATTCAGATGCATCTGTGACCGAGCCTTAGTAAATCTCAGGGAAATTTTGTCCCAAAGGAAGCTTCTAGCAGCCACGGTGAAGGTGGAAGTGTTGTAGGTCTAGGGGTAACCTGGGTTCAAAGCCCACTTCCATGAGAACCTCACAGTGCAATATTATGTCTTTGGTCCTTGGTTTCTTCCTCAATTAGATGATAATACCTAACATTTACATAATACTACGCACCCAGCACTGTCCTATGTATTTTTATAGGTTTAAACTCATTTAATTCTCACAACAGCCATCAAAGAAAGGTACTATTCCCATCCCTGCTTTGCAGATGAGAAAACTGAAACACGGAGAGAATAAACCACCTGCCCAAAAAGTAAGTGACAGAGACAAGCTTCGAATCCAGGCAGTGTGGCTCCAGCGTCAGCACACTTAACCTCCATCCCTTACCTCCTCTCTAAGAAGAATGCTGTCTGCAACACACAAAGAACAGGTGTGTTGTATGAGTGAATGTGTATGTGAATGTGTCACGTGTGGGGGGAGGTAATCTACTTCAACGGACGAGAGATTTGTTGGTGAAAGGTACCACAATAGATTCTAAGACAGAAGTTGATTCTGGGCTAGGACGGGTTAGGCAGTCTTCCTGAAGCAAGTCCATCCACCTGATGGAGAAAGCCCAGAGGAGTGAAGGGGGTCCGTATGGATGGAGACCGGGAGGAAGGGAATTGCGCCCAGTGGGTTCATCCGTTCAGTTCAGCAGTTGGTTAGTGAGGCCTGATAGATGCCAGGCCCCATTGCAGATACAGGGGACACAGCGGTGAGTAAATAGACATCCTCCCTGCCTTCATGGAGCTTACAGTCTAGTAGGGGAGATGGACAAAAAGGAAAGCCAACAAATGAATAAAACAGAAAAGTGATGAGCTGCGTGAAGGAAAGATCTGGAGAATAACAATTGGGTGACCATGTTAGCTGGGCCATAGGAAGGCCTGTCTAAGGAGGGACCATCACAGCCAGTGGGGGCAAGAAAGTAGAAGACCAGCATAATTAGAGAGCACTGGGTGAGGAAGAGGGGACAGAGGGTGAGGATGAGAGACACGCATGCCCCTGGAGGCCATCAGAGAAGCCTGGAGTGCAGTGCAGTGGGGAGACATTGAAGGCTTTAAGCAGGAAGCGGACACTATCCAATTTATGTTTTAAGAAAAAAATCTCTGGCTGACTGTGAGCAGAACAGCTCGCGGGGACCCAGTTAAGAGGGTGCTGCTGTCATCCAGGCAAGAGAGGGTGGCGGTCCAGCAGGTGGTAGCTGTGGAGGTGGAGAGAAGGAGCATGATTTGAGGTGTATTTCAGAGGTAGGGTCGACAGGTGCGCATGACTGTATAGTGCTGTCCACTTCGTGGAACAAGTTGCATAGACGGCAGCAGGACTGAGACCTCAAGTGAGGCCGTTTTGCCAAGCATACATCCAAAGGAAGGGGGCAAGAAAAACCATGCACTTCCTCAGCTTGTACCAGTGGGAAGGACAGATGGACACAAAGAGATGCCCTGTCTCAGAAAAAGTGATTCTGGTGCTGCTCCAGGTACACACAACTCTGAAAGGGGAACGCGAGAGCCAGATCCTCTGAAGTGCTTTCGAATGAATGCGAATTTAAGGCAGTGATCCAAAGGGCAACAACATGCAGGTGTTCTGTGGAACTGTCCGGCACTGTCCCCACACTTGGCACTCACAGTCAGACAGCCGCAGTGACTGAGGGTGTCCTGGGACGAGGCGTCATGCTGGAGACCCCGAGGAGCAAACAGACTGGCAGTGCTGGGGAGAGGATGGCTAACAGAGATGACGACCTCCGAGAGCATTAGCACTGGGGTGAGCACGTGCAGGCTCAAAGGGCAGAAACACGGCCAGGGGAGTCCAGGGGGGCCTCTGAGTGTCTGTGGCCATGGACTATGAGCCAGCAACAAGGTCTGCTGGAAGTGGAGTAAAACTGCCATTGGACTTGGAATTCTTAGTACTGTATTTCCTTTTTCATAGACTTTTCCTTTTAAATAAAACCAGTAGTGTCCCAGTAAATTATTCTGTTAGCTTCCTAATCTTATTTCTTCATTTGTTTATTTAATACATGGTTACTGACACAATATTCTAGACCAGGCCTTCTCAGACTTTAACGTAACATGAATCACCCAGGCATCTGGTTAAAACTCAGGTTCTGGTTCAGTGGGTCCTGGGGTGCGGCCTGAGATGCTGCAGTTCTTATTAGTTCTCCAGTGATGCTGACCCCGCCGGTCCTCGAGCCACGCTTTGAGTAGGGAGGCTCTGGGCCAACTAGATGTTCCTTTCACTCACCCTTTGATCCATTTCTCTCTCCACGTTGACTTTAAAATAAAATGAGTTCTTTCACTCTTTATTAGAGTACCTAGTATATACAAGGCAATGGGTTGAGTGTTGAGAGAGGCAGAGACAAAAGTGATACAACGTTACCTTTAAGGAAATTAGTCTGGTTGGGGGAGAGATGGGGCGAATGCAGAGCAGAGGCGACCCTCCACCCAGCCTCCTACTTCATCAGAATTATAATGCGTTGCCCCTCTTAATCCTCACTGCACCCTGAAATAAGAGTTGTCTCTATCTCACAGAGAAGCAAAACCAGGCCAAGAAAACTTAAGTCGATTTTTCAAGCTCACACAGCCACTGAAAAGTTGAATTTTGATTTAAATTTGGATCCATCTGACCCCAAAGTTCAAAGTCTTTCCATCTCAAGCCATACTGAAGACATCGATCTATGTAAATCCCTGAAACACTGGGCGCCAGGCGATGCATGCGAAGTGACAAGTACAAACAGCTTGCTGGAGGAGTTCAGCAGGTGGGATGGTAGGTGACAAATATGGAACTATAGTAAATTTACTAAATTTGATTGGTTTACCAGAAAACAGCAGCAATGAGGACTTCATGTTGAAAACATATTTTTTAGTGTTGCAGAAAAGAGACCAGTTTCCCTGTTTGTTCATAAATTCCCCTTTTATGGACTACAAGTCCAAAGTGCAGGAAGCCGCTTGCCCAGCCAGGAGAGGTTGGCGTCTCTGGCTCACGGTTCCAGATGCTAGCAGACATTTTGTCTGCAAACACCCAGAATGACGACTGCCCACCCCGGGAGCAGTATTCTAGTTCATGTCTGCCTCCGTCTGAAGAGAGAGCAGAGCCCAGCTGGAAATCCAGGATGTGAGCCTGGTTACTCCCCAGCGCTATTTGGCTAAATCTGCACCCCTGTCACAGTGAGGTTTTCTTCCATTGTCACCGTCGCTTTTCAGGCCTCTTACTCTCAGTTTTGCCCCCTCACTTACCCACACAGATGGCTCCCTCTCAGCCCCAACAGCTACTGCCTAGACTGACCACTAACAAGGAGCCCCCGCGGCAGCCTGTCTGGGATTCAGAAATGACTCCGCTTTCTCTGCCGCTGAGTCATTGTTATTGGGACTGGGACGGGAAGACCAAAGCCTAGGAAAACCCGAGTCTCAGTAGCAAGGGCCACTCCCTACACAGCCACGTTCAGGCCTCCACCTGAGCCTGGTGTCCCTGCATGGTGGTAAAACATCCCATTTTGTGTTTGGAACAGAAAGGACAAAGAGAACCAAGACGGTCTGTCGTTAAACACCAAAATACCTGGAAGTCAGGCCCCCCTTGGATTTGGGAGAAGGTTTTAGTCACATTCTTTATTTACTCAAGATTAATGCAGGCTTTCTATTTCCTGCAGAGGACGTAGTAAACGGAAGCACGTTAATTAGAGAAATGATTCCTGTAAACATTCCCAGACAGGCGTCGTTTCCCAAAAGCACAGAGCACCTTCCTCTCTGGACCTGTCACTGTTCCTGATCCCATTCACTTCTGGGGACAGAAACCACAGCAGGTCACAGATGCAAAGGGCAGTTTGTGTGGAGGTGTTCCCACACACTGCATCAGCCGGGCCCAAGTGCCGGGCCTGGAGGAGCTATTTTTGTGCAGTCACCCCCCCCAACACACACCCCCAGGCACCAACAGTATGTTTTGTCATTAAGTAGACATGAGAGGGACCTGAAGTCACCAGTATTTCTTTTGCCAAACATTGTGGAGACAGTTTCTGGAATCACTGAAATCCCATTTCTTTCCACCAGCTGCTGACAATAGGGGCAGCGTTCAGCATCCAAGGATGACACTTTAATACAAATTGAACCCCTCCATAATGAAACGAGCTGGGTTTTAGGGGTGATTTGTTTAAAAGCCCCATCATAAATCAACTGTCAGTTCTTCTTTATTCCAGGCCTGGCAGGCTCACCTTTACGCTGAATTAATGGCATCTGAAACTTGACCTCGCAGCCCCAGAGCCTGCTGGAAACAACATGTGCTCAACGACTTCCAGTCAAAACGGCAAGAATTTAAATTGTTCCACATTTTTAGTAAATGGGCCAGGAACCCGTGGGGTGACTCCCAATGACCTGGGTGCTCAGCATGGTGATCAGATGAAGAGGGTTTGCGACAACCAGATTTGGAAGAACACTTACTAACAGTGGCAGACCAAGCATAGACGACACCAATTCATGTTCTTAAGTACAACCAGAGTGAGTCTCAGCCTGAAGAAAAGCCCAGAAACATTACATTAATTGCCAATAACAGCCTGGCTGGGTAGGGGGTGGGGGTCAGTGGAAGTGAAGAGAGGAGAGAGGGAAGGCATGTAGGACCACCTGCCAGGGAGAGTGGAGGGAGCCACAGCCCTCTCCAAGGAGCTGGGCCTCTGGGACTCCTTCCAGCTTCTTGCTTCTCTGCTACTAAAAAGAGAAATTTGGTTGCTCTGGGAAAAGCAGCTCTGGAGCCCTCTGGGACAGGGCCTAGGTTTTGGTGCTGTAGGTCAGCCTTGATGAGAAGCCCTTATGAGCCAGGCACTGTGCTGACCACTGGAGACGTGGAGGCAATAAGGATAAGCACCTTCCTCAAGGAGCTGGGCTTCTGCAGTGGAGACAAACGTGAACATGGATTTGACGGTTCAATACGAGGAACAGCTGCTATAGGCCTGTGCGAGGTTTAGGGATACAATAAGGAGAAGAGATACAGCCCCTTTCCCCCAGATGCTCACAGTGTAGCGGGGGAGACAGATATGAAAGTAGAAATCCACCACTCTAGGTAATAGGGACTATGAGGAGGTTCCACAGAAGCCCATGGGAGGACCACCCAGACACGGGAGCTTAGGACATCTTCCCAGAAGAGGGGGTATTCAACTGAGACCTGAGAATGAGCAGGAGCTCACCTCATGGGGGTGGGGGCCAAGGAAGGGGGCACAGAGGAGGGCATGTGATGCTGTCGGAGAGGGACTGGGACATGTGGGGTTCAGGGTGAGAGAAGGCATAGCACGCTTGCGAAACTAAGAGGAACACAGGAAGACTGGAGGACAGACCGAGGGGGAAAGGCGAGAAATTCAGCTGGACAGCAGTCAGGGCCCCCGTGTACACAGCAGAAGCTTAATAGAGGCATGAGAGGAGCACCGTGGGTGCACATAGCAGGGAGCCATGGAATTTGCTGAGGATGGCTGGAGAAGCCTGTGCAAAAAAAAGAAGAAAAAAGCCTGTTCAAGGATGACCAGGCATTTGCCAGAAGAAACAAGAAGACCATTCCAGGCAGAGGAAATGGTGCGTGCAAGGGCATTTTGGCACTATCAAAATTAACCCTGTTCTCTCCCCCAGTCCCAGATGGGGTCCAATATGAACACTACACCATACACCAAATTCTATTCTGTGAGGTCATATCAAGGTCAATGTATGCAGCCTCAAGCTCCAGACAAAGTGGAGGGAACTGACAATAAGTAACACTTGCTTACATAGGTCAGAGTCCTTCTGCACAGGGACCCTTGTGCTGAGAAGGGCCTACATTTCCAATATCAGAAACACAGCCCAGCCAACTGGAAAGCCTTCAGGGGGAATCAGGAAAATGATCACGTCTTTGGGGAGGTCCCTATAAGAAGTTATTGCCTCGTTAAGAATATAAAATACCCTGAAAACAAGGACCCTCAGTAACTGTCAATTTATTAAGCAACACTTACTGGGTGCCAGGCACTATGTTAAATGTTCCATGAGCATCATCTCACTTAATCCTCTAGTCACGCCAAGTATTCCTATAACTTTACAGATAAGAAAACAGAAGTTAAATATGCTGCCCAAAATCTCAGGAGCGTTGGTAAATGGCAGCTGGGGGAGGGACTAGGACCCTCAGGCCACATTTCCTGAGACTATAGCCTGCTGCTTCCTGTGGACAGGCAACAGTGTCACCAAACCACCTCCCCGCAACACTACCAGAGAGAACAGCACGGAGACCAGCAAGAGAAAGATTATTTCACAGGTGTGCATACACCAAAGAGATGACCGTGGGGTTCACCTGAGGTTGGAGACTTTTCCTCTTCTCAGGCAATGACTGGCAGGCAACTGTCCCTCAATTTACTAAAGATAAAGCTGCCTCTGCCACGAGGCACCTGGACCATCTCACTTGCAAGTCCCCTTCACTCACCGTTTCTTGTCATGTGCCCATTTTACAGGTGCATAAATCAAGACTCAGAGCTGTTAAGTACCTTTCCCAAAGTCTCACTGCTATTAAAGTGCTGGAGCCAAGACGCAAACCAGGTTCTATGTGATTTCAGGAACTAAGCTTTTCCATAACACCCACCACATCATGGCAGAGCGGAAGGGAGCCATGGATGTTCCCAGGAACGGGTTCCTCGTAGCCAGTGAGAGAAAGCTAAGCACCCACTAGGCAGGCCTTTCGCTAACAGAAATTGTACTTTACAAGGATACTGACATGTCTATTCTGCCAAACACAGGTTCTTCCCCAAAAGAAAACAAGAAGAAAGACAGTTATCAGTGCCAAAAGAGAGAGAAAGGAAACATCTGCAGATGAAGACAGCGCTTGCTCTTCCAGCCAAACTTACGGTTAAACTCAACGGTTTTCCCCTTTCGGATGCCATTGTTGGAGAGTAACTCTTACACTCTGGATTCTTTATAACATAAGACAATGTAAATAAAGGACGGGGGAGGATGGGCCCCACGGGACTTGAGGTAGAATAGCAAGCAGGTCGCTTGGGGAGGGGCGGCCTAAGAAGGAGGAGCCCATCTGTGTAGACTTGTACAGATGAAAGCTTCATCGTTTTTCGTGCCCAAACGCATAGCCTCTCCAGCTGCCTGTAATCGTGTTCAGAGTGCTGAAAGGTGATGTCAGAGAAAGAGTGACAGGCAGAAAGGGGACCTGGCTTCAAGCCCCAGTCTTTCCCTACTCCAGGACTCATGGAAGCTCCCCTGTCTCTCATTTTCTTTGTGTGTAACATAAAGAAATTGAACTGGATCTCTGAGATTCCTCCCCGCTCAAAAGCATGTGATCATAACTCTAGTGCCTTTCTCTTCAAATTCTTGACGGGTCCACAGAGATGAGGCCCACATGAGACAGTAGGCCACATAACCAGGACATTGAGAAGGCATTACTAAAGAGGTTGGAGCCTAAAGATAAATTCTGTCCTCACCATAGCCTTGCCCAAGACCACCCTGCAGTCCAGGCACAAGCCCTGGACACCAGACTCAGACAACACTGAATTCTCTACTCTCATTGTATCTGTACCCGCATGCTCTTACCGACACCCTGTCCCTTCCTTCTACTGCCAGCCTGTGCCTGCTGGACCAATGGGGGTTGGGCACTTGGAGAAGCCAGGAGATGAATAGCCCCCAATCTCAAGATCAATATGCCCCCAAAAAGGCAGAGAACTTGTCATGGGGTTGAGGCAATATGTGTAGCCATTGAGAGCAATGGATTCTGGGTGAACCAGGACTGTCTCTTAGAAGCTGTGAGAGCTAAGGGATTTCACCTCTCTGAGCTTAAGTTTCCTGACATGTAAAACAATGATGATGATAATATGACCTGATAACAAATGGTCTATCTGGTAGAGTCATTGTGATTACCAAATTACATGTAAAACTTACAAATGTGATTATCAAATTACATACAAATACATATAAAACTCTAAGGCTTGATAAAGGAAGGAATCACTGCTCCCAGGGCAAGTCCACGGGCAATGACCAGGAATCTAGGAGCAGGGCTAAGGGCTATCATATGTGTGAAACTCAGTTCACACTCAACCAGCCCTTTGCCTATCAAAATTGTCCCAAATTGCTACACACTTGGTGGAAGGAAGAGGGCTCACTCTCTTCAGGGGCAGGAAATACGAGGTAGGTATGTGGGAGAGGATCTGGGCACTCGGGCTAGACTAGGGAATCCACCAGTCACCACCTGGAAGCATGAGTCCCCTGGGGCCATGGAGGGAGGGAAGTTTGAAGAGGTGTCCCTTTCCTGACTGAACCAACTTCCACAGAAAGTGAGTCAGGACAGTCCCCAAGAGGAGGCTGTAGCTGCTTGGGGCAGGGGTCCTTTCCTGTGCGCTGCTGGATCCCCAGCACCCGGCATGAAGCGGGCCCATTGTGGATACTGATTAAGCATTTGTTGACTGAATGAATGATTAGAAATGGAGAGGCTGATGGAACAGAAATCCCAGTGAGCAAACTAAGTACAAGGCTGAGGACCTAAAACGGCTGGATTGGCCTCCAGACAAGGGATGTCCCAGAGGTTGAGGTAACCTGGAAAACTAAGGATAGCGCTTGGAAAATCCAGACCAGGGAGGTCAGTCTGTGAGTCACCTGTCCTTCAAACCCAGGACCTGTCTGAGGAGGGAGCTGAGGAATGTAAAACCGTGAGTCAGCAGGTTATCTGTGCTGCCGCCTTCTGAGTCACCGCCTCAGCCCCTCCGGGCCTTAGTCAGGTGTGAGGGGTATGGGGGTGTGTGTGTGGCCATGTAGTTATATCTATATCCACACACTCAGCAGACACCACCAGCCAAGGTGAGTCAAGAGTTTCTCTCACGTTTTATTTAAGCTTGTCACTGCGCTGTCCCGTCAGTGACTCACTGCTTACTTGCCCTCTCCCAGGAGAAATGCCTTCCAACAGAAATGAAGCTTGGCATGCCTCACAGTGTGTCAGGGGCCATGAGATCTGCTTACCAGCCAGGTTCTGTCTATTTCCAGGCTCCCAGTGAGCACCCCCATGAGATGAGGCCCAGGCCCCAGGCTGAGCATGGTGCCCTACCCCAAGCCTACCAGGAATTCTCTCCCCCTCCTCAAAAAGCCCTCCCTAGTCTGCCTCTCTTTTCCCCTTACTGCCACCTGCTTCTGTTTCGGCTCCCAGAGAATAATTACAGAAAAGGTAGCTCTCTCTCTGGCTATTGTAATCTATTATCAGAAAACTCTTGAAGACCCCAAAGCCTTCCCTATTCCCCTCCCCGACCCTGCTAAAATGAATTTCTAGTAAATCATTCTTCTCACCACTGAAATCATTCCTGACATTATTACCAGATTGACTTTCCTTAGGTGTAGCTCGCTGCTCAATAACTCCCATCTCATACCAAATTCAGTAAAAATGTCTTGTCCCTAACAATTTATGGTTCATTGTCAGCACCAAGAAGACTGAGAGGGAGGAGCTCCTGGCAGCCATGTCTGTACCAAGTGGGCCTGGCCACAGCTGAGAGTCCAGGAGTGAGCCCCTGACCTAACCTGGGCCGGTCTGAATCTCTTCCTGGGAAATTCGGAACAGAGGCTCAGAAATTCCAGTCTGGGTCTGGGCTAAAGGCTTAAAAAGTAAGTTGTAAAGACTCAGGAGTGTGGGGGGTGGGGGCGTGGGGCCGCATTTTTCTCGTGACATGAGCAGGAAAGCTTAGAAAGCAGGTCCACAGAGAGGGCAGAATGAAGCTGACATGCACAGAGAAGCCAAGGTGGGAGAAAAATATATAACCCAGGTCCCTTACAGTCCCCAGCTCTCAGGGTTCAGTGCTACCCAAAAAATACTTCCTCCATTTTTAATATATAAACATGGAGGGCAAAAGATGAAAGAGTTAACTGTCCACTTGCAATAGAAAGTTTATTTAGAAAAATATTTAAAATCACATCATACATAAAATAATATAATATTTTATAAAATTTTTTCCACATTCACAGAAAGAAAGGAAGATGAAGGAAGGATGGAAGGAAGAAAGGAAAGGAAAAAAGCAATTTATAGCTTGAGAAATGTTGTGTTTTTCATTCTTTTTATAGATGATTATTCATGATCTAAAAGCGACCCTCAATGGGCTCGTTTACAATCATATCCACTGCTTGCCAGGGGGAAGACCTATTTCCAGGAAGAATCGTTTAATCTATATTACATTTATCTGCCTTTTTCCCCCATAGTTTCTACCTAAAGCACTCTAAAGCATCTCAAAAGGGCATTGATTAATTCTTTCAGGCGGAGCCTTAACCCAGTACCATGCTCTTGTTCACAATAAAATAAACAAGAGAGTCCCATGAGAAATGAGAGCCTTTGTGCAGGCTCAAATACAACGTTGTTCCCATTGAATCGTTTGGATAAATCCTCACTTATATTAAGGTATATAAATCACTTTATCTCATTTAAACTTGACAAGCACCATTTGAGGTCAGTATTTTTCTTTTTCTTATGTAGATAGGGTGGCCCAGGTACTCAGGGGATGAGTAAGATGGCCCAGTACAGGGGAGAGCTAGTGTGGGAAGTCAGAGTGTTCTGACTCCTGCTCCAGCTGGCAGGGGCCGGGGGTGGGTTCTGTATCTAAGTTGTGGGGGCCTCCTCCCGCACCTCTAAATCAGGCTAACTTTATGGCTAGTCCTGAGCACAGCCACCTCACGTGAAGAAGAAAGAAGCTTGCTAGTAAGCTGATAAATTGCCTTCAAAACAAGTCAAACCATTCTACAAACTCACTCAATCTAATTTTGCCGAGCACTTCTCATGGACCAACAGTTCTGCTTCATTTTATCATCAGAATTTCCAAAATCAGGTAGGCATGAACCACACTTGAAGAACAAGCTTGAAATATCAGAGTCTAGAAATCTGGACCTTAGGAAGGAGATGGCATATTAACCTACTAACTGGATTTAACGCTATCTGGGCACGTGATTAGTGGTTCATTATTTTTTTCTTTAATTGAAATGTACGTACTCTTAAAAATTATTAATTGCCTCAGAGGATGAGTAACCCCAAAACTCTTTTATAAGAGACAAGCTCCCAGCCAAGATGAAAGGATCTCTGGAAAAATCCATGGTATGTCTGTTTTTTTCCTCTCTCTCTCTTATGTTTTTGGTTCCCAGATGTGGAATCCTAGAAGGAAAGGGAAGTGAGGAGGCAAGAGAAGGGAAAGAGAAAAGAACGGACATTCTCTGAGAAGCACTTTTATAAAAGCAGTAAAAACAGATAACATTTATTGAGCATTTACTATAGGTCAGTCACTGAGCTAGTGCTTTACAAAAGTTATCTCATGTAATTGTCACAAACAGCCTAAAAGATGGGCATTATCCTCACACTTCCACAGAGAAAGAAACTGAGGTCCAATGTCACTCAGCCAGGAAGTGTCGGAGTTACTAAGTTCAGAGCCTGGGCCCTTAATCCCCAATTACACTGACTAAGTTGGCCTGTCTTAATGTTGGTCCTCAGCTGAGGATGACCAAATCACATGGCCTGCATCCATTCACCAATCTAAAATCCAGGCCAGGTGCTGGGGAAGTGAAAGAGTCACTATGACTTGAGACAAAGAGAAAGCACATCAGCACCCCAGAGTAAAGGCCTAGGGGCTCAGACCCAAGCTGTTTTCCCACCATCCTTTTGTCAAGCCTACTCTGTCAGGCACAGAGCTCGGCAGCCTCCTCTGACCAGGATCCTGGAATCTTCAGCTCCCGGGATGGTCCCAAAGGGAAAAGGAGCAGTCAATCAGATGATTGTTCCAACAGCCATGGCCTAAATGTAAATGGAGTAAATCACTCTTGAAAGGCCAGAAACCAGAGACAGAATCCCCTCATTCTCCTGTTTCCCGAGGTCCCCAAATGTCCCCAGGGAAGGGAAAAAGGAACCATGGCACCAAAGCATCTTGTTTTGATTGCATTGAAAATATCCCGTCACAGCCCAGACCCTGTGAGAACTAAAAGGAGCACCGTCACTCTGTAGGCAGAACAGATTGCCGTGCAGAGAGCCGGCTCCCTGCTCTCGAGGGCATGACATCCAAGAATGCTTTCATAGTGGCGCTGTGCTGCCTGATGCCGTCTGGAATGCACCGACTTCACCCCTTTGATCTTTAATGTGGCTGCTCAGAGGGCCCAGGCTTCCAGCACTTGCAGCTAGTTCTCTTCTCATTCTCCATTGATTCTGCCTCCACCCGAAGTCCTTGGACACAACTCTGCAACTCTACATTCAGAAGTCCCCCTCCTTCTCTCTCATCTCACCCTGCTCCTGAGAGTGCCCTCAACTTCAGACCCTTAACACCCTGCCAGCAGGCCGGCCTCACCACTTAGGACCTTCTTCAGTCCTGTTGGGGTGAAGGGAAACCTGCTCCTCCTCCTCTCAAGACTGCCGCCACCGTGTTTCCTGTGCCCCAAAGATAAGGACCAAACATCTAGATGCATGGAAACAAGCATCTGGTTAATCAGCTGAGAGATTTTTGGTGTGTTTCTTTTTTGCTTTTCATCCAGATGTTGGCATCGTGTAGACCGTGCCTGAAAGTCCTGCGGCCACAGCTAGAAGTTGTGTTTTCTATTACAATTCAAAGTAAATCGCAACAACTAGAAGAAGAGAGATGCTGTTTGTCCTTTCCAGCACCATGCCCAAGAAAAGGACCTGGGGGCTTAATCTGCCTAAAGAAATTTAGTTGTGGACATACCAGTCTCTTTTCAAACAGGAGAAAGAGGGGGAAAAAAGAGGCAAAAAGCAAGATTTTAGAGCCTGCTTATTGTGGGCTGAATGGTGGCCCCAGAAGTGTCAGGTCCTAACCTCTGGAACCTATTACCTTATTTGGAAAAAATGTTTTTGCAGATGTGAATAGGTTAAGGATCTTGAGATGGAGACGCCATCCTGGATTATCCAGGTGAGCTCCAAATGCCATCACATGTATCCTTATAAAATGGAGGCAGAGGGAGAATCAACACACATAGAAGAGGAAAAGGCCATAAGAAGACAGAGGCAGAGATGAGAAGGATACAGACCCAGCCAAGGAATGCTGCAGCCATCAGGAGCTGGGAGAGGCAAGGAGGGAGCCTCCGGAGGGAGTATGGCCCTGCTAACTTGGTTTTAGACTTCCAGAAATGTGAGAGAATAAATTTCTATTGTTTTAATCCACCAAATTTGTGGTAATTTTTTTTTTACAGCAATCACTGGAAACTAATACAGTGCTCATTTCCAAGAACCACTGAGACAAGCTTGGAGACAGGGTAAAAGAAGGAACAAGTAGGACTAACAGATTGTAAGATCTTCTCATGTAGGAGATTTCATTGGTGACTGATGTTTGCATCTGTCTGGGGTCCATTCAGATTAAAGAGCTTCTGCAGAGCAGAGGGAGAATAGAGCCTCCAATAGTGACATCAGGGATCTGGTGAGGAAAGAGCCCTTAGTTGGGTCCTGCCAGTGGGTTCAGGAGTACTCAAGATCTGCTTTGGCTCAGCCAGCCTTCCTCCCTATGAGTTCCTAAGAGAAATGTGAGTACAAAGAAAAACAGCAAATAAGAAACCAATGTACTTCCATCTAACTATCTAACTGGGTTTGGGCCTGAAACATCACTGCAGAGCTTCCAGGTGAGCTGGGCTGACACGTGTGTCCCCAAGTAATGGCTGAAAGGTCTTACCAGTTTCTGGCCAGTTGCTGAAGACCAAAGAGATGAGGTCTCACAAAACTGTGTAGCCCATTGTTCCTCAAATCCTATCCACTACTACATACGGCTCTGGGTCCTAGATTGTGACTAACCTAATTAACAACTCATCCTCCTTGTTAGACACAAGAAGGAAGTGGAAATAGAGCTAAGCTCATCCCTCTCTTATAAACAGGAGCAATTTTGGAACCACAACCTCCCCAAGACTGTTGATTGAAATCTCTATTTTAGGACATGGATGATGACAGTGAATCACACCTTCTGCCCATTTCAGCTTCCTTCTCTTACCTCTACCGAGGGAAAATGATATTGAGATGACTTTCCCTGGCTGCTTACTTTATGCCATGCTCTGTTCTACACACTGGAGATGCAGCAATAACAGGACAGACACAATTCCTGCCTCCATGAAGGGCCATAAATTCCCCCCTGGACCCTTCTAAATCTTCACACTCTGAAACACAGTCCAAGGGACCTCACCCCAAGATTCATCTCTCCCAACATCCAGTACCCTACAGTCAAACTTTCCACCCAGTCCCATACTGGTCTTAAAACATGAGGACTATGATTATCACAGGAAACAAGTCTTAAGAGTATGAGAATCAAATAAAACAAACCTCTTTGAAGAACATGAAACACTGTAAAAATACAAGGCATTTGTAATTGTAATCTATAACCAGTTAGGTTAGAGAATCAGAAAATTGTACTGCTGAGGTCAAAACTTTGTGGTCTCATTAACTGCATTTATTCTCATGTCACAGCCTGGACTTAAACCTCAAGCAGCTGATTAAGACCACTAGAAACCAGCTGACTCCTATCTACCATTTTTGAGGATCAACCAATAGCACTAGCTTCCTTTACAGAGGATGGCATGTTATTTTTGAAATATGAAGAAAGAACAGTAAGAGGACACTTCACAGGGCCCAGGAAAATCCAAGTCCATGAAAAATCATCCCATATATCTAGAAGTAAAGGAGGAAAAGGAGGAGGAAGAAGAAGGAAGAGAAGGAGGAGGAAGAGGAGGAAAAGGGGGAGGAGGCAAATATTTGTTTTGATGTAAAGATGAGACCTCTGTGAATGGTCATTAAGGGAGACTTTGCTCTTATTTGATACCATATCCATGAGCAAACACTAAACCTGAAGCTAACAGAAACCAAAACAATTGTTCCAAAATGATGAAATTTGGGGATTAAGTCCAATTGTTTAATGCTAGTAAAAACAAGTCCATTTTGTCTAATTACGTGGGAAGTGGCACAGAACTTTCTCTCCAGGATCTGTGGTTACCTGGGTGGCACACATCCAGAACCAAATGTCTTTGTTCTCCTATTCCTTCAGTCCCAGCTTAACAATGACACTGAAGAAACTTCCCACTAGACCCCAACACATTAGGAAGAACAACCATTGTTT
Source organism: Equus quagga (assembly GCF_021613505.1). Lineage (NCBI taxonomy): Eukaryota > Metazoa > Chordata > Mammalia > Perissodactyla > Equidae > Equus > Equus quagga. The sequence goes on along the minus strand of NC_060284.1, from coordinate 45,780,495 downwards.
CGGTCAAAAAGAATGAAAGTGTACCACAGTAGAAGAAACAATAATAGAGAGAAAAGAAAGAAGAGGAAGTGACAGAGATAAAAACAGAGCAGGAACATGTAATTTAAAGAAGAAAGTGGGAACACACCACTTTAGAGGTTTGGTTGAACTGAATGAACTTAAGACAAAACCAGCAAACTGTTCCCATTACCCTTGGCTTCAACCGGGTTAATGATGTCCTTACAGAACAGGCTTTCCAAGAGTTCGCTTTGGTATTTCACAATCATTCACTCATTCACTCACTCATTCATTCAACAATAGCTTGTAGAGTATGCAGGGTCCTGGGCTTAGTTTTCAGGAGGTAGAAAGGTGAGTGCAAACCTGAAGGTAGAATTTTGTAGAGACATAAGACATAAGTGTAAATGTGCATAATACTAGTGTGACCTTTATGTGGGAAAAGCAGAGCTTGATAGGGTGCCTTCCTAAAAATAAATTTCTTTTTTCAGTGAGGAAGATTCTCCCTGAGCTAACATCTGTGCTAATCTTCCTCTATTTTGTATACGGGGCACCACCACAGCATGGCTTGACAAGCAGTGTGTAGGTCTGCACCCAGGACCTGAACCTGCAAACCCCAGGCTGCCAAAGCAGAGCATGAGAATTTAGCCACTACACTACCAGGCTCACCCCCTAAAATAAAAGTTTTTTAATAATATTTTTTAATTTACAGAAAAATTGTGAATAAAGTTTCCATATACCCCACACCCAAGTTCTTCATTTTTAACGTCTTATGTTGGTATAGTCCATTTGACACAATTAATGAACCAATACTGATTATTGTTGACTAAAGTTCATACTCCATTCAGATTTCTCCAGTCTTTACCAAATGCCTTTTTTCTGTTCCAAGATCCCATCCAGGATACCACGTTGCATTTAGTCATTGCTTCTCCTTAGGCTTCTCATGACTTCAACAGGTGAAAACATGCATTTTTAAAGCATATTCATTTTTTCTTTTTCTTACACTGTTTGGAGACAAAGAGGCCTAGGGGTCTCAAAACTTTTCAGTCTCTCTCAGATAATACATCCTATTCAAATACAAAATTATGATGTCCAATTTAGCATAATAATGGGTCAAAATTGGGGGTCAAAAGTCAGAAGAGGAACAGAGAAGAAATGAGCAGAGAAATTTGAGGATCCATGAAAGCAGTGTATCATGGAGGCCAAGAAGGAGAGAATCTTAAGAAAGCAGGATGATGAGATGCTGAAGAGAGGACCTGGTAGAGGAGGAGGAAAAAAGGACTTGGCAATCAGGAGTTCACTTTCAATCTTCAAGAAAACAGCTATGCAGAGGGGTGAAAATGGAAGCCTTAAGGAGTGAATACAAGGCCGAAGATGAAGGCCACCAATTTAGACCCCTCTCTTAAGTAACTGAGTGGTAAATATAAAGAGAAAAACAGGTTGACACCTTTAATGGGGAGTAACAGGTTTGAGGGAAAGCTTTGGCGTTGGGATATCTGATAGTCAGCTTCTGAAAGCTTCCCAATGATCTGCCGTATTGATATTCTCATGCTATTTGATCCTCTCCCCTCATGTATGGGCTGGATTAGTGATTCACTTCTAAAAAAGAGAACACAGTGCAAGTGGTGGGATGTCGTGTCTGAAACTAGGTTATAAAAGACTGATTTGATCGTACTTGCACTCTCTGTTCCTCTGGCTCTTCTCGACTTGGTCACTCTGATAAAGCAAGCTATGATGTTATGAGCTACCCCACAGAGGCCAACATGGCAAGGAACTGAAGGCAGCCTCCAGCCAACAACTGGTGAGGAACTAAGGCCCTCAGACCAACAGCCCATGAGGAACTGAGCACTTCCAACAATCACATGAATGTGCTTGGAAGCAGATTCTTTCCTGACTGAGCCTTGATGTGGACATCAGCCCCAGCCAACGCCCCACAGTCTGTGAGAGACCCTGAAGCAGAGGGCTCATTTCCGCCATGTCCTGATTCCCAACCTACAGACATAGCACTAACTGGACAGCACTCTTTAGGAAAGGACATAAGAGATTGTGTTTTTGAAATACTTTAGATTATTCTGATGCAGATGCGAGAGGAAAAGTTGCAGCCAGTGAAAAGGAAATGCCAAGGGATGCAATTAGAGATGTGGGTCTTGATGACCTGGAGCAGGCAAACTGGGCCAGAATCCAAGAACCGTGGGGAAATTGGCCTTGAAGTTTTAACTTCTTTCTCTGAAATAGGAGGGAAGAACAAAAATATAGGGAAAGATACACTGAAATTTTGAGACAGAAAGTTGGAGAAGCATCAACTATCTCTGAAAGAAGGGCATGGAGCCATCTACAAAGCCTGAGGAAGTAGAACTATTGTTCAAGATTTAAAGGGAGAAGAAAAGGCTTGGATGAAGTAGACTCCTTGAGTAAGCTTGGATGAGTCAGTAAGAATTTTTTAAATAATAGTAAAAGGATTGGGAGAGTCAAAAGAAGACTAATGGGCATAATTTGGAGGAAAATGAAGGAGCCCACTCTCCTCACCCTTCTCCATCTGTGAGCCATTGGGAGTGGGAGAAGGAAAGTCTCCGCTGAGGAAAGTTTTAGAGGCAGTATCCAGGGAACAGGCAAGTGTCTGTTGTGCTAAGGATGCAGAAAGAAAGCTTTAGGGAAAAGTTATGGAGGAGTTTGTTCTCAATAGAACAAGAGTTCTACTGGACTCAGAGGAAGAGTCTCAGAGAGGGGAAGCAAAAGTGTCCTGGGTGGGAGTGAGGCTGAACTGGATAGAAAGAGAAGAGAGCAGGACTGGATCACAGAGGATAGGAGGTAGGGCCCAAGGAGGCTGTATGTGGAAGATGGGATAGAGGCTCCTGATAGTAGTGGGAGGATAAAGCAGATACCAGTTAAGTTCATTGAATTAACTAGCCCCCAAAATCTAAGTTAAATATTCATCTGTCATGAGTATCAACATCCACAGGTCCTCTAAGAGCAGGTCCAAGATGACAGCTGACAGTGCAAGCCTCCTACAGGGCTACCTCTGAAAGATGGCCTAGGGTGAGGTTCAGGTCTCAAGAAAACAGTCGGACATGTCCGTACTCTAAATATTTAGTCCTATATTTATCCTTGAAAACTTTTCCACTCATCTCATACAAGTGGCTAACGGGATAGAGGAAAGATCCCAAGGCTGAGATTTAGGAGACCTGGGTCCTTGTCCCAGCTCCACCCCAACAAAATATGTGGCCTTAAAAAGCTATTAACCTCCCTGACGCCATTTGTCAAGTGAGGGGGCTGAACCACATGTTCCCTCGAGTCCCTTCCAGCTCCAACGTTCGACGAGCCTGAAAACATGCTGAAAACATGAAAACCAGGCCTCGGGACCATGTGGCTAGTTCTTGGAGATTTAGCTTTAAAAAAAGAAGGAAAAAATTCCATCCCTTATCTGTAACCTTCTGGAGACTTCCTATCCATTGATAGGATTCCCTGTGGGAAATGTTTTGAAATAGTGGACATTCCATGAAATGAAATTCTGGGATTAATCTGCAATAAGCGCTGAAAATTCTCTGTGATTTTTCCCAAATGTATGAGAAATCTTCATCCAATTGGATGTGTGGCAGATTCTTTTCTGAAGCATCTTGTTTGCATTCTCAAGGCAGGGTTTGGTAGGAAAAAGCGCTTAGGCCCAGATAGCTTGCCACTTACTCATAAAGTTGTTCGGGAGATGCACTGACAGCGACTGGTGAATCATGTCTAGGTCATTTCATGTCTAAGGTTTTAAACTATCTCCAAGTATTGCCACACACACATCACATATACCTCACCACCGGCTCCACGAGACGGATTGTGAAAGAACTTCAGTCACATCAGTGAAGTGAAAGTGGGACTTAATCCTGACCTCCAGCATCCCTGAGGAATACTCTTACCACAATTTACTTCTCTGATGGGTCATTTACTCCCATCTTACATTTTGGAAACTCAGGATAGCCTAATAGAAATGTCCCAACTCACATCCCCAAACTTTACATGAAAGAGAGGAGATGAAAAACAGACCTGGAAACTTCTCTTGATTTCCACATGCAGGAATTTTGATTACCCTAGCCAAGCACTTGGGGACTCTGCTTACTTTTTCACAATATATTACCAGTAAAAGTAAAAACACCCTTTACAATGTTTACAATGGTGTACTGTATATTTTAAATACTTTATACTTTTTTTGCAATCATTCAACAAATATACATTTAGCACTGTGCTAGGTGTTGGGAGGGAACTTAATATTTAAGCTATGAATTAACTATAATGCAATGAAATAAATTCTACAATCGTGGTATATCAAAAGGAGGATGTAATTAATTCTGCCTCAGGGTAGGGAAGTTGAGGAAGGAAGGTATGTCTTAAGCGATGAGTCAGTTTGAAGATGAGTAAGTGACAGGTGATGAATGAGATATGAAGGGCATTCAAGGCAAAACGAACTGGAAAGAAATAAAAGACACAGAAATGTGAGACTACGTGAGGAGTGTTTGGAGATCTACTCATGGTCTAATGTGGCTAAAGTATAGGGTTCAATGCTAGAGAGCAAGGAACGGTGAAGAAGCAGATTTGGGCCAGCTTGTGAAGGGACAATATCCTGGGGACTATGGTCTTCATTTTTTAACCAACAAGAAGACAAAGATGCTTATAATCATGATCAAATCTATATTTTAGAAAGATAATTCTAATAGCAATGAAGAGAATGGATCAGGAGGGAGAGAAGAAAGGCAGAGAGCGGTCAGGATCCATTGTCATAGCTGGGAGAGAAATGATATATGTAAAACATACCACATTTTACTGACATTCTTTGTTTTTGTCTTCTTCCTCACCCCCCACATACAGATAAGTTCCTTGTCAACAGGTACCCTGTCTTGCTCACCTTTGTATCCCAGCACAGAGCAGAATGCCTGACGTAGTATAAGTGTGCAATGCCATTCATCGGTGAATGAATGAATGAATGAACAGGAACTTAAAGTAGGGCAGTAGCAGTAGGGATGGAGAGAAAAGGGCATATTCAAGAAATATTCTCTGGCTTAGATTTTAAAGAATTTAGTCTGAGGAAAATGGAAAGATCTGAAGTTTTCCTACTGAGTGATAATAAGGTCTTTAACTAAGATTTTTAAAAATACAGAAGGCTGAGCAGGTTGAGAGAGAAAGATAATGAGTTGAGTTAGCAACATGTTGAACTGGAGGTATCTGTGGGCCAGCATCCAGCAGACAGCTAGAAATATGCATCAGGACCTCAGAAGAGTTCATTGGCTGATTTTTATTCATGACCATTCATAGAAGCAGGTGATCCAAATTATTCAAAATCTAGCTTTTTTAACATGTGCTGAAAACTTTATTTCCAAAGAAAAAAGTAACCAAAAAAATGAAAACTATCCTTAAAGATCCCTGCGTCATCACTCCTCAAACAAAAGCAGAGACAAGAGGAGGAGCTAGGGATAATCCTCTACTCTTCGACCCCTGAATTTGTCACAATGAAGTTCTCATATCTTCAGAATCCCAACGGAAAGGCTCCCATGAGCAGCTTTAGTTGTCCCAGCATTAGTTAGCCGAATTGCTGCAGAGCACGAAAACAATGAATATTCTGCAGAAAGTCCTGAGGTCCTTCCCTTTGTTTTCTTCTCACACACTGCCACTGAGAATTCTCAGGTAGGAGATGCTTTCTTGGAGCCAAGGAACATGATGGGAACCTAAGACCATATGGTACCTGGAAAGAACACTGGATAAAGAGTTCGAAGAACTGGTTTTAGTCCCTTTTTCACCCCTAATTGGCCATGTGACCTTAGGCAAGTCGCTTTACCCTTCTTAATTGTAGCTTCCTCATTTGCAAAATGAGGTCAGGCTAGGTTTTCTGGGTGTATGTGCATCTGCGTGTGTGTTTATTTTCTTAAACGTTTAGCACTGATCTAGATTCTTCTCTATGTGTTAATTATTAACTGTTCCCAAGGCCCCTAGAGTTTGGCAGATCTGACTCCCACTAATTTAGGGACTCAAGATGGAGCCAGATGCATTCCATTGAAAGAAGCAGTGGATGCCAAGGCACTTCTCCTATATTTCCTCTCCCTTGGTGTGTTAGGGTGCCCCCAAGAAGACCTAAAAATATGTATCTTCTAGCGGTTTAATTGATGCAAATTTTGGTACCCGTAAATGGAACACTGCCATAACAAAATCATAAAATGTAGGAATGGTGTTGGAATTAGTCAATGAGCAAAGCTGGAATGGCTGTAAGGATTTTAAAAAGAGCATTTATGAAAGCTTATATTGTCTTAAATAGACTGTTAGACATTGAGAAGTTTGCTGGTGAGGTCTTAAAGGAAAATGAGGAAAATCTTGTTGAAAGAAAGGGGATCCTTGTAATGACACAACAGAAAGTTTATCAACACTCTTTCCCGAAGTAATGTGAAAAGTAGAAAATGTACCTAATGTACTGCGTAATTTAGCTAAGTAGTTTTCTATCCAGATTATGGAAGGTGCCACCGGTTTCTTGTTACTGCTTATAGTAAAAAGTGAGAGGAGAGAGGTTAGCTACAGGAAGGACTGTTAAACCAAACGAAGATGGGACTTTCTGGTTTTGAAGATTCTGAGGTTCCCCAGATGGCAAACAATACCAAACTTAAGAAATTGCTCCCAAGCAAAGACTAAATCCAGGACACTCTCAGGAAACAATATTCTAGAGGTGAAGCCATGGGTGTAACTGTAAAATCTTTTGTTAAGACCAGAAAGTTAAAAGGTAGTTCTTCAGAGTACTTTCAGTCAGACAAAAGACCCTCTAAAGAGTTTATAATTTTGCCTCACAGCACGTATAAATAAAATAATAGGGGTCCTAAGAAGCTTAAGGGCTTTGTCCCTCAGCCATCTCAGCAGAAGCCCAATGTAGAGAGGCTTTATATCAAAGAGATTTGCATATGTGGATTGTCTCATGGAGCAAACCCCAATAAGATTCACAGAGGGACTTCTAAGTTTGAAAGAATTATATGACCCATTTGGACTGAAAGTGACAGAAACAGCACAAAATGAAAAGAGGCCTTTGAACCCCCAAAATTTATAAGCGAGAAACAGACTGAGAGAACCACTCAGCTACAAATACATGATACCTTTCATGAAAAAAGAAAGATGATTCTAAATGTAGACTAAGAGTCCAGGGAACAGAACCAAGAACTACGGAAAGTCATTTCTAGGCAAAAGTAGGACTGAGTCCTAATCAAAGAATTTACATTTATCTGGCTGGGTTCCAGAATTGCTATGAACCAGTGACTCCTTTGCACCTCAGTTTCCCTACTTTTGAATGTCTATACTGGTTATCCTCTGCCATGCTAACATATATGTTGAGTGGGTAGGGGATAGAGAACTTGTTTCCTTAGTTCATAGTTCTATAGATTGAGAGGAACTATACTCATGGAGCTGTACCTAAGGAACTATGCCTGAGAACCTGGATCTGCTTTAGAAGATGATATTCTGAACTTGGAGATGATGCTATAATGGGTTGAAACTTTTGTAGGCCTTGGGAGGGGATGACTATATTTTGCATATGTAGGGCATATGAATTCTCAGGGGCTGGAGGACAGACTGTGGTAACCAGACTCCAAGATGTTCCCCAATGATTCACACTTCCTGGTATTCACATCCTGTGTAGTCCTTTTCCACACTGCACTAAGGTTTGTCTGCATAATCAGTAGCATATGGTGGAAGTGATAGTATATCACTTCTGAGATTAGGTTATACTGCATTCTCTGTCTTGGGTGCTCTCTCTTGCTCTCTGTCTCAGATTATTCACTCAGGGAAAATCCAGCTGCCATGTTATGCACAACATTATAGTGAGACCTATGTAGTGAGGAACTGAAGCCTCCTGCCAACAGCCATGTGAATGACTTTGGAAGATCATCTAGCCCCAGCTGAACTTTTGGTTGACTACAGCCTTGGTCAACAGTTGACCACAACTCATGACAGACTCTGAGCCAGATTACCCAAGTAAATCATTCCTGGATTCCTGACCCTCAGAAATAGTGAGATTATAAATGCCTGTTTTTTTCAGCTGCTAAGTTTTGGGGTAATTTGTTACACAATAGATAACTAATAAATAAAGCCAATATATGAAAATCTGTTGTATTTCTATATTGTAGCAAAACAAATGGAAAATGAAATTTCAAAATATGATTTACAATGGCATCAAAAAACATGTACTCGGGGTAAATTTGAAGACATATTTGGATTATACATTGCTGAAAGAAAGTAATAAAGATCTAAATAAATGGAGAGATATACAATGTTCGTGGTTGGGAAGACTCAATATTTTTAAGATGATGATTTTTCTCAAATTGATCCATATATTCAACACAATACCGTTAAAATCCTTGAAGACTTTTTTATAGAAATTGACAAGCTGATTCTAAAATTTACAGGGAACTGTAAATAGCCAAAACATTCTTGAAAAATAACCAGCTTGGAGAACTTACTCTACCTGATTTTAAGACATTATAAAGCTACATAATCAAGACAATGTGGTAGTGGCATGAAGATATACAAATAGATCAATGGAATAAACCAAGTCCAAAAATAGACCCATCAATTAATATTTTACTAAGGTGCCAAAGCAAATGAATGGATAAAGAAAGTCTTCTTTTGACAATGATGCTGGAAAACTGCATATATCCATGTCTGGAAAAAAACCTCAACGCCTGCATAAAAATTAGTTTTAGATGGATCATATACCCAAGCATAAAGCTAAAACTATAAAGCTTTTGGAGGACAACATAGGAAAAAATCTTTACAATCTTTGGGTAGATAACAGTTTCTTAGACAGGACCCAGAAAGCAGTAACCATAAAAGACAAAAATTGGTAGATGAACGTTAGCAAAATTTCAGACTTTTGCTCATCAAAAGACACTACTAAGAAAATGAAAAGCAAGACATACTGGAAGAAAATTTCCTAGTACATATATCTGACAAATGACTTATATCAAGAATACATAAGAATATATTTTTTCAACACACTTACAACTTAATAATAAAAAGATAATCCATTTAGAGACTTGAACAGGTACTTGATAAATGATGATATATAAATGCCCAATAAGTTCATGAAAAGATGCTCAAGATCATTAGTCATCAAAGAAATAAAATTGAAACCACAGTAAGATACCAATACACTCACTGGAATGACTCGAATTAAAAGGAATGACAATACCAGCATTGGTATTGCTGAGTTAAAGAAGCCAGACACGACAGAGTACGTGCTGTGTTATTCCATTTACATGACATTTTGAACAAGAAAAACTAATCTATGGTGAAAGAAATCGGTGCAATAGAATAGTGGTTACTCCTGGTGTGGGAAGGGGCAAAGATTGACTCAAAGGGAGAAAAGGGATCTTTCAGGGGTGATGGAAATGTTCTATATCTTATACATGGGAGTATACAATTGTTAGAATCCATCTAATTGTATGCTTAAAATCTATACATTTTACTGTTTATAAACTAAATTTCAGGTTTTAAAAGATGCCATTTATAAAACCATTAAAAATATCAGATACCTAGAAATTATTCTAATGAAAAACGTGTGAACCTTTCAAAGAGAAAAAAATATAAATGATCATTGAGCCAAGGTGAAGAAGATCTAAGTAAATGGAAGGATGCTTCATGAGTTGGATAGGGCAGAGTTATCAGTTCTCTGTAACTGATGTGTAGATTCCACACAGTTCCAGCAAAAATTCCAGTAGGCACTGTTTTTTTGGTGGAACTTAACAAGCTAATTCTAAAATAGGTATGAAAATACAAAGGCCAAGGATAACCAAGACACTCTTGACAAAGACAACCAAAGAAGAAATTTTCTCCAGATATCAAACTTATTCTAAAACCACAAAAATTAAGATGGTTTTTGTGCAAGGATAGACAGACCAATTAAGTAAAATAGCAATTTCCAGGGGCCAGCTGGTGGCATAGTGGTTAAGTTCGGCGCGCCGTGCTTCAGCAGCCCAGGTTCATGGGTTCAGATCCCATACGCAAACCTACACCACTCATCAAGCCATGCTGTGGTGGCGGCCCATATACAAAATAGAAGAAGATTGGCACAGATGTTGCTCAGGACCACTCAACGTCACCAAAAAGAAAAAAGCAATTTCCAAAATCTACATATAAGGGGATACTTGATTTGTGACAAAGGTGGCACTACAGAGAAGTAGGAAAAATATGATATTTTTAATAAATGGTACTGAGTTGATTAGATACTTACATGGAAAAAATAAACTGAACTCTGATCCCCATACACAAAAATCAATTCCAACATTGTAGCTTTAAATGTGAAAGGCAAAGTAAAGATTCTGGATATTAATATAGAGAATGTTTTCATGACTGTGAGGAAGGACATGTTTCCTAAACAAGAGGTAAAAAAATGCATCAATCCTTAAAGAAAAAGATTGATAAAATGGGATACATTAAAATTAAGAACTTGTGTTCACCAAAAGACACAATTAAGAGAATACAAAGGCAAGTCACAAAAGTAGAAGGTATTGGCAATTTATGTAAATGACAAAAGGTTTGCATTCAGAAGGTATAAAGAATTCTTATAAATTAATAAGAAAAAATATGCAACCCAATAGAAAAATGTGAAAGACATTCATACAGCCATGGGCACCAAGAGATGGAGTCAAGAATGTTCATAGTAACTGCCTTTGTAATATCCAAAACTGAAAACAATCCAAACGTCCATCAACAGTAAAAATGTATGAATAAATTATGGTATATGTATATAATGTAATACTATAGAGCAATGAAATTTATAAACTCTGCGTACATTTAACAACATGAATGAACCACAGAAATCAGACACAAAAGAAAAATTACTGCATAGTTCTAGTTAGAGAACCTCCAAAACCAGGCAAAACTATAGTATTAGAAGTCAAATAATGGTTAACTTTGAGGAAGTTTCTAGACTGGAGACAGAAGGGTGGGCATGAAAGAGGTGAGGACAGTGTTCTCTTTCTTGAATTGAATGGGGGTCACACAAGTATTGCTTTGTTATAATTTATTGCACACATTTATTTTTGGTATATATATTTCTGTATGTGTGTTATATTTCTTAATTTAAAAAGCTAAAAATAACAAATTATAATTTTAAGGTTTATAATATAATAACAAAATAATTTTAATATTTATGATAATAAACAAATTAATTACATAAAAGTGCCTGTCACACAGTAAGCACTCAGAAAATAGTTCTCACTGTTATTCTCTCAGCCCCCTCCCATCCCAAGCACATAAAACAGACTTTCTTCTCCCAAAGGGCTCTCCAAGGAAGATAAGCTGTCACAGGCAAACAATGACCTTCCTCTCCCTCTCCCTTTGGGACCAAGGTTGTAAATAACAGCAAAGGACCCGGAAGCAGAGATTTTCATTGCTCCGCCAGACCCAGACTAAGGGAAGACTCATGGTCGTCCTCACATGCCCTTGCCTTCTGGTCCATAACTTTGTAAACTGGTACAACCAATCTGGAGGATAACAGCACTGTTAGTAAGGTCAAAGATGCACATTCCCCGTGACCCCCCAATTCCATTTCTCAATATATATATATATATATATATCTCAGAGGTGCTCTTGCACAGTACACAAGTACAAAGGTATTTAATGTACATTATTTTTAATAGCAAAAAAAGGAAAAAAGACCAGGAACAACCTACGTATCCATCAATATAGGCCTGGGTAAACAAATTACAGAGTGGTTACACAATGAGCAGTTGTTACAGTGAACGAACTAGGCTGTATTAACATGGATAAATCTTAAAAATATACAGCTGAGTAAAAAAACAAGTTATAAAAGATATACACAATAGGATGCCACTTATGTACACTTAAGTGTGCACGGCAATGCACGTGGCTTATGAGCGTGCAACAAAAGCATGGAGAAGCGACACTCTCGGGAAAGCAGCTCCTTGTGAGAAGAGAGGGTAATGGGATTTGGGGGAGATGGCGAGAGCTGAATCTCTAATATTTTATTTCTTTAAATAAGTATCTGAAATAAATATGGTAAAATGTTAACAATCACTTAAATCTGTGGATGGGTGTATCAGGTGTCTGGTACATGATTGTTGTGCTTTTTGATGTTTGAAATATTGTCTAACTTAAAAAAAAAGTGGTGATGTGAATTATCTCTCTAAAACCATTCTCGAGGTTCCTGCCTCCCTCACAAACTGTCTAATTCTTTCAGATTTTCCTCCTTCTTCAAGATGCAAATGCAAATTTACGATAAACAAAAGTTGGCAGTGGGGTCACCAGCTCTCCTCCAGGCCATTCCTGACACAGAAGCATCTCTGACCTCCTCAGAAACCCTCCACCCTGCCCCCTGCCCCAGGAAGTTGACCTGGAAGGACAATAGGCTTCTTGCCTTCTGGTTTCTGATTCAATTTGGCAAATGGGAAGCAGAAACCAAGATGGCCAGACAGGAAGAAAGAAAGGACTGGTGTTTATTCCCCAACCTCCTCCCTGCTGGCATACAGACTGAAAGTGGCTGCATTTCCCTACTGAAGGCCACGTCTCCTAAATGTAGTCCTCTCCTGGGGCCCCTGTGGCTCTCTCTGGGTGGCAGCGATCCCCTCCTACCCCCTGCTTCTTCAGGCCAGGGGTGTGTGGAATGGCTCCCTGGTGTCATTGGCCCTGGATGCTTCAACATCCCTTCTTGTTTCCCTTCATTCTGACCACATCTTTCTAAGTGGTACCCTCATTAAGCTCTCCTGAATTTCCTGGCTTGAATGTGCCATCTATTTCCTACTGGCACCTGACCTCGTGGAGCACAGGGAAGTGTAGGAAGCACATGAAGTACTGTGAGAGTTCAAAGATCGGAGCAAACTGCAGATAAAGCTCATACCTGAGCGAAGCCTTGGAAGAGGAGGAGAAGCTTCTCAGCTGGTCAAAGGGTTTTGACAAGAACGGCAAGACTGAGGGAATAGCTTCAACAAAGACTTTTGTATTAGGTTGACCATATGAAATTGCCAGTATTAGAGCATTTTTTGATGTACAAAAAAAAAGACAATTTCGTATGGTTCAATCTAATAATAAGATTCAGAATACGATGACCTTAAACGGGTAGGGGGCCCACAGGCACAGGAAGAATCAGAAATGACTCTGTCTCTACAGGGTGGATGTCAGGAAGGGGGTAGATAACATTTATCTGAAGAGGAGGAAAATCAACTTTGCACAGAGGGATGAAATGTGTTTTCTATGCTTTGTTTCTATTCAAACAGAACCACAGATCTCTTTCTGTTCTCTTTCTATCTGAATCGGCAATCTAGTTCTTACAAAGAGAGCGAATGCCTACAGGATTCCACACTTTGAGCCTTAGCTCTTAGAGCTGGACATTTCAAAGATTAAAAAAATGATGAGGCACAGGGATTAAGTGTTGTGCCCACTATCACGCAACTGTTTTATCCTCCAATTGGATATCTTGATAATGGAAATCTTCTAGAAGGAATGAGTTTGGGAGGACTCCTATGACACAATTTTACAGAGAAAGGGTAAAGATCATTACAGGGAAAAGTCAAACGCTGATAGAGGTGAAGGAATAAAAAGTTGCATGGAGAGAGAGATGCTGAGAACATATTAGCTTGGCTGGAAGAACAAAGAATGCATATGGTGAACGATTTACCTTTATTAATTTCATCCTTGGACCCAAATTAATCTTTTCCTAGACTTGTTAGGCTGAGCAACTTTATTATCCTTGATGACAAGAAGCCTTCCCAGGTTTAGGAAGAATTAGATGACGTATGATACATTTTTCCTGAGGTCATTCCCAGGCCGTAGTGCTGCTCCTCAAAACTAATATTTTGACATTTTAATAAGCAGGGAAATGAAGCCATGTGCTGAACATTAGCCAATAAAACACCACTAAGTAATATTTAAAGTTGGACCTGTTTTGATCTCATAATTTCTCTTCTGACATTTGCGTTAATGTATACTCTGGAACCAGATTCTCAGAAGCCTCTGTCCAGGGTGAGAGCAGTCTCTCTGCATCCCACATAGTTTGGACATTAACTATTGAACGTCCTGAGCTTTATCTAATGGTCCAGCACGGTGTGGTGCCTGGGCCTTTGGAAGCACTGCTCAGACCATTATAAACAACGACTGTGGCAGAAGTTTGGGCTTTGAGACTAAAGAGTAAAGTGAACTCTTACAGGAGCAGGGGGGTGGTAGCTAAGTCCTATGCCAGGATGGGGAACTTGCAGACACGCCCATCTTGGTGGACAGCCACAATCATCAGCATCATTCCAAACCAGGAAGAATGGTGATGCACATTGAAGTCCTCCAGGAGTATATCACTCACGTGCCTCTGTCTGTTGGCTCAACGTACATTGGCAGGCCTGTTGTGGTGTTTGTTGTCTCAAAGGCTCATATTCACAAATAACTTACCGAGTTACTTATTTCAGAACTAAATTATCAGTCATTACCTCAACCCTGAGACCTTGGGCAGAGTTGGAAAATGACCAAAAGTCAACAAAATGATCAAAGAATTGTCCCCTAGAAGGGACCATGGTGCTGGTCCAGTTTTTAATTATCACCTTGAAATCGAGAAAACACAGGCCCAGAGATAGTTAAGGACTTGCCCAAGATCCTATAAATAGTAAGTTCAGGATTGTACTTATTGCTAATCCATCACTGATGAGCAATGACTCCTGGATCTTCCATCAATACATAGTCCACTATCTCATACCACCTGGAAAGTTCTTCTCCATATTCTTCTCTTATACAAATATTTTCCTCCCCCTTCCTTGTTCAGTTATTTCTGTTTTATGACTTTGTATTTGTCTTCTTGAAAGAGATTGTATGCATCTTAAAAGTATTTAAATTTAGTATAATTCAGGACAGGTTTATTGGGGGTCTGTAAATGCCAGGCATTGTGCACATATTAATCACTCAGTCAATATTTATTAACCTGGACTCCATATGGGTGGCCATTCTAGCATCATCACATAGGAGAAGAGAGAATGTGAGGGCAGAGTGATGGGAAATATGGCCATGCTGGTACAATAGTCATGATGTAATTTGGTCCTGAAAGAGGATTGTGGTGGTGCTGATAGGAATAAAAATCATAGGAAAAAATGTGGAATGCATTTCAAAGTAAAATGGGATGTCAGGAGAGTGAAAAAAAGAGGAATGATAAGAAAATTATATTTTACACATTTTAAATGCGAGGTACCAATGAACACACATTTGGAGTAGTCCAACAGTGAAATGCATAGGTGGGACTCAGGCAGGAGTGAAGATCAGAGTCTGTAGAGAGGAGATGGTTTAAACTGTGGAGGCAGAACTTGCCTTCCTAGAAGTTAGCACATCTCTCTACTAAAATTCTCCTACAGCTTTGGAATATTTGAACTAGATGCAGGACTGACAAAGATAGTAAAAATAGAAAAAGTGAATAGGACAAGACCAGCAGCCCACACAGGCTATGCCAAGGGCAAGGCCAGCTCTTGCCATTTTGCTCAGCCAGCATTCTTTCTACCCGTCATTCCAAATGCCCCGTCTGCTCCAGGAAGACCTCCTGTTTTGATTAGATGAGAAACACTAGCTTACCTGCCTCTGTTCCGAGATTTGGGCATATCAGTCATCCCCATATCTCTATTAGTGGCATACAAGGGCACTTAGTGATCATGATTTTCTGATGATACTAATGGCTGCTACATCATCCATCTGGACATCTCCCCCCTATCCATTGCCCATTTTCCCACTGTTCTCCTTCTTCAGCCTCCACTCCCAGTACCCTTCGCCTCCAGGCTCCTTGAAGCTCTTTATCTACCCATACTCCTGATAAGTTCTGGCAAAAATTGAGTTTTATAAAACAAAACTAAAAAAAATGATTGAAGTCACAAAGGAGAAATCTGCTTAGAATTAACTTTGGATTTGTAAATATTTCACATATGTTAGAAATGCTCCCTAAGTATGGCAAAGATCTCTATTTGATCAACCTCTAACTCAATCTTATTTTAAATATTTGTAAAATTTCCACTAGAACGTGGAACAATGACTGGTAGCAATGATATCAAAATAGAAGCAAGGAAATTGGCTAAAAACAGCAGACCACTAAGGCACCCGAGTGAGGCAGCCAAACCACAGGGGGCAGGAAACTCCAGGGACAAAGCCCCTGGGAAAACCTTCGGCTTCCTATTTTCGAGAACAAAAATGTAGTCCTACGTTGGTTTATCTTATCATGAAAGGGGTGCCCAGCGCAAATACTGGAAGGGCAGGGGCTTTGTTATTATATCCACTGTACCCCAACAGCAGGACAATTTACTAAAAACAACCATCAATAATGTTGGAACTCATCGTACGTAGTCTTCCAGATGACCAAAACCTATAGCAAATTCACCCAAGTGAACCTCCCCTTACTGCTACCACAACAGTGAGGGCCTTAAGAGGATGAACTCGAAATCTGAAATTCTCGTGGCCTATGACTTAAGCAGGTCTCCTGCTAAATGCTTAGCATTTCCTGTTTGATCCATCACACCTTCTGCATAACAGACTGAAATGAGCCATTGAAGCCGGTTCAACCATTTTTTGGCTTGGAGCTTACATGAAGATAAGGAGAATTCCCTGCAGAACATTTCCCACCGCCGCAGCTAACAATAGCCTCGTGTCTCCTAAGGCAGCCCCTCAAGTAAGAGCCCAGGCCAGACCCCACCACACCCAGTAATGGGAACTTTGCTGACAAATGTTTCTCATCTGAACCCAATCACTTTATAGGGCATTATACAGAGCTACGAATGTATTCCATATGTGCTCCATCTCTCTGAAATCCTGAGGCCTCAGCCCTAAACCAAAATCATATCACTCTTATTGTTGTTGTTATTTAACATTTGTTTTTTTTACAAGTGCAAAGTGTAACAATCATTTCATTAGTGTTTTATCATCTGAGGCCCAGTACCTGTTCACTGCAGAGACTAGAAATAGAGGTGAGTTGGAGAAACATACTGGCATTGTTGTTGCCTCGATATCATTCCCCCACCCAACCCATCCGCCCACCCTTACAATCAAAATGATCAAAAATCAAAATGAGGGGTTGACCAGAGGTCCTCCTGAGATTTTGTTAGTAGAGCCGATCTCGGATGCAATAACAGTTAGTGCAGCAAAAGCAGAGAGAGCTCCAACCCTTCTGAACACTGCGGGACTGGGTGCTACTCACACCTTCAGGCCCTAGCAAGGAATGATGACGGGAAGATGCACCAGAGTGCTCTTCTTTTCTCTCAGAGAGAATGTTGGAAAGTTGGGGAAAATGATGGTCTGTGAGCCTGTTGCAGAACTTCCAAGAAAAAGATAATCAATCAGGTGATTTCTGGATGGCAATGGTCCACTTATGGCATTATCCCCAACTGTTTCTAAAATTCCAGGCAAAAAAAATAGCACCTTCGGCACCCCCATCCCTACTCTAGCACACTCAGGCCAAGTTCACAGCCCATCAGTGAGTCTGAGCACTTCAAATCATTTTGGTAGTAACCTAAGCAAAAAGGATGTGGAAAGTGAATTGCCTGACTGTAAAATGGTAGGTAACATCTTCCAGAGCTCGAAAGAACAGATTCATGCTTTGGGATGCGCCCTCCCCCACACACCTGCATCCACCCTCCATGCTCAGTGTGGCTCAGAATCCACGCTTCTGTGAAGGCTGGTGATCTGGAGGCACGCCTCGGGGGTGGACTGCTTAAATCAATTATTAGCAGTTTTCCCAATGCACTGAAAAAATGTGAACATATAGACTTTTCTCGATTGTAGGCATTTCTCCCATAAATTTTTGTTCCGCCCTCGGTGCCTGTTACCGCTTGCCTGTTAGCCAGAACTAGCATAAGACAAAATAAATGAATGAGTAGAAACTGTTAATGAGAAAACTCAGAAACCAACACGCACGCTTCTTTCAACAGCTTGCTTTCTCATGGCCCCGGCTGCTTGTGTTCGTGCTATAATACGATCATTTGTTTGCTGGGGAAACTGTTCATTGCTCATTTGAGGGAATTCAATAGATCATATTTTATGGCATTCTGAAAAAACTCTCAGGATTCTCAAGGCCCCAGCCTCCCGCCTGGGTGGACTCCATGACAGGGACCATGGAAGAGGATCCTGAGCTATGTCTGGTTCCCACCCACCTCTGGGCAACTTCTTTAACTGACCCGACCTCTCCAAGCTTCAGTTTTCCCATCAGTGAAACAGAAACAATAGTAAGCACTCCACGGGTGGAACATTCTGAGGACTAAATGTAATCATGTACGCAATAAGCCTGGCGTGAGGTAGGGCTCAGTACATGTTAGCAGCTGTTATCACCAGGACTAAAGGAACATACGTTTTTATATGCTTAGCCCCATTCCTCACACTCGAAAGGTGATCCACAAATACTGCTCCTTCCCCTTCCCCTGCCATCACTCTGAATTTCAGCTTCCAGAGGGTTGCTACTCCACAGCATCTCTGCCCTCAGACCTCCCTGAGCCCCAGGAGGATGCTTCTGTCCCTGCTTTATACCACTTGGCTTCAAGGCTGTGTGTAAGCTCCTGCCCAGAGCCACCAGCTGACAACAGCCAAAAACAGGCCCCCAAGAAAGCCCCAGGGAGCTGAGGCTCAGGCAAGAATGAAGCCAGAGAAAGAGGTGTCTTCACACCTACAACGAAAAGGGTCCCTTCTGCCCAGGCCAAACCCTGCTGTCTCCCCAAAAGAGAGGCCAGAGCTCTTTCACATGCGGTCCACCCAGGCCTCAGGGTCACCCTCTCACAGCTTTGCCTGGACCAGGCCCAGGAGTTTTAATCAAATGCAAAAAAAATGTAAATAGTTCTCCCTTAAACAAAGAACATGAACTCTCCATCTGGAAAGAGCTAATCCTTGGACCTGCACCGCCTGGTGCTTCATCACAAGGTGTTAACCAGCTGGCAGAAGAACACCACGGGAAAGGCTCTGGAAGAGAGAAGAAAAGCGGGCTGGGCGGGAGTGCTCGCCCCCAGCTCCCTCCCCAAAATGGCTCCATTTTTGGCTTCCTTAGGGTGAATCTAATTGTTTAAACAAGATTAAACAAGCATGGAATTTGAGAGCGAGAAGGAAGACTTTTTTTAGAAAAAAAGAGCAAGAGAATTTTTCTCCCCAAAATACCCAAAACAAATCTAAACTGTAAGAAAAGCTTTAGCTCTTACTAGCTCAAAAAAAATATCTCCCAGGCTGAAAGTGTCCAAGGGAAGTTAATTTCCTGGGTCAACGTAATACAGAGGAATTACAAAGGAACAAAGAACCCAGGGTCATCACCTTCACTTCGCTTTAGAAAAAAGAAACACATAGAAAGCTTTCCATCCCTAACGCATTTCTTCTTAGCAGAGCAGCATCAGCTGCTGTAAAACAAGGAAACCGTGTGCTCTGTTAGAGCCCTGAGAACCTAACAATAGCTCCACACAGAGGGAGGCAGGGTCAGACTCTTGATTCATACATTCATCAATTTAGTCATTCAACAAACATTTTGTGACATCTGCTCTGTGCCAGGTACCATGCTAGGCATTGGAGCTACAAGCAGGAACCAGATAGAAATGATGCCTTCCTTCAAGAAGCTTGAAGACTCGTGGGGCAGGAGTCTTGTAAACCTGCCACATGAGGGGCTGTGCAGAAAGGAAACACGATTGGTTCTGCCCAGGGGGGTCAAGGAGGTAACAGACTGCTTCAAATGTGAGGTGACATTCACCCTGGAGCTTAAAGAAGGAGGAGGAGCTCTTCAGGAAGAGGAGAATCAGGAGCTTCTAAAGTGAGGCACAGAGGTACCCCCGGGCATGCAGTGGGGACCTACCTGGGAAGGAAAGGTGGCTGTGTCCAGATTGTCAAAGCTTTATTTGTCATTCTCCAGAGCTCCAACTTTGCTGTGTGGGTATTGGAGCTTCTCAGAAGGCAGGATGACATCATGAACAGGGCAGTGGATTAAGAGCCAAGAAACCAAAGGATCTGCCATGTCCTGGCTGTGTGACATTGGGCAAGGACAGTCCCACTCAGGACTTCAGTTTCTTCCTCTGTCAAATGAGAGAATTGATCTAAATGGTTTTTTATTCCATGAGAAGCAAGTGAAACAGCTCGAGGATAGAAACATGGTTTAGAAGCAGATTGTGAGGGTCTGCTGGGGGAGGCCCCCGTAGCCCCGGGCCTTTCAACTAACTTCGTCTGGACCATGTACATCTGTACGTATGCACTCATATGTGTACACACTCAATCACACCTCGCCAATCCATCCTCCATTTGCTCACCAAAAAGTGATAAGATTAAAATGCCTGTGGGATCCAAAATCCCTATAGTATAAAGCTAAATCTCCTCGGCACGGAAGAGAAAGGCCTTCATAACTCTACAGTCTCATGTCACCAACTTTATGACTAGACTTTCAAGCTCCAGCCCCGCCTCCCCCTCCCTGGCCCCAGCTGCCCTAACACATCGTGCAGCCTCACATACCTGCTCCTTGACCCATGGGGCTGGTCTGCCTGGAATGCCCTCCTTTCCCTACCCTTGCTCCCTTGATCAACCCTTGGTCACTCTTTAAAACTTGCTCAAGAATGACGTCCTCACCAAGGCTTTTCCTCACCTCTCATCACCTCTCTTGTACATACTTCTGTGCAGGCCTGGGATGTGGACGTAGCCATCGGCTTACATGACCCTCCCCACAGAAGATGGACTCCTCAAGAACGGGGCTGTGTCTCAGCGCTACTTGTGCCCCCAGCTGCCAGGACTGCACCTGGCTGTGGAATGCCTGCAGCAGATGTTTGTGGAGCCGACCACTTGCAATTTTATTTAACTGTTGTGATTGTATGCACGGTAATACGGGATGATTCTTCAATGGTCTTTTTGGGAACCAAGGTCTCCTCGAGCTAAATCAGCTGCCAGAAAAGAACTGTCCAGCATAAGTTGGAGGCCTACCATCTCCTTGTACATTCCCAACTTTTCATGGACTCCACATCAGACTGTGGGAGGACAGGTAAGAAGGTGGGCCCCTCAAACTTGCCCAGAAATTTGTCATTCTCATGAGGTTATAGACTTTCAGAATCAAAAGGAATTCTAGAAACCATTGCAACCCTCCACTCAGGACAGAATACCTCTACATAGCACCTGTGACCGCTGCTCATGCAAATGCACTGTGTCCCACCACATCATGAAGGAGCCCAGCCTCTTCTTGACTGGTTATTAGAAAATGCTTCCTCACTTAACCCATTGAATCCTGGAGTTCCTGCGCTCCTGGCTCAGTAATGTCTCCAAGTATTCAAGTAAAACAGTCTAACAACCAAGAATGAGTGAAGATGCAATTCAAGAATGTCCTGGAATTTCTCAAAGATTATTAAAAGGCAATCAAATAATAAACTACAGACAACTTCTCACAATTGTCTGTCTCTATAGTTCTCTTTTGATCTCCTACTCAGTCCTGAGACCCCCAAAATGCTCCCTCTTTTAACCATTCCCAACTAGCCTGCAAGCAGACGGCAGTTCTCCCACAGTGCCCCACCCCCACCTGCCCTCTGACTGCACAACCATTGTGGAGGATCTTAGCCTCTCTAGCTTTTTTATTTTCTGTTGTTTTCTCTCTTACCCCACTCCCCAAATTCAGCACTACAAAAGAAGGCCTGGGAGCTTCCTGGGTATTGAAAACACTTCCTACATGGCTACACAGCCCCCAGTTCTTCATCTGACCCTCAAATGGCACAGTTTTCCCAGAACCTTCACCATTCTGATCACCCTCCTTTTGATATTAGCCTCAGATAATTCCCATTGTCTTTAAAATGTGTAGTTTCACAACACAGAGCACTCTGAAACTTTCCTTAAAGAAGAAATTTTATTAATGAAGCTGAAGAATGCATTACTTTTACATCTTCTAAAAAATGCGGTACAAACCAGTTCAAAGCCGAACACTAACTTTCAGAGGGGGCCCCTACATCCATACATGAGGTGTGTTGTGAGCAGTATGCTGACAGATGTGTGCCTTAGCACATCAGACAGGGCTGTGCACTCAGAGGCAGGCCACCGCGTGGTGTGATTTGAGGGGCTCTGAGGGCATCCCCACCACCACCAAACTATGTCCACCACCAGAACACATAACATGTCACTCAAAGGCATTAAAAGCAATTGTTAAGATGCAGCTATGTCAATAGGAGGATGATACCCTCAGAACTTGTAATTAATTAGTCTTAGCTCAAGATACTAACATTTTGTTGACTACCACTAAAAGAAGTAAGGAAAGATCAGAATTTGCCACAGTTGAAGGTTGTGGACATCCAGGGGGAGCTGGAGGTGAGAGAGGGATAAAGAGAGAAAGGAAGGATACATCTAAAGCAAATGACAAGAGCCTGACAAGCCCTAGGGGCCTTTGGACAGCACAGCTGACGGAGCACCCTCAGGCTCTGCCAGACAACAGGACTGTAGCTTAGCAAGAGGTTGTCTGCAGTGGAGCCACACTTCGCTTGGCTTCCAGCGAAGAACACGAAGAGAGTGCCCTCTAGCGGGAGGAACAAGTGCTCACCACCCTTCAGGGCTGCGTAGAGCAGCATGGATTTAAATGTTCCGTTATCCTCCTTCCTCATTTGTTCAACAAATATTGGTTGAATTCCCACTACATGCTAAATACCATGATAGACGCAAGGGAGATATGTGAATAAGACATGGTCGCTCTCTCTCGTGGTTTCAGCCTTATTGAGGAAGTCAGACAAGTCGTGCTAGATGTGTGTATCAAGAACAGTGGGCAGAAATGGTGGGTCAGGCATTGTGGGCATTGTGGTCAGGTGGCTCATGTGTTCAGCTAAGGGTCAGAAATTGGATCCTGAGATTTAGACCCATTACAGACCTCGGTGACCCATCACAACAGTGGTACGAGGTAGAATTATCATTATTCCCTATTTACAGATGAGGACGTTGGACTTACAAAGATTATGTAATTCTCCCAATGTCACACGTTCTTTATCAGGAAATGGGGTCTGTTTTTAAACTATGTGATCTCTGATGTCCCTTTTGAAGATTTAGGAGGACCAGAGAGGAACCTACACCTCACACACACACACACACACACACACACACCACACATCCATTAACTGTAGTGGACGACAACAGCTCTGTGCCAAAGCCCAATTTGTTCTCAGTTCTGCAACCATCCTTATTAACCTCCTCTCACTGCTCAGGGCCTCAATTTTGCTTCTGGAAATGGGATCAAATGGTCCTGTGCCACCCACCTCCCTCTAGGGAATGGCCCTGATGAGATCACGTCTGGATTGTTGGCTTGGACAAGGGAAGGCCCAGTCCTCCTCCTCACTTGAAGGGGATGTGCACATTCAGAACTCCAGACCAACATCATGATGCCTGCCTGATCATATTGCTCACTTCTCAGGATTAGAATAAACGAGAACTTGGGGGTTTCAACAGTAGTTCTCCACAATGAGCAACAAGTAAATAAAAGCTCAATTTCAATGGTAAACCTTCAAAAGGAAAGCTGTTGGGCCAATTGGCCAAGTCTTGACCAAATTCTAGTGAGGTCTGTAAATTACCACATGGATCCTGGGACCTGGGTTCTTTACTCTGCCTTCACCCCTAACCTTATCCCTTCCTCTAATCTTAATTTAGCCCCATGGCTAGGTTCTGAATCCAAACATAGAAGCTGGGGACATCTTTACTGTACACAGTGTAAAGAAATCTCTTTATGAGGTTCCTCTGAAACGTCTCCCACCTAAAGTTTATCAATCTCACATTTTCTTCACTACTCCCACCAAGTCCCTCCTTTCCTCTCTCCCACCCTCACTGTCCTCACGGTCTGTCCCTTGTCCTCCTCCTGCACTACCATCTACACACACACACACCCCTCCAGCCATTCCAAGCTGTCAAAAGGAGTGAACCACCCTGAAGGCACCTTGGCACCTCAGCCTGCAGAAGCGACGCTCCTGTGCCTGGAATGTTCCCCGGCCACCTCTTCACCGAGCTCATCCCTTGCTCCAGTCTAGCTACTCCTGGAAACCCACTTCCTCTGGAAGGTCTTCTTAGATTAATCACATAAAAGCCATTTCCCCCACCCCACCCTGCCTCAGTCTATATCTTAAAGCTGTTCCCACCAGCTACTTTCTTACCTCAATTATTCACTCATCACTTTTTCTAACCTCTGAAATGCACTTAACTTTTATGTGTGACCGATGTTTATTCTCCACTGGCAGGTTACGTAACTTTCTGATGCCTCCCCGTGGTTGTGCATGTGTCCACGCTCATCTGGCAGCATTGCAGGAGAGTGGGTTTTCTGTGCAGCACCAGATAGGCATTAATAAGGAGTTTGTGGGGATGAAAACAGTGATCACATTCAACAATTATTTATTGAGCCCCTCCTGTTTGCTCATCCGTGTGCTAATTTTGTTGGGTTTGAGGTTGTGGAGAGCCATTAAAAACTATAAACCATGATCTTCAAAAGAAAAAAATAATATCAATTACACCTAGTACCATAATTCAGAGTTTATAAAGCTTTCTCAAACATTGGCATTTGACCCCTGTCCCTTTAAGATAGGCTGGTTGGATGTCATTATTCCCACTTTACAGATAAGGAAATGCAGGTTCAGAGATGTTCGTGGCTTGCCAAAGGTCACACAGCACAGAGTACCAGAGCGGGAGCTACTGACCCCAGATCCAGGGTTCAGGGAAGCAAAGGAAGCCAAAAACCCCCAACACAAACACAAACTTCTAAGGGCAATAAACAAAATTGTAGGTGATGAGTGCCAAAGGATATGAACAGATGACACGTTAAAGGTCTTCGAAGAAGTACGATGAAGAGTCAGCCATAGTGGAGGGTCTCCGGGCAGACAAGGTAAACACCACCCAGAAATGGCCTCTGAGGACAGCACTGTTCTGGCCACATGTCCTCTGCCCTGGGACAGCATTGCACTGCCCATGTCGGAGACAGAGAACAGGATTAACATTCTCCAAAAAATCATTTTCTGGGCACAAGTATTAGGAAATAGTTTGACTTTAAATGACACCCACATCCTGAAGACTAAAATTAGCAGTTTCTACCACCGTGACCCAGTAGTTCCTCCAACTGGACTATCTGGGAGGGGCCGCTCCGCTTGCCTCGCTGACCCCGTGCACGTCCCGCCACTCGGCCCCACCGCGGCCCTGCTGCTCCACACTCATGGAACTCCCATATTGCAAGTGAGTCTGCAAATACGTTTCAGTTAAGATACACATGTGTGCACCCACGAGCATGTGTATGTGTGTGTGTGTGCATGTGGACATTCCACTGATCCTCATTCTCCAGGTCTCTAAGACGTTAGTTGGGTTAATATATCTTCTGTTTGCATGAGATGAGACTGACCATTGTTCCCTCTCGTCATGGGGGTTTCTTGACAGATGCACCGACACAGGAACCCAGAGAAGCTGAGCAGCCTGGCATTGGGGCAGGAGCAGCCCGGAGGCTGGTTCTGGATCTGCAGCCACCCGGGGGCCTTCAACAGCAAGTTTGTACATCTTCCATCTAATGCTCCACCATTAACATGATTTGACTTCCCCTTGTTTCTCACAGCTGAGGCTCTCTGATTCCCTGTTCTCTTTGCAGCTTTTCACCACCTCACAGCGCCTGCTTACCAGAGCACCCGCCCCTCCTGAAGGCTGGCTTCCATGTGTCTGTCCTGGCTACCCTCCTTCCTGTGTCGTGACCTTGCAGCAGCAGGTCCCACGGTTCTCTCATTCTCTCAGTGTTTTCTGGTTCAGAACACTTTGAGGGGAAGCTCACTTTGCCTGGCTCATCCCTTCAAACAAGCCATGTCACTGGCGGGCCTAAGGGTTAGTTACACTTAGGGCAGATGCTCTGTCCAATCAGGGGCCAGACTCATGCAAAAATGAAGGCCTTGAATCTACCCAGAGTCACCTCGCCTTTCCCCCGACAGCGACCCAAGGCCGGGCCCTTTTACTTCGTACATGGGACTCCGCAGTAGCTGAACCCCTGCTTCCCACACTGGGCCAGGATTAAACCCTGGTTTTGCCATGTGTCTTTTTCTTTCTCTCAGCCTTTAGATTACTCTCTGCTGCTCCCACTTCTCTATTTCCATTGTCTAGTTGACTCATCCACCAGGCTGCGAATCCTCAAGGCCGGGGAGAATCTCACCTTCCTGGACCTCACAAAGCCCTGACTATAATGGCCACACGGGCCAGGGGCATGAATGAACCAACACGTTGATTAATTTAGGGAGAAAAGAGGACTGACCAGCTGACCATTACTGTCCAAAGCCAGTTAGCCTGCAGATCCCTAGACAAATGGCCGTGTCCTCTGTCCTGCTCTGGCCTCAGGGCCCAGTGCTCTGCTGCCCCAGGGCACAGACTCTGCAGGTGACTCAACCCTCGGCTGCCCCAGACACCCAGGCCTGGAGGGTCCAAGGAAAAGGCTTCCTTGTCTTTTAGATTATGCTGCTTAGAGCCCACATGGAAAATTAGCCGTCTAATTTAATTACCAGAACTCAAGCCAAGCCCAGAAAAAGGGGTTCAGGAGCACATTAAGAAAAGATTGTCTGGGAGGAGTTGGAGGGAGGCAGAGAGAGGGCTGGCCTGGGAAGTCTTCAGCTTTGTCCACAAGGTGGGCCTGTGCTCTAGGCCTGGTCCTGCTGCTACCCCAGCTGATGGCAATGTCTCATCCATGACGGCCATTCACATTCACTAGTCTTTCCTCCCTCCCAGGGTTACTGTGAAAGGCAAATGAAACCGTAGATGTAAGACAGGTGTTAGTATCGTCATCATCACCCTGAGACAGATAATTGTGCTCAGTGAGGCTCAGAGCCTCTCAGGGCTCTGTCATGCAGAACAGCCACACTCACCCAGATATACACGTTAGAAATACAGACAGTGGGGAGAAATCAAAACAAGATACAAATACTCATGTGCGTATATATCACATACTGGATGAAGCTAAGTGGTTGCTAATTTTAAAATACAGGATTATTTACAGCATAGAGCCCATACCCTGAGTACACAATTCACTTAAAATGAAGAGGAGGGAACAACAGTAAGCCGCCATCCAAGTTCCAGGTGCGTTCATTTATTCCTCAAAACAGCCTTGATATTATCATCTTCTTTTCTGCAGAGAAGGAAACTAAGTGCATGGGAGAATCGGGGTTTGAACTCAGGTCTGTTGGATGCCACAGCTGATACCTGTCCACTCCAACTGGCTTCCCCCTCGAACCTCAGGTCAGGAAGCTTAGAGATGATCCAGCCAACCACCCTTCTGAGAGGTCAATGAAAGCCACAGCTGGCCTCTCTGGTGATGGGCAGCACAGACCATGCTTGGATGCCTGGAACCATCAGAAAGGTGGCCGTCCACTAGCACTGGCGAGGAACTGCATTCGCTCCCAGGGAAGTGACACAGCTGCAGTCTTCCTCCACATCCTCATACAAAGGGACACACATCGGTGACCAGAGAAACCTTAACAATGAACCGATTTTCACAATTGTCATTCAAACCCCAAGCAACATGTTCTGTTTTATGAATGGCCCTATGTTTTAAAGAAAGAGAACACCAGTGACATAAATGCTTAACGAAAAGGCTCATGGGAAAGGACTCACAACCCAGCACTACAGGACCTAACAGTCTCATCAACAGCCAAAGGGAGGTTGGTGACTTGTGACTCAGTCTCCATTTCAGGGCCTCAGCGGGACAGAGCCACCCACATTCATAAACTGGGCTTCTAGGCCTTTTCAAAGCTCCTGGAGCCAGAGCTCCTGCTCTTCTCCCCATGATATCGGGTGTCCTGGGGTCAGATGTGAGCCTCGTGGTGAGTAAGGTGCAAAGTGGGGGTCCAAGAGGATGTTGGAAAAGCCAGACAAAGAAACTTCTAAAGGCCAGCTGGTGGCACTTCATGCCGGGACCAAAGGACTCTCAATCCAGACATGGCCTTGTGTGTTGTGTGTTCCTGCTATTTATAATCAGCAAATCCACTTTTGTGGAGTTGGCTTGTTTTTGCTGAGTGAACCAGCACCTCATGCTTTTCAAATATGTGGAAAATAATGAAAATGGCTTTAATAACTGGGATGACTTTTTCACCACAGCTTCTCCTGAGGAGATGTCTGGAACCCACAGAGGATGGAGAGATGGGAAACAAGTGGGGGCCCATTCAAGACCAAGCTGCAAGACAACTGTCCCCTCCAAGAACCCAGCAGGCCCACTCAGGCCCCCAGCCTGCTCCCCTCGAGTGACCCAGGCAGAGGAAATTTCCATCAAGACAGGGCCTGACTCAATCTCTCCCAAGCAAACCAGACACCAGCCACCAAACTGCTAGCACAAGAATTTCCATAATGAGAAGCTTCCAGGAAAGCCCCATAAAACCTTTACTGTAAATTCAATAAACTGGATTTCAAACATGGTGGCTGGGCTGGGGAAGCCTGGAGCCACACCACCACCCTCCACCCCTCTCCACCATCTCCACACACACACAAGTAGGCCATTCCAGCCCAGACAGAAATGCAGCCCCACCCTTATCCCCGTGCCAATTCTCCCATTCCCAAGTCAGCTTCTACACGCTCTCCCCACACCAGCAGCACCACCAGACCAGCGCAGGCCAGGCAAGTGAGGAGCCATGTTGACAGAATCTCCAGACGATGCTCAGCTACGCACAGGGTGTGAAAAACAAGACCTCCGGCCCCCTTTAGCACACCCGGATGCTTCAGGGACTCAGCTCCCTGACCCTTGTCAGAGCCCCTCACCTGCCTTTTCTATGCCCCATAGCATTAGTCCAATCAAGGAACACCCGGCCATCTAGGATCACAAAGAAGAAATACACCCCCCGCCCCAAACACTCAATGTAGATCCAGAAGACATTTGACCCAGAGTGGCAGAGTATTTGCCTCTGTCCTGGTCAAAAACCTCACCCCCTTACACTGCTTCTCAGCTAAATGCCTCACACCCCCACCCCCAACACTAAGACCTTTACTTTCCTAGACACATGAATTTCACCTACATCTTTCACTTTCTCACCCAAACCCCAGCCTCACTCTGCCCTCCCAGGGCTGGGCCATGCAGGGGATCAAAGACACTTGCAAAGGGTCTGGTGTGAGCAACCCGTCCGGGGCGCTGTGTCAAGATGCCGAGGCAGAAGCAGGACTTGGGCTTGCAGACCCTGCACTTGCCTGCTTCACCAGGGCAAGGCGGGTGTCAGGAAGGGTCACGGCAGAGAGTCTGTGCTGGAAAACATGGCTGAATGGACTGGGAAGAAGGTGATGGCTTCCCGGGCAGGGGCTGGGAATTTGGGTTTGATCAGGAAGTATAGCCCCTCAAAACTTCGGAACGGGAAGGGCTTAGAGGTTATGCCACTCCACATCTGCATTGTGCAGATGAAGAAACTGAGGCAGAGAGATGTGAAGTGACTTGCCCAAGGTCACACGTTCATTCTTTCACACAATCAATAAGCCAACTATGGACCAGGCCCAGTGCCACAAAATGTCGGGCTCCTGATCGCTCCCCAGAATTTCCCGCTTCTGAGATAACAGCAGCAGGGACTCCCAGAGAGTCTCAGGTACAAGGTTGTGGGGCACGATATGGCCTAGCAGTGAGGACACTGGATTCACAGGAAACTGAGGTCCGTGCAGCCCTAGGCAGACAACTCCCCTCCCTGAACCTTAGTGTCCTCTTCCGTACATTAGTCCCAGTGACATCCACCTTCTGTACCTCGCTTGCCCGTTTGCTGCGTGTCAGATGAGATCTCATGTAAAACTGTGACTCACTAAATAAGGTAGGAAGGGAGGGAGATGATAAAGAGTAGGCGAGCTTGGGAGTGGGAGAGTGGGGGTCTCGGGCAGCCCCAGCATCCATGAGGAAATAGACGCAAATTCCATGTCTCCACTGAGCCTCTGGGTGATGAGACCAGGTATCTTTTTTTTCCCAAGTAATTTTATTGGGATTAATGGTTTTTAACATTGTATAATTTGGGCTGTACATTATTGTTTATCAATTCCTGACTACATTCATTGTGCTCACCCCTAGTAGTGTAATTTTTATCCATCACCATAAATATGCGCCCCTTTACCCCTTTTGCCCACCCTCCAACCCCCTTTCCCTCTGGTAACCACAAATCTGTTCTCTTTATCCACATATTCATTATCTTCCATGACTTCACTCAGATGTGGAAGATAACAGATCAGGTGTCTGGACTCACCCACCTGGTGAACCAACCACTCCTGTCTGAGGCAGCCTCTCAGGAAGCTGTGACTTCCCAGCATGACCCACGTCCCTGACCCCTTCCCAGAGCGGGCAGAAAGTGAAAGGCATACTGTGCATTTCTCCGCCTCCGGGTGGTAGGGTTTCACATTCCTTCCCTGCCTCTTCGCAAAGAGGACTGTGGAATCCTCGGCTGCAAGCCCATCTACAAGGCCTCCCACTCCCACTCTGTGCAGACACTGGGCTTGTGGATATTTTCCACATTTTTTTAAACTGCTTTTTTTGGAAACTATTTTCCTCCAGCCCTGGACCAAGGACAAACCAGTCAGAGCTTGCAGTTGTGAGTCCAGAGGGCAGCCAGGCATTTGCCTGAAGGCTTGCGGGGCACCAGCACTGCCTGTACTTTTCCATGAATGGGAGGGAGGGAGAAGCGGCAGGGTCGGCTCTCCCCAGGAACGGAACACTGCCTGGCGGCCTGGCATCCTGGGAATTTTCCCAGCTGCTTTGGGGAAGTTACTCTAACCTGTTCCAGCTGTGGTGGAGGCCCTGACGGGTGTGAGGATTCAGACTTTCAGCCCCGATCTTATCACGGGAGGTGGTCCTGCTTCCCCCAAACCAGCTTTCTCTCCCTAATGGATCTGCATGGTAGCTCTTCAGCCTGCGTTCCTGGCATTTGACTATCTGCCCTCCAAGCACCTACCCACTGTTTGCACATCTTAAATACCCCCAGCTTTAGGGCTGGTTGGCCTCACCAACAACTTGTGCTCGTACCTCAGCCCAGCCCAATCCTAGGGTCAGGTGGAGAGTAAACTACTACCACCAACAAAGCGGATTGATGATAGAGAGTTTTAAGGGGACATAGGATGTAAGAAGGGATTAAACGCATGCAATTTGGGGTCTGACGTACTCAAGGTCAACTGGCTCTGCCACTTTCTAGCTGTTGTTACTTCTCTGAACTTCCATTTCTCCATCAGTAAAAGAGCTAATATGACTCCCCTCAGAGGACTGTAGGTAGGATTAATTTAAAGGATGCATATAAAAAGTGCTTTGCCTGATACAAAATTGGTGGTGTATTGTAATTATGAACAGTTGGGATAGGCCAAGCATACAACGTACTCATCCTCTCACGTCAGAATTATGATCCAGTCAAGGCAGAAGGGAGGATGAGGAGGAGAAATGTGCATGGAACAGCACAGAAGGACGATGTCTCCACATTCTGAGTTGGCCAGGATGGCTGGTTCTTTGTGGCTGAGGCCTGCAGGGGAAGAAGCGGTGTTGGCTCTAGTCTGGTCCTTGGAGGACTCGGAGAAACTGGAATCTGCAGCGAGCTCACATGGCTCAAACGCAGCCCTCCACAGTGACAACCAAAACCCGTGCCCCAGACACCACCCATCTTCCTGCGGGGCGAAGTGCCCTGGAACACAGCGGGCTGCTTTCCCTCCTCCCACCCCACTCCTCAGTTTCTCCCCCCAACCAATGTCCACTTCTTCTTGCAAAACCTTGGAACAAAACTACAGCGTGACACTATATTTTTCTTAAGTGCTGCTTGACAAGACAAAATGTATAGGGCAATTGTTGCAATTATGCTATAATACAAATATTTATCAATGATTGGAAAACTATACGACAAGGTTACTGTATTCCAAGGTTAAAACAGTGATTACCTGCTTTCTTCGGAGGGTGGATTAGAGGTGATTTTTGTTTTCGATTTTATGCTTTTCCGTGTTTTCCAAATGAACATGTAGGTTTCATAATCATAAATTATAATGATTTTATTTTTAAAAGAACAAAGTTCATCACAGGCTTTTTCACGCACACATTAAGTCATGCACTATCCTGCTCAAATCTTTTCAATGATTTCTCATGGCACATAGGATAAAATTCAATGCCTTTTCCATGGCCTGCAAGGCTGGACGTGACCCAGACCCTCCACGTGGCTCGATCTCCTGCCATTCTGGTCCTCACCCACCAGCTCCAGCCTCGCTGGCCTCCTGCTCCACCATTCACTAGCTGTGTGACCTTGGGCAGCTTACTTAAGCTCTCCACGCCTTGGTTTCCAATTCTGAAAGAAAAAAACCCATAATAACAGTATCTACCTCACAGGACTGTTGCGAGGATTAATTTTTAAGAATGCCTGGCATATAGTAAGCACTTTGTGTTTTCATTATTATCATTTTCTCCATTGCAGGTTTGCACATGCTGTTCCCTCTGCCTAGAATGCACTTCATTCCATTCTTCGCCTGGCTGACTTCTTCCCCATCTTGGCCTTGGCTAACATGTCCCTTCCTTAGAGAGGCCTTCCTGATCACCTACTCTCAACTCTGCCCATCCTGTTATGCTCTCATAACGTCATGCCCTTTTTCTTCCATGTACTTGTCAGGATTTATAATTATATACAGTCGTGCAGCCCTTAACATCACAGATTTGTTGTTGTTCACAATGTCCAGTTGATTCCAACTCCTAGCAACCCTGTGTACAGCAGAGCAGAACCCTGCCGAGTCTTTTGGCACCATCCTCTCTCCTCTGGTGCTGTATCAGACAATGCTCCACTGCTATTCAGAGGGTTTTCATGGCCAATTTTTTTGGAAGTGGGTGGCCAGGTCCTTCTTCCTAGTCTGTCTTAGTCTGGAAGCTCCGCTGAAACCTGAAACCTGTCCCTGCTGGTATTGGAAATACAGGTGGCATAGCTTTCAGCATCACAGCAACATGTAACTGCTACAGTATGACAACCAACAGACAGATGGTGTGGTTCCCTGACCAGGAATCAAACCCAGGCCAGGCAGTGAGAGTGCCAAATCTTAACCACTAGACCATCAGGGCTCGCCCCAGCAAGAGGGCTGCTTTCTGAGAAATGCATCATTGGACAACTTCATCACTGTGCAATCATACAGTACACTTACACAAACCTAGATGGTCTAGCCTACTACACACTGAGGCTATATGGCACTAATCTTATGAGACCACCATCATATATGTGGTCCCATCATTGACCAAAACATCGTTATGTGGCACAAGACTGTATTTACATGTTAACTAATTTTATTTAATGCTTGCCTCTCACCAGATTATAAGCTTTATCAGGGCAGGTTTGCCCACCTATCAATAACCAGGGTTTAGAAAAGCCCAGCACATAGCAGGTACTCAAAAGATGTTGGCTGAAAGAATGAGTAAAATGAAGAAATGAAGGAGTGCATTCAGGCTTCTCAGATGGATCCCAAATGCTTACTTTTCTTTTTAGAAATTTAACACTTAGGTGTTCACTTCTAAATCTGCATGTTGCAGCACAGCTACGTAAAATTTGAAAATAAAACTTTTTCATTCCCAACCTCTCCAGAGTCAACAATTGTCATATCAAGAAATGCGTCAAATCTAGGATGGGGCTATAAGATCTTTTGTTAAAACTTCAGGAAGATCCTGAGGCCAGCCCCGTGGCCAAGTGGTTAAGTTCACATGCTCCACTTCAGCAGCCCAGGGTTTTGCTGGTTCAGATCCTGGGCGCAGACATGGTACCGCTCATCAGGCCATGCTGAGATGGCATCCCACACAGCACAACCAGAAGGACCTACAACTAGAATATACAAGTATGTACTGGGGGCTTTGGGGAGAAAAAGAAGAAAAGGAAAAGAAGAAGAAGATTAGCATCAGATATTAGCTCAGGTGCCAATCTTTAAAATAAGAAAAAAAGCCCAGAAACTTCAGGAAGATCCAAAATGGTGCATCTTGACCAATGGTTCTCCACTGGAGACTTTTTTATCCCCAGGGGACATGTGGCAATGTTTAGAGATGTTTTTGGTTGTCACAACTGGGGTATGCTACTGGCATCTAGTGGGTAGCAGCCAAGAATACACTACACTTCCTACGATGCACAGGACAGCCCACGACAATAAAGAATTATTGGGCCCAAAACATCAGTGGTGCTGAGTTTGAGAAACTCAGCTCTAAATAGACAAAAGGCCTTCTAAGAATACTTTTTTTCACCCCCAAACCTTTGTTCAGTCCCTCCCAGGTACCAGATACTGTACTAGGCACTGGAGATGCAATAGCAAGCATAAAGTCTCTGCGCCCGCCCCCAGGAGACTTACACTCAAGCTGGGTAAAAAAGGCTTTGGAAAAGAAAAGTAATATTGGTAATGGTGATAATGGTCACGTGCTTACCTCATCTATCTTGAAATGTGTCAAATTGTGTTAATGTGACCCTGTGAAAGAAAAAGCAGGCTGCTTGACAAAATTAACTTGGGGCATGACTGTGGTGACGTGACAAAGCACCAGATTCTGGACCCCTCATTGTGAAAGGGGCTTGCCTGCACACCTCGCATTTAACTTAGTGCATTTCATTTTAGATTTGCCCTGATTCTTCTATTTATTTATTTATTTATTGATTCATTTAGGAGGAAGATTGGCCCTGAGCTAACATCTGTTGCCAATCTTCCTCTTTTTGCTTGAGGAAGACTGTTGCTGAACTAACATCTGTGCCAATCTTCCTCTATTTTGTATGTGGGACGCCTGCCACACCATGGCTTGATAAGTGGTGTGTAGGTCCACAGCCGGGATCTGACCCCGTGAATCCCAGGCCGTCAAAGCAGAATGAACAAACTTAACCCCTATGCCACCTGGCCAGCCCCGATTCTTCTTTTCACATAATTTAATTGAAGTATAATTTCTATACCATAAAATTCACCATTTTAAAGCATACAATGCTTATCTATTTACAAGGTTTTTAATCTATTCACAAGGTTGTACAACCATCACCACTACTAATTTTACCACATTTTCATTACCCCAAAATGAAACCCCATATCCATCAGTAGGCATTCCCCATCTCCCCCTCCTTCCAGCCCATGGTAGCCACTAATCTACTCCCTGTCTCTATGGATTTACCTATTCTGGACATTTCACATACATGGAATCATACAAGATGCAGTTTTTTTGTGACTGGCTTCTTTCACTTAATGTTTTCAAGGTCTGTCCATATTGTAGCACTTATCAGTACCTTATTCCTTTTTATTGTTGAATAATGCTCCATTGTATGGATATACCACATTTTATTTATCCATTCATCAGTTGATGGATATTTGGGTTGTTCCCACTTTGGGGCTACTACTGATAGTGCTGCTATGAACATTCACATACAGGTTTTGGTGTGGACATATATTTTCACTTCTCTTGGATATATACCTAGCAGTGAAATTGCTTAGTCATATGATAACTCGACATCTAACTTTTTGAGGAATGCCAAGCCATTTGCCAAAGTGGCTGCACCATTTTACATTTCTACTAACAATGTATGAGGGTTCCAGTTTCTCTACATTCTCGTCAACACTTGTTATTGTCTGTCTTTTTTTATTTTAGACATTCTAACAGGCATGACATGGTATTTCATTGTACTTGGATTTGCATTTCCCTAATGACTAATGATTTTGAGTATCTTTTCATGTGCGTATTGGCCATTTGCATATCTTTTTGGGAGAAATGGGTATTCAAATCCTTTGACCTTTTTTTAAATTGGGTTATCTTTTTATTGTTGAATTGTAAGAGTTCTTTACAATATAATCTGGATACCTTTATTTCTTCTCTTGTCTCATTGCTCTGCCTAGAACCTCCAGTACAATATCAAGCAGAAGTGGAAAGAGTGAACATCACTGTCTTGTTCCTGATCACACGGGGAACAATTTCAGTCTTTCACTATTGTCATGTTAGTTGTGGATTTTTTTATCATGAAAGGGTGATCAAGCTGTGGGTGTTTTATCACGAAAAACATTCATTAAATATTTTTCTGCATCTTTAAAAATGATCATGTAATCTTTGCCCTTAAGTCCATTAATATGGTGTACCTCATTGATTTTTCATATGTTGAATCAACCTTGAATTCCTGGGACAAATCCTACTTGATCATGGTGTGTTATTCTTTTTATATGTTTCTAGGTTTAGTTTGCTAGCATTTTGTTGAGGATTTCTGTATCTATATTCACAAAGGATCTTGGTCTGTGGTTTTCTTTTCTGGTGATGTCTTCGGTTTTGGTGTCAGGATAATACTGGCCTCATGGTATGAATTGGGTAGTGTTCCTTTCTCTTCTAATATTTTTAATAGTTTGTGAAATAGTAGTATTAATTCTTTAAATATTTAGTAGAATTCACCATTTAAGCCATCTGGGCCTGGGCTTTTCTTTGTGAGATATTTTTAAATTACCAATTCATTCTTTTTAGTTGTTTTAGGTCTATTCAGATTTTCTATTTATTCTTGAGTCCGTTTCAGTAGTTGTGTCTTTCTAGGAATTTTTCCGTTTCATCTCTGTTATCTAACTTGTTGGCATACAGTTGTTCAGAACATTCCTTTAAATCTTTTTTATTCCTGTAAGGTCAGTAGTAATGTCCCCTCTTTCATTCCTGATTTTAGAAATTTGAATCTTCTTTTTTTTTCTTAGTCTAGCTAAAAGTTTGTCAATTTTGTTGATCTTTTCAAACAGCCAACTTTTGGTTTCATTAGTTTTCTCTATTGTTGTTCTATTCCCTATTTCATTTACATCTGCTCTAATATTTATTATTTCCTTCCTTCTGCTAACTTTGGGTTTAGATTGCTTTTCTTTTTCTAGCTTCTTTAGGTAGAAGTTTATGTTATTAATTTGAGATCTTTGGTTTTTTTAAAATAAGTGTTTACAGCTAAAAATGTACCTCTAAGTTTCCATCATATCCCATAAGTTTTGGTATGTTCTGTTTTCATTTTCATTCAAAGCATTTTCTAATTTCTCTTGTGATTTCTTCTCTGACTTATTGGTTATTTAAAAATATGTTGTTTAATTTCCATATATTTATGTTTCCCAAATTTGCTTCTGTTATTCACTTCTAATTTAATTCCATTGTGGCCAGACAACAGATTTTATATTATTTCAATCTTATTAAATTTATTGAAGTTTATTATATGGCCTATCTTAGAGAATGTTCCATGGGCACTTGACAAGATTGTGTATTCTGCTCTTGCTGGGTGGTGTGTTCTACAGGTGTCTATTAGATTAAGTTGGTTTACAATCTTGTTCAACTCTTCTTTTTCCTTGTCACTCTTCTGCTTAATTGGTCTATCCATTATTGAAAGTATGGTATTGAAGTCTCCAACTATTATTGGTGAATTGTCTATTTCTCCCTTTAATTTTTTCAGTTTTTTCTTTATCTAGGTTCACATATGTTTGTAATTTTTATCTCTTCCTGATGGATCGATTCTCTTATCATTATAAAATGTCTTTATCTCTAGTAACAATTTTTGTCTTAAAGTCTATTTTGTCTGATATCAGCATAACTTCTCCAGCTCTTTTTAGCTTACTGTTTACATGGTATATCTTTTTCCAGCTTTTTACTTTCAACCTATTTGTGTCATTGAGTTTAAAGTTTTTCTCTTGTAGATCGTATGTATTTGGATCATGCTTGTATCCATCTGCCTATCTCTGCCTTTGATTGGAGTGTTCATTTACATTTACTGATAAAGTAGAATTTACGCTTTCCATTTTGCTATTCGTTTTCTATGTCTTATGGGATTTTTTCCTTCATTCCCTCATCAATGCCTTCTTTTACATCAAATGAGTGTTTTCTAGTGTACCATTTTAATTCCCTTGTTGTTTCCTTCACTATTTTTTTAGTTATTTTCTTAGTGGTTGCCTTGAGGATTATAATTAACATTTTAACTAAAACAATCTCATTTGGATTAATACTAATTTAATTTCAACACTATAAAACTTTGCTTTAATACAGTTTTATTTGCTTCCCCTCCTTTGTGCTGTTATTGTCTACAAATTACATCTTTATACATTGTAAACCCATCATCACAGCTTTATAATTATTGCTTTAGGCATTTCTCTTAAATCAGATAGGAAAAGAAAAGGGTTACAAACAAAAATACATTTATACTGTCTTTTATATTTACCTATGTAGTCACCTTTAACGATGCTCTTTATTTCTTGATATGGATTCAAGTTATTGATGAGTGTCCTCTTATTTCAGCTTGAAGGATTCCCTTTAGTACTTCTTGTAGGGAAGTTCTCCTGGTGAGTAATTTTTTCATTAACTTTTTCGTTTATCTTGGAATATCATAATTTATTCTTCATTTTTGAAGGACAGTTTTTCTTATTATAAAGTTCTTGGTTGACACTCTAACTCAGTGCTTTGATATGTCATTTCACTCCCTTCTGACCTCCATGGTTTCTGATGTGAAGTCAGCTGTTAATCTTATTGAGGAAGACTTTACATGATGAGTTGTTTTTTCTTGCTGATTTTCATATTTTCTCTTTGTCTTTGGCTCTCAACAATTTGACCATGAAGTGTGTACATCTCTTTGAATTTATCCTCCTTGGAGTTTGTTGAGCTTCTTGGATGGGTAGATGATCAACTTCTTGGAGTTTTCATTATTTTTTCATTATTCAATATTCTTTCTGCTCCTTTCTCTCTCTTCCCTCTGTGATTCCCATTATGCACATGTTGGTACCCTTGATAGAGACCCACAAGTCTCTGAGGTTCTGTTCATTTTTCTTCATTATTTTTTTCCTCTGTTCTTCAGACTGAATAATCCCAGTCAATCAATCTTCAAGTTTACTGATTCTTTCTTCTGCCAGCTCATCTCTGCTGTTGAGACTCTCTACTGACTTTCATTTCACTTGTACTTTCCAACTCCAGAATTTCTATTTGGTCCCTTTTTATCATTTCTGTCTCTCTCTTTTTTTTATGACCATGATGGCTATAATTGCCATTCTTTTTTTTTTTTTTTTTTTTGCGGGGAAATTTTTGCCCTGAGCTAACATCTGTTACCATTAATCCTTCTTTATTTTTCTCCCCAAAGCCCCACTGCATGGTTGTATATCCTAGTTGTAAGTCATTCTAGTCCTTCTATGTGAGCTGCCACCAGAGCATGGCAACTGACAGATGGGTGGTGTGGTTCTGTGACCAAAAAATGAACTTGGGCCGCTAAAGCAGTGACAACACCAAACTTTACCTCTAGGCCATCAGGACTGCCTCTCATTTTTGTTTCTTATTGATATTCTCTATTTGGTGAGACATTGTTGCCATATTTTCCTTTAATTCTTCAGACATGGCTTCCTTTAGTTCTTTGAATACATCTATTTTAGTTTTTTAAACATATTTACTTCTTTGAATATATATTTATTGAAAATATATATATATATAAAATCAGCTATTTGTTTAAAATATGGAACATGTGGACTTCCTCTGGAAGAGTTTCTATTAACTGCTTTTTTTCTGTGTGGGGCCATATTTTCCTGTTTGTTTGTGGATCTTCTAAATTTTTGCTGAAACCAGGCATTTTAAATACTACAATGTAGCATCTCTGGAAATCAGGCTCTCCCATGCCCTCCTCCCACCCCCTCAGGTTTGTTGTTGCTGCTATTGTTTGAGAGCTTCGTGGACTAAGTGCTGCTGTTTGTTTCCCAGACTAATTCTTTAAATTCTATAATCTTTTTCATGTGCAGCCACTAAAATCTCTACTCAGTTTAGTGGTTAGCTAATGATTAGACAGAGATTTCTTTAGATGCCTTGAAGCCATTAGTCTCTTATCCTTTGCCAAGGGCTCTGGATGTGTTGGAACACATCTCCAATTCACTGACAGTTTATAACCCTGCCTTAACCCTCACTTCCTGCATGCAGAGCTTCAACGTCAGCCAGAGGTGAGAGATTAGGGCCTTCTCAGGTGTTTCTTGTGTATATGCACATCTCTACACACGTACATGGACTTCTAGATCCACAGAAATGTTTTGAAGCTTTATAAAGCTCCCTGTGGACAACTCTTTCCTCAAATTTTCCTTTGAAGTTTTTTGGTCAGCTTCTTGTCCCAAGTGGTATCACTGTCTCAAGTAACTTGATGTTAAACAATTGCAGTTGATTGTTTCCGACAAACATCCTAAGGATAGGGCTTTCCTCACTGAGTGAACTTTGAGTCAGGCAAATAAAGATAAAGTCCCCATGAATGGGACTCTTCCAGGGAGCTGCCAGACAAGTCAAATAATGACAATTCTCTACTGATGGGGTTGGGGCTTCCTGGGGCACCCCAAACCCATTCTGCCTCCTCCAGTGGCTGCTAGGCTGCTGGTTTTCATAGGTACTATAATTCCAAGGCTGCTGGTTT
This sequence comes from Equus quagga, assembly GCF_021613505.1. Classification (NCBI taxonomy): domain Eukaryota; kingdom Metazoa; phylum Chordata; class Mammalia; order Perissodactyla; family Equidae; genus Equus; species Equus quagga. The sequence continues at coordinate 45,740,254 of NC_060284.1, read as the reverse complement.
TCAGGACTACCGCAGAGCTGGGGAGAGTGAATGGCAACAGGGCAAGTTAAAATACCACAAGGCTTACTGTTCTTGCCAAGATGCCTTCTTGATTAGACACTCCTCTAATTGTTACAAGATTTTTGTTAATTTCCAGAGTTCTGAAAAACTGATTACAGCAATTTTTTCCAGGGCACTGGTTGCTTTTACAGGAGGAGTTGACTGATTTTACTCTGCTATTCCAAAATGCTTCCTCCCTTATAAGGATTTGAAGGTCCTGCCTTGCAGATCCTCTGATAAAAAATAGAGCTTCCTAAAATCTTAAAGGCATTGTTGCACAGCAGCCTCACTGGGAGCCCAAGGCAGAGAAGGCCTCATCTCAAAGATCATTGTGGATGTGGCTTTTGATTAATGGAGTAGATTATAAATTGATACATAAAAAGCCTACAAAGTTTTTAAAGAGTTAAGCCAGTTTAGATTGAGGGGGACAGACACTACAAAATGAAGAGGGCTTTGGACCCCCAAACTTTTACAAGCAGAAGATAAACTTGGAAAATCACTCAGCCGTAAACATGAGCTGTTTTATATGTAAAAAGAAGAATGACTCAGAAAGCAAAACCAAAATCCCAAGATCCTAGAGGAGAGAACCAAGAGACAAACAGAACAACTCCCAGAGAGTAGAACTGAGCCTTAATTATGGAACAAACTAGCAATATGAGCCCAGATAGATTTCAGAATTGCTGTGGATTGATGACTACTATATGCCTCCTATTCTCCTCTTTATGAATTGAAGGGTCTGGCGCTCATGCCTAACCCACCATTATATGTTGGCTATATGAGGAACAGAGAACTTACCTCTGTAGTTCATAGTTCTTCAGATCAAGAGGAATATACTCAAGTTGGTCCTTGAGGACCACACCTGAGTAGCCTCATTCACTTTGCAGCCTGATTTAAATGGTGAGATCCTGGACTTCAAGCTGATGCCATATAAGATAAAGTTGGAAGTCTTGGGGGAGTTGATGACTATATTTTGCGTATGAGAGGGATGTGAGTTGTTGTGGCCAGAGGATGGACTGTGGCAGGTTGTAGTTTTCAAAAATAGTCACAATATCTCCCATCCTACAGGTGCCCTATTTTTTTTTTTTTTTTTGGTGAGGAAGATTGGCCCTGAGCTAACATCTGTTGCCAATCTTTCTCTGTTTGCTTGAGGAAGATTGGCCCTGAGCTAACATCTGTGCCAATCTTCCTCTATTTTGTATGTGGGATGCCAGCATGACTTGATGAGCCATGTGTGGATCTGTGCCTGGGATCCAAACTGACAAACTCAGGCTGCTGAAGCGGAGCATGCAAAATTAACCACTATGCCACTAGGCCAGGCCCCTACATGCTTTTCTTACAATGTTATCTTGATATTCTTCCCATTGAGTGGCAGTGTCTATGTCCTTTCCCCCTTGAACCTAGGTACACCTTTGTGTCTGCCTCCACCAATATAGTGAGACAGAAGTGACACTGTAATTTCCAAGGCTAAATCATAAAAATTCCATGCACTGCTGCCTTGCTCTTCAGGGGCACGTGATCTTGGAACCCAGCCACCATGCTGTGAGAAAGTCCAAACTATCCCACATGGAGAGATGACATGGAGAGGCCATAGGTAGGTTTTCTGGCAAAGAACCCAGGTGAGATCCTAGCCAATAGCCAGCATCAACAACAAACCATGTGACTCCTGATATCTCCAGATGATTCTAGACTCCAAGTGTTGAGTCATCCCCATTCTTCAAGTCTTCCCAGCTGAGTCCCCAGATATTGTGGAGAAGAGACAAGCCATCCCTTCCATGACCTGCCCAAATTTCTGACCCACAGAAACTATGAAAGATAAGAAAATGGTTCTCATTGTTTTAAGCCACTAAGTTTGAGGACGATTTGTTACACAGCAATAGATAACTGGAACATATGTCTACACAATATGGTTTAAAACCCTATGCCAGGACATTTGAGTTAATTCTTTTGCTATTGTGAACATTGCTGCCATGAAGATTCTTGTACATTTCCTGTAGGCCAAATCTAAAACAGTGTCTTTTAGGTATATACTTAGGAGTAGAATTGCTGTCCAAATTTACAAGATAATGCTAAATTGTTTTTCCAAGAGGTTGCATTAAGTTACATTCCATCCACAAGGTATCAGAAATCCTGTGGATCTCTCACCTCAGGGCTCTTACACTGGCTGTCGCCTCTGCCTGGAATGCAATTCCCTCAGGCATTTGCATAATTCACTCCCTCACACCCTTCAAATCCTTCTCAAATGTCACTTTCTCCATGAGGTATACCTTGACTTACTCCATTTAAATTGAAAATTACTCCACCAGCCCCACCATCATGCTCAATCGTCCTGGCCCTCCTCTGTATCTCCCCTTCTGGCATACTATATCACTAGTTAATCATTACATTTATTGTTCATTGCCCATCTCCTCCCAGGAGAATGTAAGCCACCACAAGAACTGGCATTTTTGTCTTTTTGTTCACTGCTATATCCTGACCACCTAAAAGAGTACCTAGTGCAAAGCAGGGTTGGACCAATTTTTTTTTGAATAAATGAGTGAATGTCTACATTTTTTCCAGTTCCCTATAGGAACACACTTTGTAATTTTTGTCAATTAAACAGAAAAATGTTAACTCATTGTCTGATTTTTCCTTGATAACTAAACAGGTGAATACCTCTTCATGTGTTTATTAGCTACATATATTTCTTTTTCCGTGAAACCCCTGTTCATGTCATTTATCCGTTTTTCTAGAGTTGTTTGTTCTCTCTATTGAACTGTAGATCTGTATATGCGATCTTGATACTGATTCTTTGCAAGTTATATACCCCCCAAATATCTTCTCCTGGTATGCAACTTATCTTTAAGATGGCTAATAAACATAAATTCTTTATTTTAATATTGTCACTGTTGTGGTAAATTCTTTTTATGTCTTGTTAAAGAATAAAGTGCTCTTCTCACACTACAGCATCAATGCCAGCACAGTCCTTTCTGATACATTCTTTTTCATTAAAAACTTACTGTATTGACCACAGAGGGATCCCCGCATGAAATTCAAGGTATTACAAAAGAGCTGGGCCCCTCCAGAGAGACAAGCCCCCCACCCCCAGACCCAGCCCCTCTCTCTTTCATTCAGCCTCTGCACCTTCTCCCCTCTGGCAACGTGATGAGAGGAGACAACACCATTAATCACTCCCTAAGAACTGCCAGGTGGGCAAGAGGTGGGGGAAAGCGGAAAAGAGCCCAAGGGAAGGGGCTGCCGTTTGGAAATACCAAGGGGCAGGAGTAGCCCCCCCTTCTTCCCCACCCGCGCCCCAGAGGAACCAGGCGAGTCCCAACAGAGGATTCCAAGGGGTACTTAGGGATTTGAAATGCAGCAAAAAGGATGATAACAATGTGGGGTGGGGGCGTTACTAAGGAGAGCTCAGGATAAAGCAGAAAAGGCTCTTTGCTTTTAAAGAAAGACACCCCCTTTCAGATGCACCCCATCAAGGGGTAACCTCTGTGCCTCTAAGAGAACCCGCGTTGGTGTGGTCTGCACCTTGGCACAGGTTCCTGGAAATGAGACATCAAAGGGCAGGGGATGGAAAAGGGAAGGGGGTTGCTGGAGCCCAAAGGCTATCTATCAATAGCATTCAGACCTTGACATTGTCACTCACTAATCACAGCCTTCCAGAGGCCTCCTTGGCTTTACAACCCAAGGATAAAACTTATTTTTCCTGTAAGGAGGAGAAAAGGGGAAACATCAAAACACAAACACCAGAAGATTACCTTGTCCCTCTTCCTAAGATTAGCTGGACTGTCAGTGTATAACCTGCAGGGATTCTCAGAGCCCTGGGCTGCCCACGGATGAGTCACTAAATCTCATTTGAAGTGTTCAGACTTTGCCTCCAGTGAATAGTTGGCTTTGACACTTTCTGTCATCTCCGCTGAAAAGAGAAGCAACAATCAGTCATTGCCACCAGTGCTCAGGGCGTGGGTAAACCTCCTGCCTCAGGTCGTCCTCCTTTGTGTCCCATCCCCAGCACCCCAGAAAGACAGCCTGGTGCTGAGCACTGGACTGAGAGTCAAAAGAGCCAGATCCTGGTCAAATTATTTCCTCTCATCCTCATAACAAAGGAGTTGGCCCCTGTTCTGAGACGAAGCGCAAGCCAGGAAGTTGAAAGGCCAGCAGGCAGAGAACAGAGTCCAGGCCTGACCTTTATCCTACACCGCATGCGGCAGAAAAATGTAAAATGAAACTCTGTGTCCTGCAAAATGACATGAGGCACCCAGAGGAAGCCCACTTAGCTCGGGGCAAATCCCCAGCCCGGCAGACGGCAGACGTCACAGACCCGTGCTTATGGCAATTTCCCCTCCGGGTTTCCCCGCCTCACACCAGCCCACTGTTGTTTCAGGAAATGTGATCCCTCCAGCAGGCAGGACACGTGCGGGTTTAGCCCTGATGGTAACTCTTCAGGAAAAGGAGCCCCGCGCCCAAATTGTCCACAAAGTGCAGAGCCTCGGCCCTGCACACAAGGCAGGGCTCACCCAGAGCACCCGAAGAGCCGGAGAGGGAGGAGGGCGGCGCAAGTCCTGCCTTCAAGGAGCTCCCAGTCTGCGGAAGAAGTCGTCAAGTCGTCAGTGGTCAATCTCCTAATCCAAGAGTGGCGCGACGTCCCTGCTTCGGGGGAGGAGCCTCCCCCAGCAAGTCCCTGAGCTCAGGGAGGCGCGTGATGCGGCAGCCAGAACACGGTTGCCAGATTTAGCGAACGAAAATAAGGGCACCCAGTTAACTCCAATTTCAGATAAACGAAGAATCTTTTTTTAGCATAAATATGTTCATGCAATATATGGGCCACACTCAAACTTAAAAAAAAGATTCCTTGTCTATCTGAAATTTAAATTTAACTGGACATCTTGTATTTTTTTATCTGAAACCCTAGAACAGAACAAAATCACAAGGCCCAAACCTGAGTCTATGCAAGAAGGTAGAAATCAAGAAGTCATAGAGTCATAATACTGAGGGGACAGTAAATAAAGGGTGGCTCAGAGTTGGCAGGGTGCTACTGAGTCTGTGGGCTGCCCAGGAATGCCCAGGTCATCTGGAATGCCTCAGGCTCTGACCCATCACTGCAGGCTGCTGCGAGCTGCATCCCTGTGTGGTGGGAAGTTTGGGACCCAGAGAAAGAAGTCCAGGGGCTTTGCAGCCAGCTGCATCCACTCAAGCCAGAGCTGAGGCAAAGCACACTGGGAGAGAGAGGACCGTAGGCAGGCCCATGGGGAGCGGTGCCAAGATCTGGGAGAAGGCAGAGGGGCGCCCAAGGGATAGTGTGTGCTTTCAAATGAGGAGTGATGGGAAGTCTTCTTTGTTGCCAGGAATGAAACATCTGTGAGACTGCTGTTGCTAGGGGTGCTGGTAACATGGGAACCTGAGAGCTGGGGAAACTGGAAAACAGGGAAGGAGTGCGATCCAGAGCTAAAGCCACAAACTCCAAAGGTCTGAGCTCCCCACAAAGCTGGGCAACTGAGACCCAGGGCAAGGTGGCCTCTCCCGAGGAATCTGGCACCAGGAAGCCCGCAGGCCAGCTGCCATCACCCACACCCACGACTCCCCAGCACCCCCCACATGGGGCCCACACAGCGAGGCAGAAAAGCAGTTCACCAAGTCAAGACCTACTTTGGAATATCTACCCACTGTCCACCATTAGATCCATTAAGTCAGAGCGCCTCCGGCCAAGGGAGGTCAGAGGTTTCATCTGCTAAGAGGGGTCCAGGATGCAACCTTCAGAAAGGCAGCTTTTCAGAGATGGTTTTAGCAACCTCAGTTCCCACAGCCCTGAGGCTTCAGAATTGCCAACACTAACCAGTTAACAGAGGAAGCTGAATTTAGGGGGACTGCCTGGCACCCGCCCAGCCCCAACCCTGGCCTTCTTCTTCCTCTCCCCTTCCTCGGTTTTAGACAGCAAGCTTCTGGTCCCTGGCGTCCTATGGTGAGGAGAGCTGAGGATGTCTGAGCGCTCCAGAACATTAGGAGTCAGAGCAGCTCTCCCACCGCTGAGAGAGACCCCCAGGGCTGCCTGCTTTGAGGAGGGTCTGGGGCAGCCTTAACAAGGATTGCCACCATTACTCTTACTATTTACCGAGCACCAACTGCATGCCAGGCCATTTTAAGAACTTCCTATATTGCCTTGCTTAATGTACTGTGGCATGGACACCATTGACCCCATTGACCCCATTTTACAGATGAGGACCTGATAGCCACGGGCATCCACCAATCTAGGCAGTTAATACTCAGGGATGGAGGAGCAGTGAGAGAAAATCTCAGACTTTGGAATTGATCATCAGGGCTCTCTCCCTGATTCTTGAGGGAACAAGTACCAGGACGGAAGATGCTAAGGGCAGGCTCCAAGCCCTTGCAAGGCCACTCTCTGACAGCAGGGGGCAGCAATGTCTGCAAAAAAAAAACTACTCGCCAGAGAAAATCTAGACACTGGTGCAGAGGAATGCAGCTACCGAAAGTAAGAAGTGGAAATGATCCCTTGGGCCCCAAAGAAACTTAAAACAAAACTGGCCTGTGATGCAGGCAGCTCTAATCCAGATTTAGTGAGTGTTCCATCCCGGGTTAGTGAGCCTTCTTATCAGCTTCCTCAGAGCTCAGCAAATGTCCTGTGTGGAAATTAGGGCTCCTCTGGTTTCTCCTCTGGTCTGTCGTGCCAGCCCCTCAAGATGGCCACAACCTCCGTGTTTCCTCTTTCCCTCGGTGGAGTCTCTGCTGGCTCAGGTCAAGACCGCACCCAAGCTCAGAATAGGGGAATGTCCCCAGGGAAGAAAACAAATAGGGATCAGCTGACCTAGGAAAAGCTTGTCCTTCTCTTCTCATCGCTTCCACTGCTCTCCATTGTCTTTCAATATATGATTTTTACAATTTATCCAGTTTTCTTCCAGTCATTGCGTTATAGCAGCAGACGTGGTGGTGGCCTGTGGCAACTTTTTGTATCCTCCCCAGGAGCGAAAGTTCAGGTTCCCCCTCTAAGCTCCTGCTTCCTCATTTGTGAAGTGGTGATGATGGTGTAAACATTAAATGAAAGGCAGTGTGTCAGTCAGCCAACACGGGGCCCAGAGCGTGGTCATCACTTAGCAGAGTACTGATGCGGGGTCAGTGAGCCGAGGAGTCGAAAGAAAGATTTCTTGGACTCTCAAGATCTGGCAGTAGTGCTCTTTTATTTAGAGAATAGTGTAGCATGGGGACAGGACCCATGGGCAGTCAGGCTGCTGTGTGGGGACAGGGCCCACGGGCAGGAGGAGGTGCTGCTGCTGCCCCTGCTACTGCTGCTGCCCACATGGGTGGAGAGTAAGGCTAAATTTAAGGCATAGGTATGTGAGTTATCTCTTTACAAGACGAAGGAAAGAATATGTAAAAGAGTTAAAATGGTATCAGTACAGGTGGGATCTGGCCATTGGGTGGTCCCACAACTTTTAGATAAGGATCAGATTGGATTAAGTAAAGGCCAGAAGCCACCACCCTAAATCAGTTACATGAGGTTGCCAGACAGTAACCAACTTAAGTCCTTGCCTTCCCCATTAAGAGTTTCCAGAGATAAGGCCATCCTGCCTTCCTCCTGGTGCAGAGGGGGAGGCATGAAGATTTCCTTCACAAATGCAAATGTCTCTCAAAGGGCAAGCAAACTCTGCTCCTCGGAGCCTGCTTCTCATCTGCAGTTTTAAAATTAACTGGCCTAAAATCCTCATCAGTATGACCACCTAAGCAGGGTGGGACCCCTGTGGTCCCAGTGAAAAGCACTGGTCTTGGAGTCAGTGGGCTGAGATCTGAATCCCAGTTCCCAGTTTGTAAGCTGCATGACCTTGAATAAGTTGCTTAACCTCTCCTAGCATTAGTTTTCTCCTCAGTCAAATGAGGAAAACCAGTGTCCATCATGAGATGCCTAGTGAGGATTCCATGAGGTACCATATGTGAAGCCCTTAGCTCTGGGTAGGTAGCCAGTGGTAACTAGTAGTACATCTTATTTCACTTACTGGATGAAATAAGGTAGACGAAGGCATTATGGTATTTAGAGAGTGCCTATAAAAGACCAAGTATTATAATGGATATGAGAAAGGTATAAGGTAATGATAAATATTTCTTAGACTTTCTATCCATTTAGCAGTTTTCCCAAGTGCTTGACATTCATTATCTCTTCACATCCTCGCCACCACCATGTATGATACAGTGGAACAGATATTATCCCCATTTTAAAGATGAGGGAAACTAAGGTTAATGAGATTGAATGAATTAGCTGATGTCCGCCCAGCTGCTCAGGCTCAGAACCAGAATAAGAATTAGTCTTCACACCCCTGGTTCCTGCCCTCAAGGATGTAACAATCCTCCTGGGAAATGCGCCTCCGTAGCAGAATATAATCGGGTGGTATAAGGTGGACATTAGGCTAGAGTATGGTGGAAGGTCAGAGAAAGAAGAGCTGCGGGGAAGCTTGTTAGCAGAGATGGTATTTATGGTTTGATTAAACCGTGCCAGCCGTGTGGCCCGGTGCAGATCAGAGCCCTAAAGAGAACAGATGAAGCTCAGAAATCCTGAATCGAGGAAGACTGGGAGCACAGTTCATATCTCAGGCAGTCTGACAAGGTCAGATGGCACATTTTTTTATGTATTCATTCCACAAAAATGTTTTGGACTATTACCATGTAGCGGGTGCTGAATACAGTCAGGAATGAAAACATGGCTCCCACCTTCGAGGAGCTTATCATCTAGTGAAGGAGACAATGATCAGATAAACCACAGATAGCTATACAATTACAAACTGAGATAAGTGTTACGATGGGAAAGTACCAGGTGCATTAAGAGGTCCCCTAACCAGTAACCCAGCCAAGGGTTGGGAAGAGCACGGGCAGGCCAACTCCAAGAGCCCTGCAGGCAGAGGGCAGAGCACGCGACGTCCCCACCTGAGAGCGAGTGGAACACTCAAGGAGGGAAGGAGGCAAGAGTGATGGAGAAGGGGGGGAGGAGGGCCACCAAGGGCTGGCCCGGGGGGACCTGCAGGCTGTGGCTGGGATCGGGGTCTTAGTCTAACAGAGACGTGAAGCCACTGTAGAGTTGTCAGCAGGGGAGGAGTGAGAAGCACACTGAGAAAAGGGAGCAGAAGGTGGCCTTTGCAAGGATCTTTGATCATCAACAATAGTGAGAGTCTGGCTTACTTCAGAAAAAAACGAATTTATTGGAAGCAGATGCTGTAGCATCAAAGGCAAGTCTGAACAGCTGGGCCTTGAGAAGAACAGGAACAAAGGAAGCTCCACAGATGCAAGTGGTGGGGACTGAGAGACGGTCGCCACCGTCAGAACGAATCTGCCCAACCGCTTCCCAGTCCTTGCGCTCCTCTCAAGATGCCAATGCCCCAGAGACAGACTGTGATGGGCCCAGCGAGGGTCACGTGCTCATGTTTTGGCCATAAGACAACACACCTAGACTGACAGTCTCTCGGTAAGACAGCTTCCAAGTGGGAGAAGTGTTCCCCAAAGGAAAATCACAAAGAAATTGGGGTGACAGTCCCAAGGAAGTGGGAAGGGATTCTTGACCAAAAAAAAAAAAGCAGATGTCTACTATGGATTCTGAAAGAAAGGCTGGAGGATCATTAAGGACAAAGTGGATTTCCCTGTGGCTTTGCCTAGGAAACAAACTCAGACAGCATCATGTCAAGCGGGTGGGAAGTAGAGAAATGAACTGCCAGATGGCACCTCGTATCAGGTCACACGTCATATAACCCTCCTGCAGGCCTCATTCTCTGACTCATCTGTAGCATTCAGAGAGATAAGGTAACTACTAAATAAATAAGCCACCAAGCTTGGTGAGAAGGGGCAGAGGAAACTGAGAAGGAATTTATTCATTCCACCAATAGTTATGTATAAACAAATGCATCCAGGCATGAAAGCTGACTCAAGTGCTCCCCTGCTTTGGGAGGATGAAGGAAGGGATAAGTGTTACCTATAGACGGGAGTCTAGATGCGCAGAACAAAAGGCTAGGAGAATAACGCATGGGATCTGCTGGCAGATTTGTAGGCAGGGAGCCCCCAGGAGGGCCCAGAGCCACTTCTCCTGCTCCTGAACATCTATCCGTTGACAGAATATTGTGGTTTCCTGCCTGGACAGGAAGAGTTTGCTCAACATATGCTAATTCAACATGTAATTTCTAATCAGAAGAACATTTCAAATATGGGTTGCAGTATCTTAAGAAAGCCACAAGGCTTCAAAGACAGTAGATATTGCAAAAGGACTGAAGAGAAAAATTGCACAAAGGTTGGACATTGGAGTGCAATGGGGAAGTCTTCGCTCGCCTCTCTGCTCTTTTGTTTCATTGGAATAGGGCTCAAGGTTCTTTGTACAGTTTAGAGGCATTGACCTGACAGTTTCTGAAAGTCTGATTTTCCCCCCATTTGTCACAGAAAACTTCTCCATTGTATTTAGATGAAAACTTTTCAGTGCAAAAAGAGTGGTATGGAGGGGCTGGCCCGTGGCATAGTGGTTACGTTTGCGCACTCCACTTCAGCGGCCCAAGTTCATGGGTTTGGATCCCAGGAACAGACCCACACACCACTCACCAAGCCATGTTGTGGAGGATCCCACATACAAAACAGAGGAGGATGGGCACAGATGTTAGCTCAGGGCCAATCTTCCTCACCAAAAAAAAAAAAAAAGAAAGAAAGAGTGGCATTGATTCTAAGGAAAGAAGCTCAGAGATGAACTGTGATGTCCAATGTGTCAAATCTTCAAAACACCACAGTCAAAACCAAGCGATATCTATTTTGCAGAAAGGCAGTAGGAGAGAGACTGTGGCCATTTCCAACAGCATGTGTTGCTTCCATGTGAAGCAAGCTGATGAATTTACAATACGAGCTTGAGCAAATATGGGAATGTGTGAAGGAAAAGCAGCTCTGGTTCCTTAAAGAGGAAACTCTTACCACCAGGACATTACAGTCGTTTCCTTACTGGTCTCTCCAGCTCAGATCTTTCTCCAATTTAATCTATTTTACGCCAGCTCCAGCCTGATCTTTCTACTGAAGCATCACTCCAAACACAAGCTACCCACCCTCCTAAATCATTCTCGACTCCTTACTCAATTTCCCTGAATTTTAGTCAGCTCCACATTTCCTTGATGATTTTTGTCATGTCTGTGCACCTCCCTATTATTACTTCCTGAATATTGATTAAATTGCCTCATTTTCTCTACTTTGCCTCATCGTAAGCAATATTATCATTATTGTTTAAATATTTTCAATATACATTAATATAAATGCCTAACCGATAAACTTTAAAATGTCCGTCACATACCACCGAAATTCACCCCTGTATTCCCTGGTGGCACCTACCCCTGGGGACAAGCTTCAAGGCCTGCCCTTGGCTCCCACTAAGCACCCTTCCCACACCCTGTACTCTGGCCTAAGGGGACAATTCATTCCACACACACGCTGCTCACGCCGATGTTTGTCCCACCACCATCTCTGCCTCCAAATCACACTAATCGTTCAAGACCCGGCCCTCCGATGCCACCCCTCTTGACGCCTTCCCCGACTCCCGCAGCCCAAAGGACTCTCGCTTCGAGCTCCCACTGCACTTGGAGCACTTGGGCCTTCTCACTGAGGACTCAGCAGTGGCCTCCTGGAAATACAACGTGTGGGTAGACACGTTCTCCTCTACAGCAGGCTTCCCGAGACCAGAGGGCATGTGTGGTCCTTGTGCATCGGGTCCTGCTACCGTTGCTGGATGAATGTGTCCTTCTCTCTGTCCAGTGCTTTTTTTGGTAAAACACAAATCTGATCACGTCATTCTCCTGCTCCCCACAAAATAAGGGACCAATAACTTAGTAGAAAGAAAGAGACAGGGTCCTTCACAATTTGGCCCCATATGCCATTTTATCCACCCCTTATCTCCCCACTTTCCTCCCAGCCACCCCCTACCCTAAACACACACTCCATCTCTAGCCACACCCAACTCCTGTGCACTCCCTGAATAGGACAGGCTAACTCTTGGGTTAGTCCCCCTTCCATCACCCCATTAAACACACTCCCTCTCTATCTATCAAGCTCCAACAGTCGACCCCTCTGCTGGGGACACCTCTCGGACAGGTCACTTTTAGGACACCTTAAGCCCAGGTCACTCCTAAGGGCCCATGTCCGGTCCACAGGAAACACTTGGATCATTGTCCTGCCATTTGCATTGTAGCCCATCTGTCCTCTGCTGCCAGGCAGAGACAGTGCCAGACACAAGTCAAGTGCCAGTTCCTCTGTTCCCCAAACTCCAGGGGACATATGTCAAGCCCTCCAAGGGTTTTCTGGAAGCCTCTCTCAGATGGCTTGAAGTTGGGGAGGGAAGCACCCCCTCCCCTGGTGGGGTGAGACTGGCCCTCTCTCTTCAATCTGTCACTGTACCCTTAGCCTTGTCCTATAAAGCCAAGGTGATAGGGAAGGCCCTTGGCTGGCAGAACCAGGTTTCACTGAATCCCTTTGCAAGTCCTGCATAGACAGTGTGATGTTAATTTTATGTGTCAACTTGACTGGGCCACAGGATGCCTAGACATTTAGCCAAACATTATCCAGGGTGTGTCTGTGAGGGGGTTTCTGGATGAGATTAACATTTGAATTGGTAGACTGAGTAAGGCAGATGGCCCTCCCTGAAGTGGGTGGACCTCATCCAATCAGTTGAAGATCAGAATAGAACAAAAAGGCTGAATAAGAGAGACCTCCTCCTGCCTGACTGCCTTGAGGTGGGACATTGGTCTTTTTCTGCCTTCAGATTCCAACTGAAAAATCAGCTCTTCTTGGATCTTGAGCTTGGACTGAACTACACCATTGTCTCTCCTGGGTGTCCAGCACGCGGACTGCAGATCTTGGGACTTCTCAGCCTCCACAATCACACAAGCCAATTCCTTATAATATATGTACACATAGATCCTATTGTTTGTTTCTCTACAGAGCCTTACTAATGCAGACCATCGTGCACCTCGCTTTAGAATATAAATGTCCTTAAGTACCAATGATTTTGCTCTCAGTCTTTGGGGCCTCTGCTGCAACTTAGAAACAATAAGGAAAGTCACATTAAAATTACGCCAGATTATTATTTTGTAACTTTTTCCATAGGGTCCTATGGAAACAATCAATAATCCTTTGAGTTTGCTCCTTTCTCCTGTTTCATAGTCCCCTCTCTTGCTTCATCCATGTCTGCATCAGAAGGTACACACTCCTTCCTCTCCTGACAAATGATCAAAGGAAGGAAGCTGGAGCCGCCTGAATGCTGCTGGGGAAACATGGTAAGAAGAGAGCCCAGCAACCTGTGACCATGGAGATGGTTTGTAATCAGCGAACCAAGGGCCTCGCCTGCCTTCCTTCTCTGGGCATCCGAGAAATGGTTGGTTTAGAAACCCTGAGCCCACAGACTATTTTCCAGCAACAACTGCATAGCAACAGGATCAATATGCTGCAGACCCAGCTGTACAATGAGTCAAAAAACTGCTCGTGACCTGCTTATCAAAACCAAAGTTCCGACATCAGGGGCACCAGGCTTCTTTTTCCAGCAGTAGGGCAGACGATATCCTGCACCACCTTCCTCACGGAAACTAAAACTGGATAAAATACATAAGCATCTTTTTAAAAACACATTGCTTAGCTAGCACAAAAAGGAAGAGAATCAACAAAGGTCAAATTGAAGTGAAAGCAAGAACCTGGGAAGTGAGCAGGTGCCAAGGCCTCCTTTGGCCCTGAGTTTCTGTTTCAACAGCTGCAAAGGCTTGGGGTTCACAAAGTCAAGCCCACTAAGGTAAGGAGTCTATCAGGAGTCCCCGCTCAAACCTGGTGCCCCCTCCCTAGGGCTTCGCCCTCAAGGTAGGAGAAGACAGGACACAAAGCCATCGTGCCAAAGGGAACAACAAGGAATGCACGTGTTTTGATCTTGGAGCTGGGGAGGGCAGAATCTCCCCTGGGAACTTGAAAAGCCAGCCTTTAAATGGTTTGTTGTCTGAATTAATACTCTGTGGCAGTGCCTTAAATGATCTGCAGAAGTCAAAGTAAATCCTCCCTGAGGAACAAAACCTCCACTGAGGACTCAAAGAATTTCCACAATTTTCCAAGGAAAATGAGCAGCTTACAGTAAGAAACGAAAAAAGAAAGAAATCACACAATACAGACAATAAGCAAGGCACTTAACTCAACAGGCAGAAAATTCTACAGGCAGCAAAATCAGATCACCGACAGTTCAAATATTGGCATTATGAGATACTGAATACAAGATTTTTCTACCACTCCATCTGATGAGGATTTTAGGCTGGTTACTTTTAAAACTGCAGATGAGAAGCAGGCTCCGAGGACTGGAATTTTGCTTGCCCTTTTGAGAGACATTTGCACTTGTGAAGGAAGGGGGGATGACCTTGTAGGGACCTGAAATTGGCCACCCCAGGATATGTCTCTTTGGCATCGGGATTGTTTGGGGCTGATTGCTTTTGATAAACTGGGACAGGGAAGGAGGCTCTGGGGAATGGAACTTGCCCTTGTTGGGACACATTTACATTTGTAAGGTAAATCTCTATCTGTAAAAGGTGCCTCCCTCTCTGTACCAGGAAGAAGAAGAGAGATGACCTTATCCCTAGAAACTCTTAATGGGGAAGGCAAGAACTTAAGTTGGTTGCTGTCTGGCAATCTCATGTAACTGATTTAGGGTGGTGGCTTCTGACCTTTACTTAATCCAATTTGATTCTTGTCTAAAAGTCATGGGATCACCCAACGACCAGACCCCACCTGCACTGATACCATTTTAACTTTTTTTCATGTTCTTTCCTTTGTCTTCGTAAAGAGATGACTCACATACCTATGCCTTAAATTTAGCCCTAACCCACAACTCGGGGCAGCAGCAGGAGCTCTGCCTGCCCATGGGTCCTGTCCCCATGCCAGCGGGGGCAGCAGCAGCGGCTCTGCCTGCCCATGGGCCCTGTCCCCATGCCAGCGGGGGCAGCAGAAGCGGCGGCAGCAGAAGCTCTGACTTGCCCATGGGTCCTGTTCCCATGCTACACTATTCTCTAAATAAAAGAGCACTACTGCCAGATCTTAAGAGTCTAAGAAATCTTTCTTTCGACTCCTCGGCTCACCGACCCCGCATCACATCCTTGCCTAATTTCTCCTCCACATGTCAATCAGTGTTCTGGCTCTCAGCCCCTTTCTATTTCTTCAGAGACTCTGCTCTTACTTTTCTTCTTTCTCAGCCTCTCTTTCTACAGACACCTTCTCCAAGAACTACGAACATGTCCATATCTTTCCCTTTAAGGAAGGAAGGAAAGAACAAAGAAAACTTGCTTCCCGCATCTCGCTCCACCACTCCTACAGCTCCGCTTCCTGAAAGAGCAGCTACTGTGCGAGCGCTCCCCGCTGCCCATTTGCTCCTCAACTGCAGTCTGCCTTCCACACACAGCCCCACCACTCTTCCGAAACAGCCCTGACCCAGCTTGTCAGTGTCCTAAATTACCATGTTACCAAATCTAACGAACTGTCATCTTACCTGTTATTGCTGAGCTGTTTGCACTGTGGCCATTCCCTCTTCTCAGAAACTCCTCCCTCTGCCTCTGTGACATCACTTTCTTCTGATTTTTCTCTTCCTCTCTGGTCATTTCTTCCCATTCTCCTTTGAGTGTTACATCTCCGCTGCCCACTTAAAGTGTTGTTGTTTTAAAGTTTCTGTTCTCAACACTTTTCACAGTCTCCCTGATCATGCTATCCATTCTTAGGGCTTAAAACAGCCATGTGTCTCTGGCAATGTAAGAAATCTTTCCAGCAGGTACTCCAACATGAATAGTTTTAAGACGATCAGTTTCCAGATCCTCAATTTCCATGTCTATTCCTTCCTAGAATCAATCTGCCTGAGAATATGCCTGGGATCAAGGTGTCTTCCTTCACAAGCTACCTCTCGCTCATCCTAAGTCTGATTATGGTACATTTCTCCACAGTTTATGTAAAAGTCTCTGGGCCAGCAACTTGAAACATTGCTGTAGGTACTGAGACTACCTAGAATGACTATTATATAGGGAATGACTATAATATGGGTAATAAAGGCTCTTACAAGTTAGAAGGGTTCCAACTCTCCAGTCAATAAATTGAAGAAAGACCAAATAGAGTTATCAGCTGATTGATCATTAGAAATAGTTTTTGATGATAGATCAGTATGTAAATTATGGCATATAATTCAGAACGGGTTTAAAGAATTGATTGGCTGTAATAACTTCTTCCATCCTCATCTACTTATTTGTCTAAACAAAGTTTCTGAGCATTAATATCAAAGCAGTGAAAACTATTGAGGGAATTTATGCTGAGCCCTATGCTGTTCCAGGAATAAGGAGCCTCCATTCACAGATACATGAGCTGGTAGGAAAAAATTCCAACCCCACCAATCTCATTAACAGATGCATTTTCAGTAATATTTTACTTTTATGTTTCATGAATGTTTATTTAAACTATATTTGTTATTTTACTCAATTGTGTACTAAGAATTATTTTAATGATAACTCAATCTAGAAGAAATTAATTAACACTTAGAGCCTTATGGTCTCAGGAGGAAAAATGTAATTTATTTTAATAAATATATAGTAATATTTGTTCAGATAAGCATAAAAGGACATTCAAGAAAAATTTCTTAAGCATATAAATACATTACTTTAGGATTACATTTCATGGGAAGAGTGGAATGGAAATACAAGCTCACGGAGAAAAGGGAAAGATGTAAAACTCTCACCCTGTTAAAGAGGATCTTGTCCACGTATTTCTTTAAATGAATAATGGTGGGTGGCAGATCACACTGGCACTTAGTTTCTACTGGATGCATTCAAATGAGTGATATGATAATTTTCTTTTAAAATGTCAATATTTAAAATACATCAGAAGTGACATATTTTGCAAACGTTCAAATTTATAATAGAGGATTTTGTATGTCAACTTAAAAATGTGTGAGGGTAAATACTGTACAATTCCATTTATATGACATTATAGAAGAGACGAAATTAATCTATACTGAAAAAAAGCAGAACAGTGGTTGCCTCTAGGAAGGTCGGGGCATGGATTGACTGGGAAAGGGAACAAAGGAACTTTCTGGGGTGATAGTAATGTTGTATACCTTAACTGGGTTTGGGGCTAGAAAGGCAAAAGCATTTGTCAAAAATCATTAAACAGTATGCTTAAAATGTGTACATTTCATTGAGGTAAATTTTATCTCAGAAAAAAAGAAAAATTATAAACAAATATTTGAACTCTAGTTAATGTTATGCATGCTGAAGAGTTTAGAGGTGAAATGTGTTGATGTCTAAAATTTATTTGGAAATGCATAAAAGAATAAGATCGATTGACAAATGGACAGATGTAGCGATAAGTAATGTAACTAAAGCAAAAGGTTTATAGTAGAATCTAGGTGGTGCGATATGGTGTTCACTGCTCAATTATTTCAACTTTACATTTGAAAATATTCACAATAAAATATTGGGGAAAATGTGCAAGGGAGAATATATTTTTTCATAATTCTTTTAGGGGATGTGTGGGCAAAAGTTTGAAGACCACTGGTTTCTATTATCACCATTTACTGATGCATCTTTAACCTAAACTTACAGCCCGAACCTCTCTCCAGAATCCCAATCATATTTGCATCTGTCTCCTGGACAACTCCATCTGGATTTTCCATCAGATCTAAAACTCAACAGATCCAAATATGAATTTATTGTCTTCCCATGTCAGAAATATCATCAGCTACAGTAACAAAATATAAAAGTCAAACAAAACGAGGGTTATTTTTCTTTCATAACAAGAAATCTGGAGGTAGGTGGCCGCTGGCATTGGTTCGGTAGTTCAACAATCTCCTGGCTGGCAGGTCTGCAATTCTTTTGGCCTTTCCTCACAGTCACAAAATGTTCTGCAGCTCTAGTCATCATGTCTGAGTTGGAGACAGGAAAAAAGGGAAGGGAGCAATGCCAGTGTCAATTGAACATTTTATCAAGACAATTTCAGATTTTCCAGAAGCCTCCCAGCAGACTTCCACACAATCCCATTAATCAGAACTGTGTCATATGGCCCGCCCCCCAGCTGCAAAGGAAATCAGGAAGCGAGTACTTTGCTTTCCTACCCTCTAAATGGATGTAGGATTGGGTGATGGAGGAGCCCATCTAAAGTATGTGTAACATTCTCCCCCAAACTTGCTTCATCTTCTATACCCTCTATCTCTGTTAATGGTTCCATGATCTGCCCAGCTACCCAAGTAAGAAACCCAGGAGTCATCCTTTCCTCTCTTTCTCCTTCTATTCCTCATATCTACTCTGTCTTGATCTTTTATCTGACAGTCTGAACATCTCTCAAATCTGAGCCTCCTTCCTATACCCACAGCCACTACCTTGGTCCAGGTTCTCATTTCTTACCTGAACTGCTGTAACAGTCTCTTAATTAGTCTCAAGACTTAACGTCAAACCATCCTCAATGTTGCCCCAGCTTGACCATTCTAAAAATAGAAATCTAACCATCTTACCCCCTGCTTCGATCCTGTCTATGACTTTGCGTAACGTCTAGTTTAAAGGCTAACTTCCTTATTACATCATTTGATGTCATCCTCTACCTTGGTATAATAATCTACTCTTAGAAATGTGTTATCAGTTAGGACTCCCTAGTCCTGTCAAGGGTCAACTCCCCTAAGACACGACTTTGTAGATCCTGGAGCTGAGGAAGTCTATACTCAAAATCTAAATCTGTTATGCTAGGCAGGCAACCATCTGTGTGCCAAAACCGTGTGAAGGAATAATAAATTTATATGTTATAATAGGGGCTCTGTTCCCAGAGAGTATAAAATGTACGATCTCTAAATGTATTTTGTCTTAGAGACATAAAGTTCAACAATATATTTAAGGTATAATATCATTGTTGATTCAGCTCAGAGATTTATTGAATACCTACTGTGTACTAGACACTACTCTTTAATCTAGTTCTTTTCCTTTATAATAGATCAGAGATGGTAGCTGTAGAACAATAAGTATTTGATTGAAGCTAAAGATTTGCCTTTTTCTGTCTACCTAATGATTTCTGTCTTTGTCTCTATTTCACTGTTTAAGACTTATGCTTATTATCAGAGTCAGCACTTTCATTTTTCTGTCTTCTACTCATTTTCATAAATAAAATTCACCAGGTATTCAAACAAAAGTCCAACGACACAGATGTCGGCAAAGATGGCAATATGGTAGAAACTGGTCACCTGACTGAGTGCAATACAATAAGAGCCAACCCTTTTATAGGACTTATTCTGTGCCAGGCACTGTTCCAGGCACTGTACAAATATTAACTCATTAATCTTCACAACTCTTTTAAGTGGGTACCATTATCTCCATGTTGCAGATGAGGAAACCGAGGCCGGAGGACAGTTGTGCATTTTCATCTGCTGACTGAAAGCTGTGCCCACCACCTTTCTGACCCACCTCCCTCTCTGCTCCACTTGGTTCCCCAGGAGGCATTGTTCTCTTCAGCCCTCTGCTTTTGCACATGCTTTTCCATCTGCCTGGACTGCCCTTCCTCTCTGCTCAGACTCCTTTTTCAAGACCAGATCAGGCCCACTCTCCTCAGCAAAGCATTTCCTGCCCAGTGCAGTGAGGCCAGGCCGTGCTGGCCGGAATCTTACCCAACCTCTTCACCTTGCGATAATTACTTGCTTACAGATCTGTGTCTACCATCAGAGACGGTGCTACTAGGTTTTGCTGTCTCCGCATGGTTGAGTCCCTAGGGCTTGCTACTATGTCTGGCCTAGAATAGACACTTAAAGTTTTGCTGAATTAATGCATAGGCTCCTTGGATTTTACACTTTCTTTCGCCCCCATACTGTCTGGCACCACATATTGTAGACACTTAGTCAATAGGAGTGGGAGTCTGGTTTCCCCGCCAGCAGCCTAACTTAATAAACAAAGAAAAACAAAACCTGCCACCTTTTCTCCTGTCTCCACATCACAATTAATCCCCCCGAGGATTCGGATTCCTTTCCAAGCCCTCCCTTCATCAGTCGAATCCAGCAGAAGCCGGGGAGTCTGACTCCCCATCTGCTGGCCAGGACGAGCAGGGTGGGGAGCAGCCGTCAGGGCGCAGGGCAGCCGCATCCCGCGCCTTCTCCAGGGTCTTGCCCATTAAGGTAAGAGTCCTCGGAGGAGCGCGGGAGGGGCCGAGGGAAGGTCCCCTAGAAGCGGCCTCCACCGCCTGTGCGCTCGGACGGCGCCAAGGAACCACAGCCCTGGACCGGGCGCCCCGGCCCGCGTGCCCCGAGACGGGTACTGCCAGAGTCAGGGCCGCCTCAGGTCCTACTTATCTCTTCTACCCGAGGCCCCCTTCCTAGGTTCCCTTAGCCACTGGGGCCTCGTCCTAAATCTCAGCCATCACCACAGGCCTCAAATGAGCCTCTGCACAGGGCGCTGATTAAATGGGTCTCGGGTCCCCAGCGGACGCTCCTTCCTCGCGGATGCTCGGATAACCACCGGGAGTGGGGCGCGTCGCCCTGCATCCGGAGGAAGGGAGGCGGTCCCTCGTCCCGGGGGGAGAGCGGGCGACGTTCTCCTTCTGGCAGCTGGGTCTCCACTCCCGCTACGCCCCCACCCCTCGCCAGCCTCTCCGCTCAGAGTACCCCCGACCCCGTCTCTCTCGACAGGCTGCCAGGCTGCCGCCCCGCCCCCCGCAGACCCCGCCCACAGCCCTCGCGCTCCGCCCCCTCCCCGCCGGCTCCCGCCGCTCCCGGCGCTCCGAGCGCGGGCCTGGGGACTCGAGATCCCGCCGCCGGGGCCGCAGCATGGGGCGCTTCCGCGGGGGCCTGCGGTGCATCAAGTACCTGCTGCTCGGCTTCAACCTGCTCTTCTGGGTAAGACCCGGAGCCGAGAGGGTCGGGCAGGGGAGGGGGCTGGGCCGGGGCGCGGGGCCGGAGTCCCCCGGGGAGCTGACCGCTGCGGCGTCCGAGCCGGGCTCCAGAAGGCAGGGTGTTCCAAAAGGCGGAGGTGAGAAGGCAGCAGACAAAGAGGGAGGAGAGGGATGGAGGGGAGAGAACGGAAAGAGTGAGAGACTGAGCAACGAGCAATGGTGAGAAGGGGGGGCAGACACCTTGTGGCTCTTCCCTTTGAGGAACCTCTTGCCTTGGTCTTCATCTGGCAGCTGGTGGTGACTCCAGGTGCGGGGACAGCAACCCCTCCTCACCTCCTGAGCGGTCGGCTCCCCGCCAGCCTCCCGTGCACACACCCCTTCTCGCTCTGCCTTTACGCTGGAGCCAGGGCCTGGCCAGGGCGTTGGGAGTGAACCCCCTGCGCCGGGCCGCCAGGGATGGTACCCCAACCGGAGTGTGTGGAGACACCACTTGGCTGTGATGGTTTTGTTTAGGAAATTGCGGGTAGGAGTAAAAATGGTGTACGTGTGTGTGTGTTTCGGGGCTGGGGGTGGGGGGCGGAGGGTCGTTCTTTTTCTGGGAATTAGGGGAGGGTACCACTGGATGGGGGGAGGTGGTGGTGCTCTTCTGTGAAAGGGAGGAGTGGAAGAGAGGGGCTTCCAAAGGTAGCAGCTTCTCCCTACAACCAGCCGGCAGCCTCTGCTCCATACTAATGCTCCCAGAAATGATCTCATTCAACTTTGCGTTGAACGCACCACATTCCCGGGATTAGTGGTTTACAGAGAGATAAGGGCCATGACCCTTGTCTCCTATATTACGGGGACGAGGTTAGTGCCACACCATCCATGGATCCCTGGATCCCCTGCCTCTCGCCCTGGAGCACTGTAAGACAAGGTCTGAAAATTCTCTTGTCTGCGTATTCCCTCTTGGGCTTTCTCAAGAGAATGTCAGCCAGTGTATCTGCTCAGATAGACCCTGAGGGGAAATAGAGATCTTGCTTTGGGGGGAGAGGCTCTTGGTGCTGGGAGGGAGCAGCAGGGGCCTGGGTGCTTTGAAACTAGAATTGAGGAGGGTGGTGGTTGTCCTGACTGCTCCAGGGAGTTTGTCTTCCCGTGACTGCAGCTAATTAATTATTGAATGATGGGCTCTGCTTGTGTCTGCTAACCCATTAGCCCAGATGCCTGAGTGACTCCAGCAACAACAAGCTCTCAGAGGCCAAGATACCATCCTCAGCATCCCTCAGCAGGGGAAGATGTGAAGGAGGTACCCCGAAGACAGCCCCTGCATTTTAAAAATACACTTGTTTTTTGTCCACCTGGGCATTTACAGCCAGCATACTCAGGGGGCAGAGGCGGGGGCATTTCTAAAGGCCCTTTATGTTGTGCTTTTTAATAGTCTGGCTTAATTTCAAAAGCTGTTAATTATAGATGTCATGCTTCAGTGACACCCTTCACTCTCTCTGCTTACAAATTCAAAAGAAGTTTTCTATCAGCCTGAGAAGGAATTCTGAGGCTGGGTTCAGTGCGTACTTAGGCCTGCTGTTGTGCCAGCCTTTCCAGGGATAATAGAAGCATTTACTGAATCCTTTCAGTGTGTCAAGGATAGTGCTAAGCACATTGCATTCATTATTGCATTTAATCCTCACAACAATCCTGATGTGCGTACTGTTGTTATCCTCATTTTTCACAGGTGAGGAAACAAGCTCAAATAGGTTAACATGCCCAAGATCACACAGCCCGTGAGTGGCAGCGGTGGGACTCAGACTCAGCCTACATGCTCCTAAGCACTGTGATACGTTAAACTTCTAACCAGTGGTTCTCAAAGTGTGGCTCCTGGACCAGCAGCATCAGTACCTTCTGGGAACGAGTCAGAAATGCATGTTCTCAGCCCCCTTCTGGGCCTGCTGAATCAGAAAACTCTGGGGGAGGGACTCAGTGATCTATTTTAGCAAGCCCTCCAGGTAATTCTGATGCATGCTGCAGTTGAGAACCACTCAAACAATTATCAACCAAGTATTGAAAGATATAAAGATAACTTATACATATATCAACATATGTAATTTATAAATATAAAGCACTGTTCCTTAAGCTGCTAATCTAGTTGAGGAAACAAATCCAATGCATATAGAACAACAACAAACAAATAAGACAGTGTATAATCGAGTGGCAAATTTCACACCTCTGACCATAAAGACAGTCAGGAAGGGAAGCAGGAACAAAGCGAAGTTTGAGTGTCTACCATGTGTTAACCACTGGGCTTAGACGTGACCTTTGATACACAGGATCTAATTAAGGCATTCAGAGAAAGGGTCAGAGCCACAGTGAGGAGTCAGGACAGTTCTCCTGAAGGAGGGGATGTTTAAGCTGAACCTCAAAGGATTGGTAGAATGGAGGTAGACAAGGTGAGGGGGTGACACACCGCCCACCAGCGTAGGAACAGAGCAAGGGTGAGTGTGACACTGTCTGATGAAGGGGTCAGGCTTAAGTGCAGAGATCCCAAGGGGGTGTGCTTGAGCAAGTTCCCCTTACTTCTAGGCCTGTCTTATCATCTGTACAGTTGGGGTAATTGAGTTGTTGATAGGATTAAGAGGAAATACATGAAGTATCTGACCTCACCTTCCTCTGAGCCTAGTCCATAGTAAGTGCTCAGAAAATGTTATTGGGCCTGGTGGCACAGCAGTTAAGTCACACGTCCTGCTTCAGTGGCCCGGGGTTTGCCGGTTCGGATCCTGGGTGCAGACCTACGCACTGCTTGTCAAGCCATGCTGTCACAGGCGTCCCACATATAAAGTAGAGGAAGATGGACACAGACCTTAGCTCAGGGCCAGTCTTCCTCTGCAAAAAAGAGGAGGATTGGTGGCAGATGTTAGCTCAGGGCTAATCTTCCTCCAAAAAGAAAAGTGAAAAAAAAGAAAATATTATCATTCAGTGACTGGCACATAGGAAGCATTCAGTAAAAGTTAGCTCTCTTTTCTGAGGCCCACAG